>NC_142476.1:44022409-44325439 GCF_049115385.1 Moschus berezovskii | reverse complement strand
CTATTTTGGTGCTGGGCGTGTGATGGGATAAAAAAGGCTTTTTATAGGGGGCTGAATGGTGGCCCCTCAGAATATGTCGATATCCCTGGAAACGGTGAGTAGGATTTATCTGAAGAGGGTCTTTAAAGGTGTTACTGAGGATCTTGAGGAGTTCAGCCTAACTTTTCCAAAAAAAAAATTTAGTTGCTCAGTTATGTCTGACTCTTTGTGCCCCCATGGACTGTAGCCCATCAGGCTCCTCTGTCCATGGGATTCTCCAGGCAAGAATACTGGAAGTGGTTTGCCATTCGCTTCTCCAGGGGATCGTCCCAACCCAGGGATTGAACCTGCGTCTCTTGCATTGCGGGCAGATTCTTTACCATCTGAGCCACCCGGGAGGCCTCCAAAAGAGCCGGGATGCTTAGTTGAGGTACTTCCGGGATTCAAGCCCATGATCTCTTGTTTATTAGACAGGCGCTTTAACCAACTAAACCGTGGTGCTGCCCACATAGTCCAGGTGGGTCCTAATTCCAATGACGCATGTCCTTGTAAGAGAATGAGATGCAGACAGAGAAGAGGGGTCCTGTGCAGATGGAGGCAGAGATGCAGCCCCAAGCCGAGGAGCAGCTGGACCCCAGGGGCTGAGGCAGGAAAGAAGCGGATGCTTACCTGGGGCCTCTGGAGGGAGCACAGCCTGGCTGACACCTTGATTTCAGAGTTCTGGGCTCCAGAACTAGGAGATAATATATATCTGCTGATTCAAACCACTGAATTAGGGATAATTTGTTACAGCAGCAGCAAGAAACAAGTACAGTCATGGGGGCGAATTCATGTCAATGTATGGCAAAACCAACCAATATAATATTGTAAAATAATTTGCCTCCAATAAAAAAAAAAAAGCAAAAAAAAAAAATAAAAAGCAATGATCTAAAAAAAAAAAAAAAACAAGTACAGTCATGATAAAGTAGGATCAGGGTGGTGACAGTGGCCTTGCTGGTGCCTGGGGGCCCAGGGAGTCCTTTGTCTAGTCGGGGGTGAGCAGTCAGTTTCAATATGTGCATGTGTGCTAAGTCATTTCAGTGGAGTCTGACTCTTTGAGACCCCATGGACCGTAGCCCACCAGGCTACCCTGTCCATGGGATTCTTCAGGCAAGAATACTGGAGGGGGTTGCCATTTCCTCCTCCAGAGGATCTTCCTAACCCAGGGATGGAACCTGTATCTCTTACACCTCCTGCACTGGCAGCCAGGCTCTTTACCACGGGTGCCACTTGGGAAGCCTCTGAACAAACACGGCTGGTTAGAGACAGAGGCCCAGACTGAAGCCAGAGCTCTTCCCCATCCACTCGCCCAGTGCTTAGTGGGTGCCTGGGAAATGGCTGCCTGTCCCTGTCCCTTCTGTTGGGTCCTGAGCCACAGTGACCAGCACGAGAGGAGCCGATTTTTAGGAAGACTTTGTGGTCAGCCAAGAAAACCCACAAACCACATCAGCATTTTGAGCCAGTCACTATCTGAGTCATCTGTCATCTTCATCTAAATGGAACACAGAAGGGGAACATGCTTGCTCGCTCTGCCTCAAATGTTGCTACCTGTTCCCTCCTGGAACCAGCGAAGGAGGGTCCTGCTCACCTTCTGCCTTCAGGTCTCCCAGTGACAGTGTAGGACCGTGTCTGAATGGCCGTCATTCTGGCTCTCTCCAGGGTTGGAGGAGTCTCCAAGTCTCTATGTCCCTCTCCAGTGATTCCACCGCATCTCCTGGAACTGCTGACCAAGAGCAGCGGGCTTCCCGGGGTCTCCCTTGAACCTTCACACATGGGGCCAGCACCCATACTTAAATGTAGGAAGCAAGGGCTCCTGGTCTGACACTGGAAAATTCCAGGTATAAAAGAATTTCCAAAGTGAAATCTGCCCAGTGAGAGAGGATTTTCTCGGGCTTCCTGCAGAATCATGGGGAATGCTGGCTGTGGGTGCTGCCTTGGTGGTTCTCATGCTTTGGGGATGGAGGCAGCCCCACTAGCTGTTGTCCTGCTGGTCACCTCCTTAGACTAAAAAGCATGTGCCCTCTCAGTGTTAGACCCATACCTGGTCTTTCTTTTTTAAAAAATAATTTTTGGCTGATCTGGGTCTTTGTTGATGCACAGGCTTTTCTCTAGTTGTGGCAAGCAGGGACTACTCTCGAGTTGTGGTGTGAAGCCTTCTCATTGTGGTGGCTTCTCTTTTGTTGCGGAGCATGGGCTCTAGGGCACATGGGCTTCAGTAGTTGCAGCTCCTGGGCTCTAGAGCACAGGTTTAGTAGTTGCGGCACACGGGCTTGTTGCTCCACAGCATGTGGGATCTTCCTGGACCAGGGATTGAACTGGTGTCTCCTGAATTGATAGGTGGATTCTTTACCACTGAGCCACCAGGGAAGTCCCTCTGGTCTCTTCAGTATGTTATTTTGTTTAATCTCACAGCAACTTTGGAGGTGGCAAAGATGAATGCCATTTCTGCTTTGTGGATGAAAAAAGTTGTGCATAATTTATCCACATTCAACCAGGTTGCCTGAGACAGAACAGGGCTTGAGGTTTACTTGTTCTCTAAGCTCTGATCATCACCTCACCAGACGGAACGTGGTGGGTGCTGGTGAGCAGGTATGGAAGTATTTTTTCCAGGGTGGCCTTTCCTTGACAGTAGCCCAGAGTTCTCTGTGCTGGATCTCTCACACCTCACAAGTGTCCAACCACAAAGCTTTGAAGGACCACAGTCACAGCCTTTTAACCATAGCACCTGATTTTCAGGTAAATAAAAAAAAGTGTGGTTGTCAGCCATGCAATCACATGGGGAATTTTACACACATTAGTTTGTTTAGTTTGGGGTTTTTGGGAATCTTGCTTTAATCTAATTTGCTGAGATTTGACTCGATTAAAGGGTATTGATCTAGGGTGTCTAAAATTGCTGCCATTCATCAATAGTGGCTTGACTGTAAAATCTCATTGTTAATAAATCACGTCCTGGTTGTTCAATATGTAGTTATTACAGTTGGAATACAGATGCCGCTTCCCCTCTGGTGGACTGTGACAGATTCATGCTATTAGAAGTTGTCAACAAGCCTTTCAGTGAGTCTACTCTTGGCTTTTATTTGAACTTTTCCTCCCCTATATTTTGGACCTCCAGAGAAGCATTTAAAGAAATTAGAAGAAAAGTGAAGTTTCCGGAAGGAAGGCCAGGCTGGTGTCAGTGGAGTAATTCCATATTGGGGTACAATGTGTCGTTACTTTGTTGTTTTGTTGGACAAGTAAGAGATGATCTGGTGGACCACATCTGCCTTGGGAATTCCGTATTGACAGAACCTCAGAGAATGTTACTGGGTGCAGGTTGAGGACAGGACCTCACAGAGCAGGTGGTCTCTTAAAGCCAATCATGGCAGAATTAATGGCATTGTTGAAAGGAATGAAAGGGCTTCCCGGATGGCTCGGTGGTAGAGAATCCACTTGCCAAAGCAGGAGACACTAGTTTGATCCCTGATCTGGGAAGATTCTACATACCGTGGAGCAACTAAGCCCTCGGGCCACATCTATTGAGCCTGTACTCTAGAGTCCAGAAGCCGTAACAACTGAACCTAAATGTTCCAACTACTGAAGCCCACATTCCTAGAGTCCATGCTCTGTAACAAGAGAAGCCTGCATATTGCCGCTGGAGAGTACTCTCCACTCATTGCAACTAGAGAAAAGCCTGTGCAGCAACGAAGACCCAGCACAGCCATAAGCAAATAAACAAAAGTATTTTTTTAAAGAGGAATGAAATCGGATCATTTGCAGAGATGTGGATGGACCTAGAGCCTATCAAACAGAGTGAAGTAAGTCAGAAAGAGAAAAACAAATATCAAATACTGGACATGGAACAACAGACTGGTTCCAAATAGGAAAAGGAGTATGTCAAGGTTGTATATTGTCACCCTGCTTATTTAACTTATATGCAGAGTACATCATGAGGAACGCTGGGTTGGAAGAAGCACAAGCTGGAATCAAGATTGCCGGGAGAAATATCAATAACCTCAGCTATGCAGATGACACCACCCTTATGGCAGAAAGTGAAGAGGAACTGAAAAGCCTCTTGATGAAAGTGAAAGAGGAGAGTGAAAAAGTTGGCTTAAAGCTCAACATTCAGAAAACTAAGAGCATGGCTTCTGGTCCCATCACTTCATGGGAAATAGATGGGGAAACAGTGGAAACAGTGTCAGACTTTATTCTTCTGGGCTCCAAAATCACTGCGGATGCTGATTGCAGCTATGAAATTAAAAGACGCTTACTCCTTGGAAAGAAAGTTATGACCAACCTTGATAGCATATTAAAAAGCAGAGACATTGCTTTGCCAACTGAGTTCCGTCTAGTCAAGCCTATGGTTTTTCCTGTGGTCATGAATGGATGTGAGAGTTGGACTGTGAAGAAAGCTGATTGCCAAAGAATTGCTGCTTTTGAACTGTGGTGCTGGAGAAGACTCGAGAGTCCCTTGGACTGCAAGGAGATCCAACCCGTCCATTCTAAAGGAGATCAGTCCTGGGTGTTCATTGGAAGGACTGATGCTAAAGCTGAAACTCCAATACTTTGGCCACGTCATGCGAAGAGTTGACTCACTGGAAAAGACTCTGATGCTGGGAGGGATTGGGGGCAGGAGGAGAAGGGGACGACCGAGAATGAGATGGCTGGATGGCATCACCGACTTGATGGACATGAGTTTGAGTGAACTCCGGGAGTTGGTGATGGACAGGGAGGCCTGGCGTGCTGTGATTCACGGGGTTGCAAAGAGTCGGACACGACTGAGCGACTGAACTGAACTGAACTGAATGCATATATATGTGATATCTGAAAAAATTGGTATAAATGATCTTATTTGCAAAACAGAAATAGAGACAGAGACACAGACATAGAGAACAGAGCTGTGGGCACCAAGTGGGGACGCGGGGGTGGAATGAATCGGGAGATTGGGATTGACGTACATACACTGTGAGTGCCCTCAGTTGCTCAGGAATGTCCAACACTTTGCAGCCCCATGCACTGTAGCCCACCAGGGTCCTCTGTCCTTGGGGATTCTACAGGCAAGAATACTGGAGTGGATTGCCATGCCCTCCTCCAGGGGATCTTCCCAACCCAGCGATCAAATCCAGGTTTCCTGGGTCTTCTCCATTGGAGGGCAGATTCTTTACCACTGCACCACCTGGGAAGCCCACATATATGTACACTACTATGTGGATAGCTAGACATTCCGTTTTTATCTCAGGGACTCTACTCAGTGCTCTGTGGTGACCTAAATGGGAAGTAAATCTGAAAAAGAGGGATATATGTATATGTAGAGCTGATTCACTTTGCTGTGCAGCAGAAAATAATACCGCAGTATAAAGCAATTATACTCCAATATAAATTTAAAGAGAGAGAAAGAATGACATAAGTTAATAAATGATCCAACATCTATGAATTCTCTCCTTTGTGCGAACTGCTCGGCTAGAGGCATGATAAATATTTGTTAACACACGTTTTTGTGTTTCAGATAAGAAAGATACTTGATGGAGAGCTGAAACTCAAAAGAACCTGCCAATTCATCCACTTGGGCATCCTGTTTAGAGAGGAAATAGAGGGTCTTCCTGCCAGATCAGCATGACTCTGACCAAGGAGACCTGGGACCTCAGGAGGGAAGTGAATGGCCACTTGTCCTGCTTCCCAGCCTGTGTAAGTGGGCACTGGTGTTCCTAGGTGTTCCCGGGGTGAAATCCACAGAGGCAGGAGACCTTTCAGAGCCTCCTTGGTGCCCTTGCCCTGCAGGGTTGTGGAGCATGTAGTTCCGGCCAGCCTGTCTCTTCCCAGGACACCTACCAAACCAGCAGCCTTCACAGTCATCCAATCTATCTGCCCGTTGCAATGAAAAGGACAAAAAGAGGAATGAGTTTTTTTCTTTCCCTTTTCTGAGAACAAAGAAGATAAAGAGAACAGTGAGCAGGCCTGGACATTTCTAATTTTTTTTTTTAAACTTTAACTGCTCCTAACTCTGCATGTCTATAACTATGCTTTTCTGCCCCTAACTTTGAGAAGCTACACTTCACATCTTCTTCCTTCTGCTGCTGCTGCTGCTGCTAAGCCGCTTCAGTCGTGTCCGACTCTGTGCGACCCCATAGACTGCAGCCCACCAGGCTCCCCCGTCCCTGGGATTCTCCAGGCAAGAACACTGGAGTGGGTTGCCATTTCCTTCTCCAATGCATGAAAGGAAAAGTGAAAGTGAAGTCGCTCAGTCGTGTTCGACTCTTAGCGACCCCATGGACTGCAGCCTACCAGGTTCCTCGTCCATGGGATTTTCCAGGCTGCTAAATACATCCTGAAGAGCCAACTCATTGGAGAAGACCTTAATGCTGGGAAAGATGACTGTAGGAGGAGAAGGGGACGACAGAAGTTGTGATGATTGGATGGCATCATTGACTCAGTGTACATGAGTTTGAGCAAGCTCCGGGAGACAGGGAAGGACAGGGAAGCCTGGTGTGCTGCCATCCATGGGGTCCCAAAGATGTGACTGAGCGACTGAACAATAGCAACAATCTGGAGTTTACCCTTACAACACCCTTCCCCTTGTAGTTATATATCAGGAAAAAGGCCACAGAGAGACTGAACTGCCAGACTCGATTACCGGGTTAGTGACGCCAGCCTATGACTGTTTTTGACAAGATCCCACACCTTTATTCCTCATCACTGACTCCTGACCGTGATCTCTCATCTTATATAAGCCCCTAGACTCCTCATGGAGCAGGGGCACAGTTTTTGAGACATGAGCCTACTGTGTTACCCTCCCCGGTGGCTGAGAATTAAAACCACCCTTCTATTTCCTCCAAACTCTGTCTCCGTATTTTTTAATCTGACTTCACTGGGCAGAGAAAGCCAAGATTTTGGCCAGCAGCATGCCCAGATTTCCATCTCTTCTGAGTCTCTCAAACAGCGCTGGCACTGGATGAAAACTTCACTGAAAAGCCTCTCTCCCTCCTGAGCATTTCATCTTCTCATTTTGAATCCTGAGAGATGTCTTCCCCTCCTCTCTGCTTTGTTCTGTCTTTAATGTGCCTTTACTGGAGTTCTGCCCCAGAGCAGGGGTTCCTCTGCAGGTTCTTTGGCATGTGGGGGTTGTCACACTGAACCCCTGTCCTAGAGCTGGGTCCTCATGGGATGGACATAATTTCTGCAGAGGGCTGATTTTTGAATGGAGGCAGTAGTTCCAGGAAGCCTTGGCCAGCACCACAGGAGGCCTGATGGAGGGCACTAGACATGCATTGCATCACTGGTCTGTGTGTCTTCTGGCCTCCAGGGGTCCCCAGGAGTTGTGGGGCAGGAGCAGGCTCAGACGCTTGAAAGATCAGGCTTCGTGCATTTCCAGCAAGCCTGCTGGACTGGGGAACTCATCTTCCATGAGAGCCCTGGGCTGGGCTGAATGGCTGGGCTGAGGGCACAGTGAGGATGTGCTCTGAGCTGTTTGCAATGCATAGAAATTTCCGGGGCTTGTTTTCTAGCATTGTTCTTTTATTCATAAGCTTGCCTTTGAGGCTTGTAAATGACATTACCCATTTTGCATTAAGCAGGCCTGGTAAGGCTGGTTGGCTTCCACACTGGGGGCTTCATTTGGAGGGCCAGATTGACTTACAGGCCAATTGCTTTATTAAGCATCTTAAGAATATGCCAGTATCTGCGCTTTTTAATCTAAAATTCATTAAGGGGCTTTGTGCTGGGGGGAGGCAGGGGCCCAGCACCCTGTTTCTGTGTCCTTGGAAGCAGAGCCGTTCCCTGAGTCCTTAGTCTTGTTCTCTCCTTCACCTCCAGGGAGGATGCTCACATCTCTGGGAGAAGGACTGTGTATGTGTGTCTGTGTGTTAAGTTGTGTCTGACTCTTTGCGACCCCATGGACTGTAGCCGCCAGGCTCCTCTGTCCATTGGATTTTCCAGGCAAGAATACTGGAGCGGGTTGTCTTGCCCTTCTCCAGGGGATCTTCCCAACCCAGGGATCGAACCCAGGTCTTGCACATTGCAGGCGGATTCTTTAACAGCTGAGTGACCAAGGAAGCCCCAGGGCCTGTAAAGGAGACGGTTATGTGTCTGCTGGTGCAGCAGAGTGGAGCATGGTAGGGCGCATCACATGTTTGTTGAGTGACTTCATGAGTGACTTAGCATTGACTCCCAGCTTCTGGAACCGGGAGCACTGCGAAGAGGCATTAAAACTAAGCCCCTTTTGGTAGCTTTTCAAAGCCTGAATGACATTCATTGGACTTGCGGACACAGACTTCTGGAATCATCTGCGGGGTGTTGATGAGTGCTGTATATACCCACACAGATAAGAGAGAGTGTGGTCAAATAAATTTGTTAACCAATAGGGTGAACAAAATATAACTGCTGTAGGACTTCTCAGGAACTTCAATCAGCTCCTGAGAACTCAGGAGCCTTCTGTAACGGGCATATAGAAATCAGGATATCCTATTCACATTTGAATAAATGATTTTTTTCCTTCAAATTGAGAAATTCTGGAAGTGATTGGAACTATTGAACATGACAGCTGCTAGTTACTTTGTAAATTTAAATTTATTAAAGTGCACATAAATTAGAAATTCACTTCCTTGGTCATAAGCATCTTGTTTTAGGTGGTGGATCCTGAGATGGACAGTGCAGAAAAGGACTTTCTAATCATTCCAGAAAGTTCTCTTGGACAGCATTGGTCTGGAGAGATATTGGTATTGAGAAGATAGCTTAGATAGACCTTAATGGGAGCTCCTTGGTCCCGAGAGCCATTGCTCTCTGAGCGCCTCTGTGAATGCCTTTCATAAATAGTGAGGATAAAAAATAGGCAGTATGTATTGGGCTTCCCAGGTGGCTCATACAGTAAAGAATCCAGCTGCAGAAGAGACCCAGTTTCGATCCCTGGGTTGGGGAGATCCCCTGAAGAAAGGAATGGCAACCCATCTCAATATTCTTGCCTGGAGAATCCCAAGGATAGAGGAACTTGGCAGTCTACAGTCCATGGGATCGCAGAGTCAGATACGATTGAGCCACTAGCATTCTTTTTCATTTTACATGTATTAATACAAAGTGTTTACCTTCCATCAGAGAGTGTTCTAAGTACATCACATACTTATTTAATCCTCAGAAGAATTCTCAGCAGTAAGAACTCTTAGATTCAACCTCCATAGACAGAGATTCCAAAGCACAGAGAGGTGGAGTGACTGGCCCAATGTCACACAGATAACACGTTGATGAGGTCAGGATTAAAACCCAGGCAGTCTGAAACCAGAGGTTGTGCACTTAACCACCAAAGTAAACTCCACTGATCACCCTGGAGGCACTTAGCTGTGGGTCCCCCACCCACGCCCCTGAGACCTCAGTCTTCATTCCAGGTAACCTGCAGCGGTTTCTGAAAACAGTTATTGCTGCTGTTCAGTTGCTCAGTTGTATCCAACTCTTTGCAACCCCACGGACTGCAGGACACCAGGCTCCTCTGTCCTTCACTATCTCCTGGAGCTTGCTCAAACTCATGTCCATTGAGTCAATGATTCCACCCAACCATCTCATCCCCTGTCAACAATGTCTAGCTTCAGTGTCCAGATGAACATGGTCCACTCTTGAGGATCTTGAGAATAATGTGTCCTGGCTGTGAGGATGCTTTCAGAGAGGAGTCGAGGAGGGCATTCCTGGCCCCAGCCGCATGGTGTAGGTTGTCGTGCATGGTGGTGCAAGGGTGAGTGTTTCTTGAGACCAGAGTATATATTTCATGTGGCGTTGGAAGGAGTGCATATGTGGGCATGAGTGGGCATCCCCCTGCACACTTATTTGTGGGCTTTGGTGGGGAACTTGCTTCTGTAGTCAGAGAGGCGAAACCCTTCCAGTGCCCAAACAGGATTTTAAAAATAGCTCAAAGGGTTGAAAACAAGACAGGAGAGGCAGTTTCACTGAATTTGATGCCTTCAGCCCACCCAGATGCTGGAAACATCATTTGGTCCTATTGAACCAGGTGAGTCCACTCTGGGTCACATGTGCAGATTCATACACAGAAATGGGAGTCTTTGGTGGGGGCCTGTTGAGCTGGGGTGTCACCATGTTTGCTGTCTTGCGGGACAGAGAGAGCGAGGGACCTAGGGGGGCTCGGGTCAGCCTGACACCATGTGTGTGTGCTTGAGGGTTTGTGTGTGAACTGAGGCAACAAGGGGCTCATCCTCTGGGACTCCCTCCTTCACCCTCATCCAGGTCTACAGAAGGGGCAGAACCACCTGGAAGGGGAGGCAGGTGCTTCCTGGGGAAACTGTCCTCACAGCAGCAGCCTTACCCTGAGCGAACTCGATGGGCACGAGAGCTGTGTGTCCATGGAAGGCCCCAGTTAATGTGGTCCATGCTTGGTTTCATTCTGTGCTGTCTCCATCTTCAATTCTTAATGCTTTCTGAACATTGAACTTGGGTTTTCTGAGCAAAGTCCCACAGCAATGACGTGTGTGTGAGAGGAACAGACACAAGGGGTGTGTGTCCACTGCTCTTCAAAACCCCACTGGCACTTGGCATTCATGGTTCCCCACAAGCACAGAACGCTGGGAGGCCCATGGTGAAACCAGCACGACTCGGCGTAGTCCAGGGGAAGCGAATCAGGTCCACGGCAAAGGGCGGCACTGACCAGCCCGAGCACCCCTCCCATTTGAACGAGAACTTGATCTGAGAGCAGAAAGAAGGCTCTTGCCTCCTAAGCAACGTGAATGACCAAGGAGCCCTGTATCCTTTCTTGTTCCTTTCACTGCCCTGTGTCAGCAACCAACCACTTCTGTGGGGAAAAAATGATGCAGAAGTAAAGGGGATCAAGGATGCCGCACCCCCACTTCCCTTTGAAACCTTCCTAATCCATGTGCCAAAGGCAGAGAGTGCTGGAAAGTGTGCCTGATCTGAGAGTGAATTCAAGACAGTTGTGTTGGTTTTGTGCAGACTTTCTGCTGCTCTGGGAGGAATGAAATACATCTTCATATACGAGCTACAAAATATGAATTGTACAGTTTCGGTTATTCTGCATAATAGTTAAATGCTCTTATGTTTGCATTTAAAATTGGCATGGCACAATATAAAGAGGAACAGTAAAAATCCATGCTAATAATTTGAAATTTAAATTTTTCTTGACTTAGAATGGTACTATACAGCAAATATAAATCACCACGACAAGTCAAAACAGAGACAGTGGAAGAAAGGAAAGTGGTTTATAGTTTCTTACCTTTCACACTTTTTTTGCTGCCTTTTGAATAAGGAGTGCCACATTTTCATTTTGCACTGGGCCTTGAAAATTACGTGACTGGCTGTGGGGAGACCTTCCTATCCAAAGTTCTCTAGCTGGGGTTTCAGGTGAGTGGTCCCCACCAGGGTCTTGGAGATCCCCTTCCTCTGACCTTTGCGGATGTGTTTCTTTGCTGAAGACAAACTGTGGAGGGTCCCTCCTTCCTGCCAGTGCCCTTCTGTCTTCTGTGACAGTCTGACAGGCTTCCCTGGCTCCTGCTTCTGGGTTCCTGCCCTCACAAGCATGCAGTTTTTCTGTGTGCAGAGTCAATAAGGACATGCTGAGCCTTTGCTCAGCCTTTGGCCAAGCTCCATGTGCCACAAGGAAGCTTCTGAGACACTGACAACAAAGGTCCCTCTAAGGATTTCTGTTTCTGTGGACCCACCCTCCTCTGATAGGGTCTGCCCAAGAGCCACTCGGGTAATTTTCAGTTCTTATGTGTATGTATGCATACAAGAGGGGTGGATGGATGGATAGATGTACAGGTGGGTGGATGTACAGGTGGGTGGATGTTCAGATGGGTGGATGGATGGATGGTGAATGGATGGATGATGGCTGGTGGCTGGTGGTGGCTGGCTGGATGTACAGATGGATGGAGGGATGGATGGATAGATGGATGGAAGGATGGTGGATGAAAGGATGGATGTATAGATGGATGGATGAATAGGCCAAGGCACTGAATGAAATGCGGACCCAGCCCAGAGGCATTTCTCTGTGGGCAGGAAGGCATTCAGGCAGGCGTGACCTAAGTCCACCAGTGGTCCCCATGTGTCGGCCTTCCCCTCACCATCATGGTCCCCAGAAGCTTTGCTGCTCACTCAGTGAGCTCAGTGCTGGACCCTGGAATAGAGACCTGGGGACTGTGCCTGGACCAAGGAGGCAGAGGTAACCGTCTGCAGCTGCAGCAGCCTGGCCATCCCAAATGGCGGCCCGGAGCTTCCTGGGAAAACAGAATAGCCACCCTGAGAACTCAGCCTCCTTCTCTCTCAGCTTCATGGGGGTGCTTCCAGGATTAAATTAGACCCAGGCAGTGCAAGCATGATATACCTATGTGCTACTGAACTGATGGTCCCTGGTGGTCCTCTCCTGGGGGCACATTTAGTCCATGGGGAGGGTTGGAAGTGGAGGGAGAGGGCTACAGTGTAAAGAGGGGGTCCACGGCCTTGACCCCAATCCAGGGGAGCTGCCTGCTGCCATCCCCTTTCAGGGCCCAAGTCAAAGTTCCTGCCAGCGTGCTCCACCCTTTCCCAAGTCGCCTCCCTCCTTCCCTTCCCAGCCCTGGACCAGCTATTGATGTCCTGGTGACTCTGGGTGGGCCTCTAGAGAGGCAGAGTGGTTGCCTGGCAACCCATCAAGTTCTGATGGATGGGCTGGGTGTCCAATGGCCGCTTCCCTGGGCACGGCACACCCTCCCTGGGCCGCAGGCGTGGGCCGGGCCTCTCTGCCTGCTCTGTAGTTCCGCCATTGGACTTGGGCAATGGAGCTCATATTTTCCTAGAAATCCAATGTTGGATACCAGCCTGGATTTATTTAATAGTTTTCAAAAGTGCCTAATGTGTTGGTAATCAAGGCCCTGTGCAGACTTCCCAGCGATACGGTGACCCTGGTATTTTATTCCTCGCTAACCTTCAATTTTGGTCCCTGACCTTTCTCTGTGAAATATTTCAATATAAATAATGCAGTTTTGCAAACACATTGCCCTGATTACTTTGTAGGGCCCTGATTCTCCATGTGTGAAAGTCTCTGAAGTAAGTAGTAATTTGTTCTCCTTTCTGGTAATTGCTGTTTTAGAAATAGCTTCTTCAGACGTCTGCCACAAATTGGCATCTCCCCGACTCTCTGCTCGCTCACCAGAAGCAGCTGCTGGGTGCATATCTCCTGCAAAGTCAGGGTGTGGATCTCAGCAACAGAGGCCCCCTGGCTGAGGAAGGTGGAGGGGGGCTGTCTTCTGGCTGCCCTTGGTCCACGGACCTGCGTGTAACCACTGCTCAGGCTCCCAGGAGAGAGCAGACGGGGGTGCTGTTCCCTTCACCCTCTGCTCTGGACTGTGAAACCTGGGGGGTCAGCAGGGGCGAGCTGGGCCCTGACCACATGCTGGGTGACAGGCATGGGCAGGCAGAAGGGCACAGCTCTGGTCTTGTCCTGAGAGATGCTCACAAACTGATGTGAGACTAGAACTTCCCTCTCACCAAGTAGCCCTTCTCTTTAATGTCTGAAATGAAGCTACACGCTCCGTACCCCGTCCTGGCTGTGCTGAACTCCCTGGGATTGTGCCATCGATGCTTTCTTCTGGAGGCGGCCCTCACTTGTCCTCTGTGGAGCACAGCTGTGGTCACTTGTTACGGCAGGAAACTGTGATGGGAATAAAGGGTGGAATGACACAGGGTGGAAGTCCCCATGGGAAGATGTTGGTGTTTGGAGGGGTGACCTGGCAGGGACTGAATGAGGACCTTCCAGGTCCTTAAGAGTCAAGTCAGAGTGATGGACAAAGATATTGGCCAGGAGGAGGGCTGGAAAGGATTCTGTGAATCATGCCTCCTGCAGCACACCTGTCCAGGTCTGTGTGTCTGAGCCAGCGGCTCCACCTGGGGTCCCTTCCAGGTCCTCCCAGAATCCTAGGACAAAACCCTTCAATGTGCATCACAAGCATTCTTGATCCTTTTATTCAGTTTTTGTTCATGCAGGCATGCATTCACTCATTCGTCTCTTCGCCTACCACTCTTCACCGACTTCTACCTTCCTCTGAGTTTCTCCAGCCTCATAGCCTGAGCTCCAGCAGCCCTGGGGCTCCAGCTCTTGGAACCTGTAATAATAGGGGCACCGGCAGCTGTAGAAATAACAGTAACCGTTTCTATGTGTGGACTTCCCTGGTGGTTCAGACGGCAAAGAATCTGCTGCAATGCAGGAGACCTGGGTTCAATCCCTGGGTCAGGAAGATCCCCTGGAGAAGGGAATGGCTACCCATTCCAGTATTATTGCCTGGAGAATGCCATGGACATAGAAGCCTGGCAGGCTGGAGTCCACGGGGTTGCAAAGAGTTGGGCATGAATGAGCGACAAACAACATGTGTAGCTTCTTACCTGCAAGTAAGACTTCCCAGGCCAGAAGACTGGCGCTCGAGAGGGCAAATGACTACAGAGTGACAACTTCATCACACAGCTGGTTGTTGGAGGCAGAGGCTGCTTTGCGCTCTGAACCTGGGTCTGGCTGCTTCCAGGCCTGACTCAGGCCGCTCCTTCCTGGAGAAGCTCTCCCATGGCAGACGCCTGCCCCTGCTTAAGACGAAGCTCAGAGCATCCTCTCCTCCTTGAAGCCTCCCTGGCTTCCCCAGAAACCTCTTGCACCACCTTTCTTGGGCTCCCAGGGTCCCTGTGGTCCCCTCCAGCTACACTGCTGGGATCATGTGGTTCCGTGGTTGGGGTCACTGCTCTGAGGTCTGACTCTTTGTGACTGTATGAACTGTAGCCTGCCAAGCTCCTCTGTCCATGGGATTTTCTAGGCAAGAATACTGGAGTAGGTTTCCATTTCCTCCTCCAGGGGATCTTCCCAACCCAGGTCTCCTGCATTGCAGGCAGATTCTTTACAGCTGAGACACCGAGGAAGCCCCAGTATATCATGCTGCTGCTGCTGCTAAGTCGCTTCAGTCGTGTCCGACTCTGTGCGACCCCATAGACGGCAGCCCAACAGGCTTCTCCGTCCCTGGGATTCTCCAGGCAATAACACTGGAGTGGGGTGCCATTCCCTTCTCCACAGTATATCATAGGTGCTCCATAAATGCTCATATGGTGACTAATGACTGCATGAACTCACAAGGCACAGAAACCTGCTTTTCTTCCCTCTCTTAGTGGGGCCAAAGACCTTCTCTTTGGAGCATGTAAGGCTGACGTGTCTGTCCCATGGGGTGGGATCTGCCCCAGGTAACAGCTGCAGAGGAGGAGGCAGGTAGTCAGGGCCTTTGGGCTGGCCCCAAGATAGTCATGTCTGAGTCAGCGGTGGGCTTCTGCAGAGGGGGAGATGAAATGAAGATGGTGGGGGGAGGGGTCCCTCTGCTCTATGTGAATAGAGCATGCCAACCTTTGGTGGCTTCTTTGAGCCATTTGGTGATTAATTTCCACAGAAGATCAAGATCCAACAGGAGGGAAAAAGTCGATGACTAATCTATTAAGCTCCTGGGGTAACTTAATTTACATGTTTTTAATGATTATTTCCTCCCCAGACTTTCCAGAAACAAAGCTTGAATCACTGGACTTGAATCGTTGAGCACCTCGCAGACAGGCTCAGAGGGATAAGGACCACGGCCTTGAGCAGGTACGGGAGCCCATTATTTAGCAGGAGAGCACCAGAAAGAGAATGAGACAGTTGGCTGGCATCACTGACTCAATGGATTTGAGTTTGAGCAAGCTCCAGGAGATGGTGAGGGACAGGAAAGCCTGGGGCGCTGCAGACTGTGGGGTCTTAGGGAGTCGGACATGACTGAGCGACTGAATAGCAGATCACTGGTGAGTGAGCTCTGGGGTCTGGCTCACTGTTTCTCATCGGATGGTTGTGCTCGCCCATCTTTGGATGGTTTCTCTGGCAATAACCTGTGGGCCTGTCTGCTGCTGCGAGGGCAGAGGTGCTACTGTCCATCCCGAGGCGAGAAGCCCGCGCATGTCGGCCGTGCTGGCTGCCAACAACCACGTCTTCAACTCCAGCCTCAAATTTGACAAGCCATGCCCTCCAGGGGCCGTTCCTCCAGAGCTGGTGATGTCCCAGACAGCAGCGCGGGCTTGCATCTGGGTCCAGGACTGACAAGGCTGCTGTGACCTTCTCTGGCAGTAGGTTTGGGGCTGAAGTAGGAGACTGGAAAACTGATAATGCCTTGTGCTGCAAACGGCGTGCAAACTGCTTGAGAATATTGGGTCCATTGTCCTTGCACTGGGTTGAAAGATGTCCCCCCAGATTCATGCCCACTGAGGACTCCAGAATGTAACCTTAGTGAGGATGTGGTTCTTTGCAGGTGTCATTAGATAAGATGAGGTCACACTGAACCCTCGGGTAGAACAGAGTTGTTAGGAGCAGGCTTCAGTTCAGTTCAGTTCAGTTCATTTCAGTCGCTCAGTCGTGTCCAACTCTCCGCGACCCCATGAATCACAGCACGCCAGGCCTCCCTGTCCATCACCAACTCCTGGAGTTCACTCAAACTCATGTTCATCGAGTCGGTGATGCCATCCAGCCATCTCATTCTCTGTCGTCCCCGTCTCCTCCTACCCCCAATCGCTCCCAGCATCAGAGTCTTTTCCAGTGAGTCAACTCGTTGCATGAGGTGGCCAAAGTATTGGAGTTTCAGCTTTAGCATCAGTCCTTCCAATGAACACCCAGGACTGATCTCCTTTAGAATGGACTGGTTGGATCTCCTTGCAGTCCAAGGGACTCTCAAGAGTCTTCTCCAGCACCACAGTTCAAAAGCATCAATTCTTCGGCGATCAGCTTTCTTCACAGTCCAACTCTCACATCCATACATGACCACGGGAAAAACCATAGCCTTGACTAGACGGACCTTGGTTGGCAAAGTAATGTCTCTGCTTTTTAATATGCTATCTAGGTTGGTCATAACTTTCCTTCCAAAGAGTAAGCGTCTTTTAATTTCATGGCTGCAATCAGCATCTGCAGTGATTTTGAAGTCCCCAAAAATAAAGTCCGACACTGTTTCCACTGTTTCCCCATCTATTTCCCATGAAGTGATGGGACCAGATGCCATGATCTTTGTTTTCTGAATGTTGAGCTTCAAGCCAACCTTTTCACTCTCCTCTTTCACTTTCATCAAGAGGCTTTTCAGTTCCTCTTCACTTTCTGCCATAAGGGTGGTGTCATCTGCATATCTGAGGTCATTGATATTTCTCCCGGCAATCTTGATTCCAGCTTGTGTTTCTTCCAGCCCAGCGTTCTTCATGATGTACTCTGCATATAAGTTAAATAAGCAAGGTGACAATATACAACCTTGACATACTCAGGTCCAACTGTCCAATTTCAAATCCAAGACCCAGTCCTTACTGATGCTGCAGACCTGGACAATGATATGATTCCTTGAGCCTTGGTTTCCTGTCTGTAAAAATCAGGATGTTTATAACAGTGCCAGCCTCCTGAATAACAGCGCTGGTGCAGAGTGGGATTCAGGGACAGTCAGCCTTTTCAGTGTCTGTACCTGCAGTGATAAGCATCCACTACCCACAGTTGGGCTCTGGGAACCCACAACCGTGTTTCTCACGTATAAGTCACATAATCCTTCTGTCAATAGGCTAAGCTAAATACCAAAAGGACTCTTTTAAGAGTGCTGTGCTAAGTCGCTTCAGTCATGTCTGACTCTCTCAACCCTATGGACTATAGCCCACCAGGCTCCTCTGTCCATGGGATTCTCCAGGGAAGAATACTGGAGTGGATTGCCAGGCCCTCCTCCAGGATATCTTCCCCACCCAGGGATCTAACACACATCTCTTACATCTCCTGCATTGGCAGGTGAGTTCTTTACCATTAGCGCCACCTGGGAAGCCCCTTGAGTTTAAATTACACAGGGACTTAGAATAACAGCAATACACAGAGTGATTACTTTCTGGGGGCATGTTTTGGGTCCATGCACCATAATCTGTGTACCATGAACAGCACTCATTCAATCCTTAAGAATGTGTAAGCCCCGAACCTTATGATCAGGAGAGGTGCTGAGACCCAAGAGCTGGAGAGGTGCCCTGAGGATACTGTAGGTGACTGACTGTGTCCTGTCCAGATCCCTGAAGTCACTCACTCACTCTCTGAGATGGAGCCCAAGGAATGCCCTGAACACCCCATGGGAAGTTTCCCTGCCTTCCTTCACCCCAGGGCCCCGCTCAGATTAGCCAGTATTTTCTTATCTCCCTCTCTCTACCCTGTTGTCTGCGTTCAGAGAAAACCCTTTCATCAGCATCAGCCTTAATAATTTCAGACAAGCCTTTAAGTAAATCTCGTGCCAATGGTTTCATTTCAAAGAATCAGGTTGAAATCGCTGGAAGCAATCTGGACAAGTGAACAGATGTGGCCCAAGAGGTTCTGCAGGCATCTCCCTGTCCCCCTGCCCCACTGGCTGCCCGTCCCCTGCCATCTGGGGACACAGGCACAGGGAGAACAAGTAAGAGTGACACTTCCCTCATGTGTACAGAGCAGAGTCAGAAAGATTTTGTTTTCTCAGCCCTGCAGGTTGAGCACCCAATAAAGCCTCTTTGTGAGGCTGGGGGTCGTGTAGATGTCAGGTCCCCTTAGTGTCGCGCTGGAGACGGACAGACTCATTCTTACAGCCAGACAGGGCGGGCCCGATTGTGTTGGTCCGTCCGATGATGTCTGCTTACTTGGCAGTTGTGGGCACCAAACAGTGCAGGAGCCAAATCCACTGTGAGGCCAGCCAGTGGTTTGAATCTGGCTCTGATGCTAACAGATGGAGCACTTTCTAAGCCCAGTGTCTAAAATAGAAACAATAATTCCTGTCTTTGAGGACATCTGGGACAGAGTGGAGGGCAGAGGGCCATCTCTGGATCCAGACCACCCGCAGAGGCTCACCGGCCCGTCGCCTAGATGGTCTAGCTTCCATCCTCGGATGCTCTCGAGACTTTAGTGTGTGTTGTGGGCTGTGGGGCTGGGCTGAGGGAACAAGGGGCAAGGGCTTCAGATGGTCCTGGGACATAGTAAGTGCTTGATAAACTTAGTTTCTGTTACTATTTTTTGGTAGTAGTGTTATTAATGGAATTTGTGTCATGAACACAGTATATTCTGCATGGTTGTTATTGCAAGAATGTCTTTAAGTTCAAATATTGGGGAAATGCAGTAGGTTTCACCCAAGTGGGTTTCTCAATGAGTTGGAGAGGCATAAGAAACACAAGGAAAGGCTCAGATGCCAACATGCAGGTTCTGGTTATGACTTTTGACCTTTGCCAACCGTTTTGAGCTGACTGCCACCCACTCATGCTCAGATTTGCTCTAACTCTTATTCACACTGACACGGAGGGGTCTCAGTGTCCACCCGGAGGCTCCTGTTTTGGAAACTTTCGCAGGTCCCTTCCATCCTCAGCCTCCATCTCTGCTTTCACTCTCCCCTACCTGACACTGCCTGTGTCAGAACAGCTGGTACTGACCAGTTGTCTTGAGCTGGTCATCCACTGATCAGCTGCTTCCTCTCATGGACAGATGAGCCTGGTGGGCTACGGTCCATGGGGGTTGCAAAACAGTTGAACACAGCTGAGTGATTTAACATGCCACATCCTGCACCTCCCAGAGTCAGCCACACAGAGGGTGTTTGTGGGATGAAGGAAGGGATCCATCGTCTGGCCAGGAAGACTGGCTTGTAATGTGGTCAGCATCAGAGAACAGAGAAGATGCACAGATTCTGTCCACAGGGCCCAGAGCATCACCCCTGTGCCAGGGTGGAGACACATGTGGAGGACTTAGGGAGCAGGGGAGGGCATGGGAGGCCAAGGAACATGTAAAAGGAACAGCTCCAGTGGAGACCCAGAGGCCAAGAGGGCAGAGGAGGGGCTGAGGCCACCTACTGGTGGGAGCCGGGCCTCAGAAGATGGGAAAGTCAGGCCATGGCTCCATGGGGCACACTGGGTTCAGTGTTCCCAGACCACAGAACTTTCAGAGGCCGTGCAATGTTTTAATAGCTTTTAAAATCAGAGGGGAAAAAAGCAGGTTTTAGGTTGAAGAAAAACGTTTCAATACATAAATCAAGATATTAATCTGTATGCCAATGCCATTGTAATATGTTAGTTTTGATGTTTTTTATGGATGGAGCTACCCACGAACATTGAAGTGTGGTCTTGCTTTTCCTGAGGCCATAGGGAGCTTCAGAGACCACAAACAAAAGTGGGACAATCCAGCCTGAAACTTAGGAAGGGCTGTTGGAGGCAGCCCAGGGGCTGAGGGGTTGGGATCCTGGAGGGAACATGCTCAAGGGCCAGGGGTGTCAATGAGTCAGAGGTGACAGTGGGAGAGGTTCAGTTCCCTGGGGGGATGTTTGCTGGGTGGAGGGAGGGTGGGGGGAGGAGAAGGAAAGTCCTGAGTTTGCACCTGCTGGTCAGGGAAAGCGCAGAGGCTGTGGCTGAGGCCCACGGCTCTGTACTCATCACCTTACTACTGGTCCTCTCTCGTCCCCAGACCATGAGAGTCTGGCTAGCCCTTGCTCTGAGGTTGGGCACATTTTAGGGCTACAGCACACTGTTGTGCATCAATGATTGAGTTATTCCCTTGACTTTTGATTTAAACACATCCCGTGTCAATTTAACGGAATGCTATCCGTGGTCCTGAGATGCGGGGGGAGCAGCAGTTGTCTGCCTCTTGCCAAGTGAGATGACCTTGAAGGCAAAATGCCTCTGAGTTGGGAATTTGGGATGAATGTGAGCACCACCCTTCTTGTTACCGCCCACCCTGTGTCCCCATGAACAGCTGTCCTCCAGAGTCTGTCCCCTTAGTCCACGCACCGATATAACTGAGCAGGACCCTATAAGGCCCTCCCAGAATAGACCCTTCCCGTGTCCTCCACCTGCCTTTTGCCTGCAGAAAAACTTTAGTCAAAGAATAAATTTAATCAGAGTAGTGAGAAAATGTAGAAAGAAAAGCAGAACAGTCAAGCAAGACAAAATAATACTTTAGCAGTTAAACAAAGTCAAGGACCTTTAGTTCCTCCCCAAGGACTACAGGTAATATTCTGAGACATGTCCTTGGAGCTGTTTTGCAGACACTGAATCCCCCACCAGGTGGGAAAAGTTAACTCCATGCTGCTTGCAAGCATGCAGACTCCAGAAGGGTTGGAACCAGTAGGTTGATGATGCTGATTCCCCATTACCTCACCACCCACCAATCAGAAAAATATCCATGAGCTGACCACACCCTGCTCCTTGAACACTATAAGACTCCTCACTACCCCCCTCCAGGGCGGGTCACGCAGTCTTGGGGGCATTAGCCCTCTGTGGCACTCTTTGCCTGGCAAAGCAATAAAGGTATCCTTTTGCACTCCACCCCAAACTCTGTCTCCATGTTTCTGTTCAGTACCAGTTAACAGAGGTCGAGTTTTGGCAACAGTGGGAGCTGCCAGGAGTGGGTAGGCCAATCATTCTTGGGGCCTGGGCATCAGTCATGAGAGAACTTTAATTAGTGCCTTTTAATCATCTGTCCTAAAATGGATGGATGTTTGCTGTTAAAATCCAAACACTTGCACACTTTATAAATGACTCAGGCCTCATCTGGAAGACAGAGAAGCTTTGATCAAAATCGGCCAGGAACAAATGGCTTATTTACTTGCAACTTGGATGTGGCCAGGGAGTGCTGGCTGCTTCTTTCTGGGTCCTTACTTGCCAGGCTAAGGGCTGTGGTTAGTGAGGACAGTAAAGGTCAAAGCTGTAGGTACAGCAAAGTGAGGAAGAGGCGTGCCAGGACCCTGTGCAGGGCAAGGAACCGTATTGTCCCAGGAGCCTGCACTGTCCCACCCTGAGGCCTCACTAAATAGCTCTGCCAGGTGAAGTCTGGTGCTGTGAACTGGATGTTTGTGTCTCCCCAGATTTATAGGTTGAAGCCTCAATTCTCAGTGTGACTGTATTTGGAAGGGGGGAGGGCTTTGGGAGGTGACTGGCTTTAGATGAGTTCTGACAATTGTCCTAATTGATGGGATTAGTGGCCCTGAGCTGCCCTTCACCCCTGCTGTGTGAGGGAACAGCGAGAAGAAGGCTGTCTGTCAGTCACGAAGTGGGCTCGCACCAGGTGCTGACTCTGCTGACACCTTGATCTTAGAAGCTCCAGCCTCCAGAAAGGAAAGAGGTAAATGTCTGCTGTTTGAGCTGCCCAGTCTGGTGTGTTGTAGCAGCCGAGCAGACCAAGACACCTGGGTCATGAAGGACATCTGAGGTCGGGGAGCCAATCATAGTTTTTAAACATAAGGAGAGGTTGAACTGAACTTAAAAGGCAGAGGAACTTAAATTACAACAGGGAGAAAGATGCTCTAAGCAGAGAAGCCTGAGTTTCCAGGGGTGATTTTGATCAGGCCAAACACCGGACTTCCTGGGATGGCTTGAGTGAAATCTTGCTATGAAATGAGACCTGGAGAACATGACCTTGTGAGGTCCTACTTTTCATAAAGATTCTGGGACTCAGTGGGTTCTGGGACCTTTTAAAGAGTGATCAGAAATGTAGCTACATCAGGCCAGACAGTATCTCACATCCAGTGACAGACACCTGGATTTGCTCTAATGATGCCCTTGATTGGCAGCGTCCTGAAATGATGAATGTTTCCCATGTAAGGTGGGCTTCCCTGGTAGCTTGGACGGTAAAGTGTCTGCCTACAATGCGGGAGACCTGGGTTCGATCCCTGGATTGGGAAGATCCCCTGGAGAAGGAAATGGCAACCCACTCCAGTATTCATGCCTGGAAAATCCCATGGACCGAGGAGCCTGGTGGGCTACAGTCCACAGGGTCGCAAAGAGTCGGACACGACTCAGTGACTTCTCTTCTCTTCACTTCCCCATGTAAGGCAGGACTGAGGGCTCAGTGAGCACTGGGGTTATTTCTGAAATATCTATAGACTTCTTCATCAAAGTCTGCATCATTTAGAAAGCAGAGCCTGGAGCAAGGGTTAAGTGCTGATGCTGTGTTTGGCAGGTACACATTCAGCGTGGCAAGAGTGAGAAGGAAAGTGCGGTAAGGCAAGAAGAAAATGCGACCCGTTACCCTTCTCTTCGCTGCTCTGTGAAGAGCGGTGAAGAGACACAGCAGGTGGCAGTCATGTTCACGCACCGAGGGGGCGTCTGTGGAAGGCTTGCAGAGAAATGGTGCCTGGGCACTGTCTGTGAAGGGGAGGAAGGATGGGGATTTGTCTGTCCCTCCTTGGTCCCGAGTCTCATTGGAAGGCTAATTTCCCTGCACTCTGGTTGTGTTATCGGCCTCCCAGAAGTTATTGGTGATGTCAGACCACTCCCTCCTCCCCACATTATAGCATCTCATCCAGCTTGGTGACAGAGTGGTACCTCTGTGTGCTGTGGGGTGTTGGCCGAGAGAGAGAGAAGGAATTGGAGGTGGTGTCCCCAAACTTACGCTCACAAACACTGCACATGAGCAGTCTTTTATGTGAAAAAGACCTGTGATGGACATATCATGGACCCACAGCCGTGGTGAAAATGTCCCTGCCTGGCAAAAGACAAGGTGATCAAGGAGTAAATCATAAAAAAACAACTCAGGATAGAATCTGAAGGCTGCTCACAGGGCGATCACAAGCCCAGCCAAGTACTTAGTCACTGAGAACCTACATTCTTTGTTTTCTTGCTGTTCCACTGGCTTGATTTTTCTCAACTAGCCTTTTGGGAAAGAGCTTGGATGTAGAGCAAAAATAACAGACATAATTGGGTTATCCAGTGACGTGAAATTTGGATAAAGTGGAAAAACATGAAAATGCCACATGTGTGCCATAAATGCTTCCATTTTTGCATAAAATATCTAACATGTGTATCATTTTGTTGATCATTTTGTGTAAGACAAAGCCTGTTTCTTTGACTCAGCTCCCCAGTGGGAATTCCAATCCCTCTGCTCCCTCTCATAAACCACACTCACACACTCTTTGATTTCTGCTGTAGGATGGAGAACTTGAAGTCGCATATAAAGCAATCTGAGGTTAGAATGCCTCTAGATTCATATGACTTATTTTCCAATCTCTTATGGTTGATTTGCCCAGCCTAAATCAACAGTAATATATTGAAGAACTCACCTTTATCTATTCTTTCCAGGGAAGACTAGTTTTCAGAGCAGAAGCTCTCCTTTCACACGCACATAGATTGGCTTATATAATATTTAACTGAATTATCTGGTTACAAGATGACAAAGGCAACTAGTGTCAGCAGGCCTGGGGATAATGCAGTGGTCTCAGATAATGGGATCAGTTTATATCTGCTGCTGTAACAAAATGACATACACTTTAAATGATTTACTGTTTTATCTTCATGGGCTTCCCTGGTGGTTCAGGTGGTAAAATGTCTGCCTTCAATACAAGAGACTCGGGTTCTCCTAGGTTGGGAAGATCTCCTAGAGAAGGGAGTGGCAACCCACTCCAGTATTCCTGCCTGGGAAATCCCATAGACAGAAGAGCCTGGAGGGCTACAGTCCATGGGGTTGCAAAGAATTGGACACAACTGAGCAACTAATATTTACTTACTTTCAGTCACATCCCCAAAGGCCAGAGATCTGAGATCAAGGTGTGGGCAGGGATGGTTCCTTTAGAGCTTCTGAGGGAGGACCTGGTCCAGGCCTCCCCCCAACTGCTGGGGCTCTGCTGGTGATGCTTGGTGTCCTAGACTCATAGGTGCAACCTCTGTCGCCATGGCAATAGGGGCTTCTCTGTGGAGGTGTGTGCCTGTGTCTTTCTTCTTACAAAGACACCAATCATACTGGATTTGGGGTCCACTGATCCAGAATGGCCTTATAACAGTTTGAGGGTGTCTGTAAGAACCCTTTGTATTTCCAAAAGTCACCTTCACAGATTCCAAGGGTTACGACATCACCACATCTTTGGAGGGGACCCAGTTCAACCTATAACAATAAAGTGTAGCTCCTGGGGGGAGCAGAAGGGCACAGAATACTGCCAAATGACCCCTTCCTGCGAGTCTTTAGTGGGTAGGGGACGATCCATGTTCCATAGCTGGGCAGTCCCGGCTGAGAAAGGCCCATGAGCAGCAGTCTCATGAGGCTGGAGATCTCTCTGGCTTCCCCAGCATATGTGTGTGTGTGTGTGTGGTTCGTGCAGAGGCATTGGGCATGCCTGTTTGGCCTCTGTTCATTGGGCAATGTGGGGTGGTGGAACCAGGCACCCCTAGATCCACACCTTCCTCTGCCCTTCACTAATGTGAGCACGCTGTTCAAGGCACAGCTGTCCTAGCCTCTGGGCTGTCTGCCCTGCAGGATCGTAAAAGCGGGAGAGCAGGTCTCCACAGCACCTGTCCACTTGAGAAAAGAGGGGTCTCGTTTTAAAACCTGCCCTGACACCTGCTGGCTGCACAATCTCTACCCTCAGTTTACTGAACCAGTCTCTTCCTCAGTTGTCTTGTCTTTTAAGACAAGGATAATGAGAAGGTTTTTCAAAAGATCATATCAGATGATGTAGGCTAATTAATAATACACACAGAACGGACGGACCGCAAGACCCTACTGTATGGTACAAGGAACTATATTTAGTACTTTGTGATAAACCAACATGGAAAAGAATATAAAAAAGAATCTACAGATGTGTAATTGAGTCACTTTGCTGCACAGCAGAAATTAACATGACATTGTTAATCAACTATACTTCAATAAAAGTAAATAGAATAGGATCTTCCCTGGTGGTTTAGCAGTTAAGAATCCACCTGCCGTACAGGGGACATGAGTTCAATCCCCGGTCCGGGAAGATTCCACATGCCACAGAGCAACCAAGCCCATGCGCTACAGCTGCTGGAGTCTGTGCTGTAGAGCTTGTGAGCCACAACTGCTGAAGCCCTCATGCTCTACAGCCTGTGCTCCAAAATAAGAGAAGCCACTGCAAAGAGAAGCCCACACACCAGAATTAGAGAGTACCCCCCACTTGCCACAACTAAGAAAAAAATAAAACTTGTGCAGCAGCAAAGACCCAGCCCAGCCAAAAATAAATATAAAAATCTTAAAAAAAATCTAAATTAGCAATAATTGTTAAAATGGCCTTAAAGGATCCTGGAAGCTCAGAGACACATATTAAATTATTTGTATTATTACCATTATTATTAGTTGATCAATAGGTAATTATTAGGTGAGCATCTACAGTAAAGAGACTTCCATTTAAGAGAGGAGACTGAGCTGGCCCAGGGCAGTGCCCTCACCCAGTGCAGAAGAGCAGGACGAGTGTGGACACAGACGTGCACACACGCAGGGATGTGCGTTGATGTCTAAGACCAAAAGCAGGACAGGAAAACCCACGGTTCCAGAAGCCACGAGGAGACTGGAGCGGGTGAGGGGGGTGGGGACCCAGTGGTCCCGGGATCTCTGGGCTGAAAGGGTCTGGCTGGGCTTAGTGCCCTTGCCGTGGGGACATCTGGGACTTGGACCCTGGGTGAGAAACAGCAGAAGTAATGAAAGGGATGCATTACATGCTGGGAAGTACAGAAAATGGGACAACTTCAAAGGAACGTAAAAATAAGTGTGTTTCAAGTATTTTAAGAGATAAAGGGAAGAAAAGACACTCAAAAGCAAGAACATGATATTAGGGGGAAAAAATACAGCAGGTGTGTCTGAAAAAGGAAGAAGCAGACCCTCAGAAATTAAACCCGAGAAAACTAAAAAGGACAAAATGAACATGTTGATAGCCCACCGGAGTTAGGGACTTAGGGAAACCTTCCAGAGCAGAGCGGTCTCAAGACCCAGCAAGAGGAGCGGATCCGGCGTCCACGCAGGGGCAGGAAAAGGTTGAGAATTGTACAGAAATTCTTTGATGAGAGGCATGAGACAGATGGAAAAAGCAAGTCTCTGGGCAGGATAAGTAAAATCGAATCCCTACATAGACACATTTCTCTTCCTGTGAGGTGACTGTGATTCAAAGAGAAAAACCTTAGCTGCCATCGGAGAGAAAAATGAGCCTTTTCTGACAGTGCTTGAAGATGTGGATTGAGAAATCCTTTTCTGGGAGGTAAAAAGAGGTACAAATTCTTAAAAAATCCACAAATCCATTCACTTGTCATTTTTGCTTCTAGAAATTTCTTCTCAGGAAAGAGAGATTGATGTATACAAAGATTTGAATGCAGCAAAGTTTACTTTGGCCAAAAATAAAGGGGGGTGGGTTGGTGGATCTAAATGGGTTCTAAACAAATAAACATATAAAGTATGATGGTGGTTGTTGTTCAGTAGTGAAGTCATGCCTGACGCTTTGAGACCGAATAGATTACAGCACGCCAGGTTTCCCTGACCTTCACTACCTCTTAGAGTTTTCTCAAATTCACGTCCACTGAGTATTCTCAAGAATCTTCTCCAGCACTACAGTTTGAAATCCTCAATTCTTTGGCACTCAGCCTTCTACTAACTGTAAACTTGAATGTGACCCAGCCGTAAAAATTGTGCTGAAAAGAGTATGTGATGATGTGGAATGAAGAGCATAATTAATTAATGATTGAATAACTAATGAATAATAATTAATATTAAGAAAAAAAACAGATGAAAAGATTATGTTAGCATATGCTTACTTCCACTCTGCATGAGTCCATGTGTGTCCATGTGTGTGTGCATGTAATTAGAAGGATTTGACCAACATTACAGTAATTATCTCCGCACAGAGCACATATTGTGATTTATTCTGTGTGTTTGCATTTTTCCATACGGGGGTTGCCTTCATTAACTATAATAAATATATATAACAAGAAACCTAGATATAGGTGATTCAGGGGTGCTGCCACTCAAAGAAGCCACTGAGGATGCAGGTGTGAGTCCCCTCAGCATCTGTATCAAGTACCTACATCCTTTCCAGTCAGGTAGGGCTGCTGCTGAGATATAGTGTCTGTTGTTTAGGCAGAAGAGAGAAGAAGGACAAGGAGTAAAAGGTATGAAGGAGGCTATGAAATGCTGATTTCCTTTGGCTGACCCAGTGCCTTTTTTTAATGAGAAGTGAAAAGCATGAAAAGTGACAGTGTTGTTCTTTCAGTTGTGTCCGACTCTTCGGGACCCCATGGGCTATAGGCCACAGATTCCTCTGTCCATGGAAACTCTCCAAGCAAAGGTACTGGATAGGTAGCCATTCCCTTCTTCAGGGGATCAGTGGGTTCTGTTAATAAGAGAGCAGGGCTTAATGGATTTGGAATTGGCAACTGGCAGGGTCTGTCCCAGGCCTGGGATCTAAGAGAAAAGAAGAAAGAATCTGCAATCCTATTGTTGGTAAATCTGTTACAGGATCATTTTCCTGGCCTCCAGTTCCTGGCACATAGTGGGTGTTCAGATATTTCTGGAGAACAGTTGAACTGTGCTTGAAACTGATACCTTCTCATTGACTGTTTCCTTTTTCTGGTTGTTCTCCACATTGAATCAAATTTAAGGATTTCAGAGGACTGCAGGGCGCCTCTCTTTGGATATATATATATATATAAACTCTGAGGGTGTGCATGAGGATAGCATGGCAGTGGTGGGCACTGGTCATCAATTAGGATGGTAGGAGGAAAGAGGAGGCTTGGTTCTGAAAGGAAAGAAAATCCAGCAAATTGGGGAAAGCTGAAGAGTCCAGGTATCAAGTACTAAGTGTAACCAGTCTTGTGATGAGGTCTGGAGATGCCATGATCCGAGGAGCACCCTCGAGTTTGAGCAGCTTGGACTTGAAGTGGAAGAATCTGGCAAGGTCAAGCAGAGGATGGTGGAGGTGAAGCCGGGGCCATTAAAAGGCCATGGAAACTGGGTGGAGTGTGTGATGTTTCTAGAATTGCTCCTCCATTAAGCAGTTATTGTTCCTTGTACTAGAAGTTACATGTCTAACACTGTTGATTCCAGAATGGACACCCTCAGGTTCCAGTCTGGGAAGCTGGGTGTTCATAATAGAGCCAAGAAGAGAATAGACTGTGTGAAAAAAGGACCCTAAGTGTTTAATCTCCCATCACTACCACCTTCCTGAATGAGCTGGGTCCCGGACCTGTATCCTGTTTTCATGATGACACCAGGAAAGTGCTACCTTATGAAACAGGAAGGAATGATGCTGGGGGTATTGTGACACAGAGGCAGAATTCTCAGTGGGAAATGGCACCAAACACTTGCTAAAAAGGGCAGCAGAAGTTTTATTCAAGACTATTGCAATAGGGGAGAGAGTGGACTAGAGTCTGCAGGAAGAAAAGGCTGCAGGATTTTTAAACCTGGGTGAGGTGGGGGAAGAGTGCTGGGCACTAGAGGGAGCTGCTGATCAAGGTGGTTTACCTGCCTGCCCCCCTCCATCCCGTGCCCCCATGGGTTTGCTATTAATAATTTTGGCTTCAGTCCTGGCTTCTCTTAGGGAAGTTAGACTCCCACTATCCCTCCTGGAAACAGGGAGATCTGATTACATCTCAAAGGAATGACTCCCAAGTCCTTGAGAAAGACTTTTCTGGGCAGCTGAAGATTTGCATCTCAAAGGGACTCAAGAAAGGATTTACAACTGCAAGTTCTTCTAAAGGAAAAGCTCTAAGGGAGGTCAGGGGTCTAGAGTCCAGGAGAAGTCTGTGTGAAGTGTTGGCAAGTGAAGACAAAGGTCAGGGCCATAGGACAGAAACAGAGTGGACCACCTGCTTCTTCCAAGTCCTGGGGGCTAGGGGTGGGGACGAGGGAGAAACACAGAGGGAGATGGAAGATAGGTCGGAGGGGTTCGGAGGGCAGAGAAGCAGGTGTCGTGTTTCCCACTGGGATACGGGACGAGACAATCTTGCATGTCCCCCGCCCCCCAACACACAGACAAAGCTGGGCCAGCACAGGACACAATGGTTGTGTCTAAGTAAGCACAGTGAAGCCTGATAAGGGGGAGGGGCCTTCCTCAGTCTCCCAAAAAGTCCACAAGGCAAGGAAGGTGATTTTGAATCTCATCTGCTGGTTAGAATCTGTCAACTTAAAAAAAATGCACAATGTGAGAATTGTGAGTCAAGTTTTACTTGGGCCTAAGTGAGGACTATAGCCTGGGAGACAGGACTTCAGAGAGCTCCGAAAACTGCTCCAAAGAGGCAGGCAGGAAGGTCAGTATGTGTGTGATTTTAATGAAAGGGAAGTTCAGACAATAAAGCACAGATTTTTTTTTTTTTCAGGTTTCTGCTACTCATGAGGAGCAGTCATCACCATGAAAGATTTTAGGGATTTTCTAGATATGAGGAGATTTAAGAATTGGGCTCATAAAATTGGCTTCTGAAAATATCTATCTGAAGACCTGTTCTTCCAGTTTTTCCAAAAGAGCACAAAGTGTCTCATTTCTTTTCTCCACTCTGAGCTCCTTTTGAGGGGTGTTGAAAGTCAGCAGGTACAGCAGCATCTGATTTAATCCTTGGAGAGGCAGGTGGCAAATGCCAATGAAAAAGTGAAAGTGTTAGTCGTTCAGTTGTGTCCGATTCTTTGCAACCCCATGGACTACAGTGCATCAGGCTCTTCCGTCCATGGGATTCTCCAGGCAAGTATACTGGAATAGGTAGCCATTCCCTTCTCCAGGAGATCTTCCTGACCCAGGGATCGAACTCAGGTCTCCTGCATTGCAAACAGATTCTTTACTGTCTGAGCCACCAGGGAAGCCTGGCTAGTGCCAAAGGCAAGTGCCAATTTGTAGTAGACAGACCCAAGGAAGGCACATGATATACCTACAAAGAAGGCTTCCCGTGGTCCCCTAGCAGCTGGACCTCAGGGGATCATCTGTAGGGAGGCCCAGCTGGGGTAGAGTCCTTCTGAAGGGTCACTGTTTCCAGAATAACCTGCAAACATTCATCCAGCTTTAAGATCCCTTATCTGGCTGAATTCTGAGACTGTGAGTGGGGAAGGGAGGCATCAGTCAGCTTGACTAGGAGTGCGATTGCCAAAGAGGCCAGGAGGCCCCAGGGACCAGAACACAGGTAAGTCCCCTCCTCTCTCTGCCATACCAATGTCATGGCAGCTGCCTGTGGCCTAAGATGCCATCTTGGGGAGAAGACAGGGGAGGTGCTAAGCTTGAAAGTCTTTGTGTGCATCTGTAAAGAGTAACTTAGAGAAGAAGCTGTGAGGGTAGTGTTCCTTGAGACCCTAAGGACAGGTAAGTTTAATTCCATTAAGCCTCACGCCTTCTTTCAACCTCACCACCCAGCAGGTGGAGGTCTATTAGGAAGATAAGATTAGTTCCAGAAAATAAAGAAGCATCGTTTTCTTTGTGTGTCTGAGTGTGGGGAGCCAGTGAGGAGCTGTGCTACACTTTTATTGCGTGTACACAAGGTGCTTGGTGTTCTGTAGAGAATGCAGTTTAATCATTACTCCATCCCTCAGGTGTGAATTATTATCTCTGTGTTACAGCCGGGAAACTCGGCATTAATAGTTTGCCTGGAGTCACCACATTCTTGGGGTTCAGTGTGAGCTGCTAAAGAAGGGGACTCTGATCAAGTGGCTTCTAGGCAACAGAACTTCCTTTCCTTTCTGGGAATTCCTGCCTGGGAATGAGCCAGCCTGTGCTTTCCCCAAAGCTTTGATTTCATGGTTGTCACTCCCAAGTCATCAGGGAGTGGAAGAGCAAGAAGAGGGTCCGGGCCAGATGACCCCAATGCTGCAGGTACCAAGTCTGCTCACAGCCCACTGGCCACATTTATTTTCTATGGTTCTGGAGGCTTCAAGTCCCAGATTAGGGTGCCTGAAGACTTGGTGTCTGGTGAGAGCCTGCTTTGCTGTTGTTCAGTCACTAAGTCGTGTCTGACTCTCTGCGACCCCACGAACTGTAGCCCACCGGTCTCCTCTGTCCACGGGATTCTCCAAGGCAAGAATACTGGAATGGGTTGCCATTTCCTTCTCCAAAGTATCTTCCTCACCCAGGGATTGAACCCGTTTCCTGCCTGGCAGGTGGATTCTTTATTATTGAGCTACTAGAGAAGCCTGAGACCCTGCTTCCTGAGTGTCTTCCCCCTGCATTCTCGCATGGTGGGCAGAAAGCAAGGTCTGGTCTCTTCCTCTTATATAGGCACTGATCCCATCACAGGACCCCACTGCCCAACAAACTCACCTGAGCCTAATCACCTCCCAAAGGGCGCATGTCCTCAGCACCATCACTTTGGGGTTAGAACACCAGCATGTGAACGGTAGGGGGGCATAGACATTCTATACACAACACATGTGGTCTGGGGAGTTGACCTGTATGTAGAAAATCATTTGCAGGGGGGTTGTTCAAAGGGAGAATGAGCCCTGGTTATTAGCAGTCCCTGCTCTCAGTCCCTTCCTCTGTTTCTGGTCTCTGTGGGTGTAACTGAGTAGGGCCCCATGGGGCCTTGGTGGGGTTAGGGGGTGTGGGGGCAGGCCTTTCCCCCCACATCCTTTGATTTAGTTCCTCTCTGAAGGACCTAGATAACAGTATTTGATGTGTATTTCCTGAGTTGTTCTGCAGATGTAAAAAAAACCTCCGCTTCTCCAACAAATGGAAGATGTTAACTACTTAATGACCATGAGCACACAGCCCAGGCCCCCAGAGCCTAAGGATTGATAAAGTTAACTCTTGTGATGCCACCCTGTTACTTCAGCATCAGCCAATCAGAGAATTGTGCATGAGCTTATGACATACCCGAGGACCTCCTCCCTCACCTGGCCTTTAAATGTGCTTTGCTGAAAACCTTCAGAGAGCTGCGTGCTTTTCAGGGCAGGGGCCACCTGTCTCCTTGCAGGGCCCTGCAATAAACCTTCCTCTGCTCCATATGTGGACATTTCAGTTTGTTTGGCCTCTCCTGTGTGTCAGGTGCATGAACTCGCATTAACATGGGACAGTCTCTCCACTCTGGCAGTCTCCGCACCATCACTTCTCCACAGGGGACACCCATGGTCCTTCGTTCTTCCAGCTCTGGTCCATGACCTTGTGTTTTGCTCTCTGCCCTCTCTCAGGTTCAGCTTGGGACCTGGTGGTCTGTTAACTCAAAGACGGGTATCTTATCTTCTTGGACACGTACCCCTTGAGAAGCAGCAGAGGAAATCTACAAGAACAGCTGCCGTTCAGAAAGGGGTGGACAATATCACAGCAGACAGAGGTGTCCAGTGGTTCACTCTGAAACCTCTCCGAGCAGTAATCATTGCAAAGACTCCCCATCCTGGCAGCAGGGTGAGCTCCCTGGTTACCACACTCAGGAGTATGCCCCTGTTTATCATCTCCTGGCCCAGACTGTCCCTGGGAGGTCCTCCTTGTCCTGTATCCTTCAGGGTCCTGTGATATGTGTGGGTGGTGGTTTCCTGAGTGGGTAATGCACAGCTTTTGCATGCTGCTTCTCCAGATTTGAAAGCCTGAAGCCCCAACACGGGCTTCTGTAGGCCCAGCTTGGGGCATGTTTTTAGCAATAACATCCCTTCAAAACCAAATTGCTTTTAGCCTCTCCACTCCATGTGAAGGCAACCATCTCACCAAGTCTCCGGATTTTAGACAAGCCAGGTTCCTGCTTTGGTTCCCTGGAGTCCATGGTTGAGCAGATTGATCCCTTTGTACTAGTTTCCTGGAGAGGCTGAATGAAGTCTTGCAAATGAAGTGGCTTAAAGTAACAGAAGATTATTCTTTCACAGGCTGGTGTCCAGAAATCCAAAATCACGGTATTGGCAGGGAGGGCCATGTTCTCTCCAGGAGGCTCAAGGGCAGGTCTGCTCCTCCCTCACCCCAGCCTCACAAGGTCCTCACGATCCTCCACAATCCTCGGCTTGTGACAGCATCAGTTCAGTCTCTGCCCCCATCTGTTCTTCCCTGTGTGTCTCTGAGTCTAAATTACCTTCCTCATATAGGACACCAGTCACAGTGGATTTAGGGCCACCTTAACTGAAGATGACCTCATCTTAACTTGATCGCATCTGCTGAGACCCTTTTTCTAAATAATTTCATTCAAAGGTGCCAGGTGTACCTGAATTTGGGGGGTATTATTTAAGACAGTGGGACTGCCCTGGTGACTCAGTGGTATAAAGATTCTACCTGCCAATGCAGAAGGTGTGGGTTCCATTCCTGGGTCAGAAAGATCCCCTGGAGAAAGAAATGGCAACCCACTCCAGCGTTCTTGCCTAGAGAACCCCTTGGATAGTGGAACCTGGCTGGCTATAGTCCATGGGCCTGTAAAAGAATCAGACATAACTTAGTGACTAACAACAACGGATCATCCAGAATATGTAAGTTGGAGAGACAGAGAGTGGATTGGTTGTGACCAGGAGCTGGGGGAAGAAGGAATAGGAGGTGACCACTTAATGAGTAAGGATTTTCTTTTGGGACAGTGCAAGATCTTGTCATGAGATAAAGGTGATGGCTGCACTATACTGGGAATGCACCAAATGCCACTGAATTGGACCTTTCAAAGTAATTCACTGTTAATTTTGTGTTATATGAATTTTACCTCTATTTTAAAATTAAAGAAATATGCACTTGGAATTTAGGGAGAAAGTTGTGTCTCTTTTTCTGAGTTGAGCCAGTTCTAGGACAGGCTCACAGTCAAACATAAACCCCTCCCTCAGGGATGCAAAGAAAGACTGATTCTGGAGGCTTGGTTCAAAGGATGAGGTCATTTTGAACAAAGAGTCAGACACAACTTAGTGACTCAACAACAGACAATAACAATTTAAGACAGTACATCCTTTTTCTCTGTTTTATCAGGGTTACCCGAGGCCTTCAGAGAAAGAGGGTCCTATAGAAAATAAGTGTTCACGGTTTGAGCTTTGAAACTGGGATAGCAGTACGATGCTCTCCCCTGCCTGCCTGTGTCATTTCCTCTGTCTGTCTGTCTCTGTGTCCTGATATCCCTCTTTGTGTAAGGACATGAGAGAGGCTAGGATTCACCCTCATTGATCTCTTTTTAACCTTAACACCTCTGTAAAGCCCTCCAGCTTCCCAGTGGTACTACTGGTAAAGAATCCACCTGCCAGTACATAATAGACACAGGTTTGATCCCTGGGTGGGAAAGATCCCCCTGGAGGAAGGCATGGCAACCTACTCCAGTATTTTTGCCTGGAGAATCCCATGGACAGAGGAGCCTGATGGGCTATTTTTCATAGTGTCACAAAGAATTGGATATGACTGAAGCGGCTTGATGAAAGTGAAAGAGGAGAGTGAAAAGGTTGGCTTGAAGCTCAATATTCAGAAAACAAAGATCATGGCATCTGGTCCCATCACTTCATGGGAAACAGATGGGGAAACAGTGGAAACAGTGTCAGACTTTATTTTTTTGGGGGCTCCAAAATCACTGCGGATGCTGATTGCAGCCATGAAATTAAAAGATGCTTACTCCTTGGAAGGAAAGTTATGACCAACCTAGATAGCATATTAAAAAGCAGAGACATTACTTTGCCAACAAAGGTCCGTCTAGTCAAGGCTATGGTTTTTCCAGTGGTCATGTATGGATGTGAGAGTTGGACTGTGAAGAAAGCTGATCACCAAAGAATTGATGCTTTTGAACTGTGGTGCTGGAGAAGACTCGAGAGTCCCTTAGACTGCAAGGAGATCCAACCAGTCCATCTTAAAGGAGATCAGTCCTGGGTGTTCATTGGAAGGACTGATGCTAAAGCTGAAACTCCAATACTTTGGCCACTTCATGCGGCGAGTTGACTCACTGGAAAAGACTCTGATGCTGGGAGGGATTGGGGGCAGGAGGAGAAGGGGACGACCGAGAATGAGATGGCTGGATGGCATCACTGACTTGATGGACATGAGTCTGAGTGAACTCCGGGAGTTGGTGATGGACAGGGAAGCCTGGCGTGCTGTGATTCATGGGGTCGCAAGGAGTCGGACACGACTGAGTGACTGAACTGAACTGAAGTGGCTTAGCATGTTTGCAAAGCCCTCATCTTCAAATACAGAAATATTTCCAGCAACTGGGGGTTGGGACGTCAATATGAATTTTTTTGGGGGGGTGCTCAAGGCAGCCCATGACAGACGTGTTTGTAACCTCACATGTCTTTGTCCCTAGCACCAGTCCCCCTTACAAAGGGCATGTGGTGAATGGTTGCTGGGTAAGCACAGGAATGTTTAAACACAGGGGCTGATGTGACAATCAGTGCTGCCTCATGCTGATTTTAAAAAATGGCCAATGTGAGAGTTCCGAGTTAAATTTTAAGTGGAGCAAATGAGGACTGCAGCCTGGGAGACACGATTTCAGATAGCTCTGAGAAAATTCTCCAAAGAGGCAGAGGGAAGCTCAGTATATATGTGATCTTGGTGAAGGGGGAATACATGCTTCAGCACACAGTTTTTTGAATAAGTTTTCTGCTAGTCACAAGAAGCAGTCATCTGTATGAAGATTTCAGTTCTTTTCTAGATATAAGGAGACACAAGAACTGGGCTCATAAAATCAGCTCCTGAAAATACTTAACTATCTGAAGACCTGTCCTGCCAATTTCTACCCCTCCTCCGCAGCATCAGCACAGAGGGTCTCATTCCTGCTCTCCACCCTGAGCTCCTTTCAGGGGGTGTTGAAAATCAGCAGCTGGAGCAGCACCTGATTTAATCCTTATAGAGGTAGATGGCAAGTGCCCATGGCAAGTGACAATTTGTAGTTGATATTGGTACAGAGTCATCACCCTGATCCTGGGTGACAGAGGAGCTCAGGTGATAGAGGCAAATGGAACCAGAGGAAGGGGAGCAGGCCCAGCTCTGCAAAGAACCACTGACCCTTTGTCCAACCCCGCTTCTTGTGTTCTTGGAGAATAGAAACATCCCTACCTACCTAGCCCAGAGCTTTCCCCAGAGATGAGAATGCACAGGATGCTGGCCCCAAGTATCTGAGGTGCATATCAAAGAATGATTTCAACAGACTTTGATTCTGCATCTTTGAATACATAGAAAAGCACTACAGTCTTTGACTTGAGATGTCTGGTTTTCTTTAATTAACGGTGATTTTTTGGTGTTCTGATTGTCTGGTCTTTGTTGCAAAAACCCCTATGTATCCTGACTTCTCCCTTACCTCTTCAGAGAAGACCCTCTGAGCTGTCTGAGATGCTGTGTCTCTGACTTAAGTCCTCAGTTTTGTCCACCATATAAAACACAATTCTCAACTTTAGGGTTGTGTAGTTTTTTCAGTTGACAGAGCTGCAGGTGTATCTCCACAGGAAAGGCATGGACACTTGGTCTGGAGAGCTCACTGCCTACAAAGGGGACCCTGGTGACCTTGAATTTAGTTCCCTGTCATCCTAATGGCCTGGGTGGGGACTAGTAGCCCCTGTCAACCATGTTTGATGGGAAGGGATGGGACCTGCCCCCAGAAGGCTGAAACACCGTCACTTACCACCCATCCCTTCCTCCTCTCCCTGTGATGAATGAGGCTGGGGTCCCACTGCATGGGAGGGGGTGGGGTGCCTGTGCTCCTGCCTGAAGTATTTAAACACCAAACTCCACTGGCCCATAATGTAATCAAATGTTAAATTATGAAAGGTCTCTGGGTTCAGCTCAATGACTGCTGAAAATGGATGAGTTTCAGTAATTCATGAGGCAGGCGTGTCAGGAATAGCCATTGAGGGTGTCCTTGCACGACTAGTGAGCAGCTTCATTCTGGGGGAGAGGCCAGAGCTCCAGCCAGGTGCTGGAGGATGGGGGGAGTGTTGGGTCACATCCCTTGTCTGAAAGCCATGACCTCCTCTGGGGTCACAGCTGTGAGCACCAGGGGTGGGGAGAATGTTAGTGGTCCTTGACCCATGGGGTTCTGCTGGTTACTGTGGATGGGCAACAATACACCCCTTACCTTTGTGCATAGGCTGGGGAAGGTGGGGGGGATCTACACCAGCACTATGAATAAACGCTCTGGTCTGTAGCTCCCTCACAGCATGTTTAAATTGACATGCAGGTTGGACTTGACCTCCTGCCTTATCCACTGATGACTTCTTACCTTGCTTCTTGGTCTGCTCCAGCTGCTGTAACAAAAAACACTGCAGGCTGGGGTGGGCCTGCTGGGGGTGCTTAAACCACAGACATTTATTTGTCACAGTTCCATAGGCTGGAGGTCCAAGATTAAGGTGCCAACAGATGAGGCTCCTTGGCTTGCAAGCCTACTTCTGGGCTTGCAGACTGTTGACCACTTGCTGTGTCCTCATATGGTGGAGAGATAAAGGGAGAGAGGGAGACAGAGAGGGAGAGGGAGGGAGAGGGGACTCCCTGGTGTCTCTTCTTATACGGGCACTAATTCTGCCATGAGGGCCCCATCCTCAGGACCTCAAGCCTAATTATCTCACAAAGGCTCCACCTTATAATACCAGTGCACTGGGGGGAGTTTCAATAAGAATTTGGGGGTATGCAGACTTTCATTCAATAGCACCCCTCTCTTCCTGGGGATCCCTAGGACCTGCTATTGCCCAGGTGACCTGGGCCCTCTGTGGTTTTCGGATACTCATTATGTAACATCCTCCTTGTCCCTAGTCAAGCTTGGAACCAACTGAGAGAGGGTGAGATGTAGGCGAGAGGAAGGTGAAATAAACATCTCTTTATTACTGACTGAAGCTGGGGCTTGAAGTGAAGTGAAGTAAAAGTGTTAGCTCAATTGGAATTCCATCCCCTCCACTAGCTTTGTTCGTAGTGATGCTTTCTAAGGCCCACTTGACTTCACATTCCAGGATGTCTGGCTCTAGGTGAGTGATCACACCATCGTGATTATCTTGGTCGTGAAGATCTTTTTTGTACAGTTCTTCTGTGTATTCTTGCCACCTCTTCTTAATATCTTCTGCTTCTGTTAGGTCCATACCATTTCGGTCCTTACCATTATCGAGCCCATCTTTGCATGACATGTTCCCTTGGTATCTCTAATTTTCCTGAAGAGATCGCTAGTCTTTCCTATTCTGTTGTTTTATTCAATTTCTTTGCATTGATTACTGAGGAAGGCTTTCTTATCTCTCCTTGCTATTCTTTGGAACTCTGCATTCAGATGCTTATATCTTTCCTTTTCTCTTTTGCTTTTCGCTTCTCTTCTTTTCACAGCTATTTGTAAGGCCTCCCCAGACAGCCATTTTGCTTTTTTGCATTTCTTTTCCATGGGGATGGTCTTGATCCCTGTCTCCTGTACCATGTCACGAACCTCCGTCCATAGTTCATCAGGCACTCTATCAGATCTAGTCCCTTAAATCTATTTCTCACTTCCACTGTATAATCATAAGAGATTTGATTTAGGTCATATCTTAATGGTCTAGTGGTTTTCCCTACTTTCTTCAATTTAAGTCTGAATTTGGCAGTATGGGGTTCATGATCTGAACCACAGTCAGCTCCCAGTCTTGTTTTTGATAACTGTATAGAGCTTCTCCATCTTTGGCTGCAAAGAATATAATCAATTTGATTTCAATGTTGACCATCTGGTGATGTCCATGTGTAGAGTCTTCTCTTGTGTTTTTGGAAGAGGATGTTTGCTATGACCAGTGCGTTCTCTTGACAAAACTCTATTAGCCTTTGCCCTGCTTCATTCCATCTCCAAGGCCAAATTTGCCTGTTACTCCAGGTGTTTCTTGACTTCCTACTTTTGCATTCCAGTCCCCTATAATGAAAAGGACATCTTTTTGGGGTGTTAGTTCTAAAAGGTCTTGTAGGTCTTCATAGAACCATTCAACTTCGGCTTCTTCAGCATTACTGGTTGGGGCATAGGCTTGGATTACTGTAATATTGAATGATTTGCCTCAGAAATGAACAGAGATCATTCTGTTGTTTTTGGAATTGCATCCAAGTACTGCATTTCGGACTCTTTTGTTGACCATGATGGCTACTCCATTTCTTCTAAGGGATTCCTGCCCACAGTAGCAGATATAATGGTCATCTGAGTTAAATTCACCCTTTCCAGTCCATTTTAGTTCACTGATTCCTAGAATGTCGACGTTCACTCTTGCCATCTCCTGTTTGACCACTTCCAATTTGCCTTGATTCATGGACCTAACATTCCAGGTTCCTATGCAATATTGCTCTTTACAGCATTGGACCTTACTCCTATCACCAGTCACATCCACAGCTGGGTATTATTTTTGCTTTGGCTCCATCCCTTCATTCTTTCTGGATTTATTTCTCCACTGATCTCCAGTAGTATACTGGGCACCTACCGACCTGGGGAGTTCCTCATTCAGTATCCTATCATTTTGCCTTTTCATAGTGTTCATGGGGTTCTCAAGGCAAGTATACTGAAGTGGTTTGCCATTCCCTTATCCAGTGGACCACATTCTGTCAGACCTCTCCACCATGACCTGCCCATCTTGGGTGGCCCCACATGGCATGGTTTAGTTTCATTGAGTTAGACAGGCTGTGGTCTGAGCAATCAGATTGACTAGTTTTCTGTGATTATGATTTCAGTGTGTCTGCCCTCTGATGCCCTCTCGCAATACCTACCGTCTTACTTGGGTTTCTCTTACCTTGGTCGTGGGGTATCTCTTCACTGCTGCTCCACTGCTCCTTACCTTGGATGAGGGGAATCTCCTCATGGCCGCCCCTCCTGACCTTGAATGTGGAGTAGCTCCTCTCAGCCCTCCTGCGCCCATGCAGCCACCGCAGCAGCGACCACAGGACTGGAAAAGAACTTCATTCCAATCCCAAAGAAAGGCAATGCCAAAGAATGCTCACACAATTGCACTCATCTCACACTCTAGTAAAGTCATGCTCAAAATTCTCCAAGCCAGGCTTCAGAAAGACGTGAACCATGAACTTCCAGATGTTCAAGCTGGCTTAAGAAAAGGCAGAGGAACCAGAGATCAAATTGCCAACATCCGCTGGATCATGGAAAAAGCAAGAGAGTTCCAGAAAAACATCTATTTCTGCTTTATTGACTATGCCAAAGCCTTTGACTGTGTGGATCACAATCAACTGTGGAACATTCTGAAAGAGATGGGAATACCAGACCACCTGACCTGCTTCTTGAGAAACCTATGTGCAGGTCAGGAAGCAACAGTTAGAACTGGACATGGAACAACAGACTGGTTCCAAATAGGAAAAGGAGTACGTCAAGGTTGTATATTATCACCCTGCTTATTTAACTTATGTGCAGAGTACATTATGAGGAACGCTGGGCTGGAAGAAACACAAGCTGGAATCAAGATTGCCAGGAGAAATATCAATAACCTCAGCTATGCAGATGACACCACCCTTATGGCAGAAAGTGAAGAGGAACTAAAAAGCCTCTTGATGAAAGTGAAAGAGGAGAGTGAAAAAGTTGACTTAAAGCTCAACACTCAGAAAACAAAGATCATGGCATCTGGTCCTATCACTTCATGGGAAATAGATGGGGAAACAGTGGAAACAGTGTCAGACTTTATTCTTCTGGGCTCCAAAATCACTACGGATGCTGATTGCAGCCATGAAATTAAAAGACGCTTACTCCTTGGAAGGAAAGTTATGACCAACCTAGATAGCATATTAAAAAGCAGAGATATTACTTTGCCAACCAAGGTCTGTCTAGTCAAGGCTATGGTTTTTCCTGTGGTCATGAATGGATGTGAGAGTTGGACTGTGAAGAAAGCTGAACACCAAAGAATTGATGCTTTTGAACTATGGTGTTGGAGAAGACTCTTGAGAGTCCCTTGGACTGCAAGGAGATCCAATCAGCCCATTCTAAAGGAGATCAGTCCTGGGTGTTCATTGGAAGGACTGATGCTAAAGCTGAAACTCCAATACTTTGGCCACCTCAAGCGACGAGTTGACTCATTTGAAAAGACTCTGATGCTGGCAGGGATTGGGGGCAGGAGGAGAAGGGGACAACAGAGAATGAGATGGCTGGATGGCATCACCAACTCGATGGACATGAGTTTGAGTGAACTCCGGGAGTTGGTGATGAACAGGGAGGCCTGGCGTGCTGTGATTCATGGGGTCGCAAAGAGTCAGACATGACTTAGTGACTGAACTGAACTGAAAAGTGTTAGCTGCTCACTTGTGTACAACTCTTTGCAACCTCATGGCCTATAGCCCACCAGTCTCCTCTGTACAAGGAATTCTCCAGGCAAGAATACTGGAGTGGTAGCCATTCCCTTCTCCAGGAGATTGTCTTGACCCAGGGATTGAACCTGGGTCTCCTGTGTTGCAGGCAGGTTCTTTACCATCTGAGTCACCAGGGAGGCACTAGGGACTAGCGAGAAGACTCCATTTCTTTGCCTTTTCCAACTTCTAGAGGTCACTTGCATTCCTTGGCTTGTGGACTGGCATTACCTATCCTCATGTTTCTGATTGCCCCCTCTTTCCATAAGGGCCCTTGCAATGACCTTGTGTCCACCCTGACACCTTAAGGTAATCACTGCATCTCAAAGTCCATCATCATACCTGCCTTGTCCTTTAGCCAGTGAAAGTCACATATCCACGGGTTCTGTTGATGAGGATGTGGGCATCTTTGGGAGTCGTTATTCTCTCCACCAGGTATGCTCCTGGGCATACCTGGGCATGGGGTGTGCAGCCACGAACAAAAAAAGGACACAGTCCTTGACCCCATGGACATGCGTTTTACGGTCAAACACATTTCTCTCCACAACATCTTTTCTGCAAGGGTGGGGTATGGAGCAGTACATATCTGAAAACAGCACTTTCCCACAGAATCTTCTGTAAGGAACTAAATGTCCTCCTTCTGCATGGCCAACACAGGAAGCCCCAGGACTTAAAATGTGGCCAGTGTGCCTATGTTTTGTCCCATTTCAATTAATGGACCTGGGAATGGGGATAGTGAGGGGTCCTGGACAGCACACCACATGTGTGTGTCTCTGCAGCTCTCCCCTCACTCTGGGGGAGACCTAGTGAGTTCATTTCTCCAGGTCCGCCTCCTCTTTAGTGTGGCCTGTATCCTCCTGACACATGCTGACTGGCTGTGTCTGCCCCCTCTCAGGGCCTCCCTCCTTCCAGTTTCCCTGTTTGCTGAACCAGACACTTGTTTTTCTGACATTTTTCTCTGGATTCTTTCCTGCTGTAAGAAATATGAAATCAATAAGTCCTACGTTTGCCCAAACCATGGTTTAAACAAATCTTTTCCTCGTCACCTTCCTGATTCAGAGGATGGCATTCTGGTGTCTAATCCCTCCGGGCCAGCCTCCTGTCAGGTGTGGTCTGAATAGACTCTCGCCCTCCCTGCCCCCTCCTCCCAATACATGACTGTTTATTTATTTTTAATTGGAGGATGATTGCTTTACAATTTTGTGTTAATTTCTGCCAAACATCAACATGAATCAGCTACAGGTATATATAAATCCCTTTTAGGTTGTCACCAAGCACTGTGTTGAGATCCCTGCATCGTACAGCAAATTCCCACTGGCTTTCTATTTTACATATGGCAAAGCATATGTTTCCGTGCTACTCGCTCAAGTGTTCAACTCTCTCCTTCCCCTACTGTGTCCACAAGTCTGTTCTCTATGTCTGCCTCCCCATTGCTGCCCTGAAAATAGGTTCATCAGCACCATCTTTCCAGATTCCATATATATGAATTAATATATGGTATTTTTAATTTTCTGACTTACTTTATTCTGTGTAACAGGCTCTAGGTTCATCCACTTCATTAAGACTGACTCAAACGTGTTCTTTTTATGACTGAGTAATATTCCGTTGTATATATGTACCACAACTTCTTTATCCGCTCATCTGTCAGTGGATGGTACCCATCTGTGCTGGGCACAGCTGCATGCTTTGCAGACACTAATCTGTTTAATCCTCAGTCAGTCTTACAATGTAGAGATCACACCAGCCCGTTTTACAGATGGAGATGCTGAGGTACAGAGAGGCTGAGTGACTTAATCCCAGGGGCACAGTGGCAGGGGACAGGGCTAGGATTGGAACACAGGCTGTGACAGAGGTGTGTTTGAACCCTCCCTGCCAGAGTGCTGCCTTTGCTGGGCTTCATTCTAGAGCTCTGATTGCTTAATTTCTCTATCAGGGCACTAGCTGCACCAGTCCTGACAGTGAGGTACTCCTTGGAGGTTTTCCCCGTTTTCTTTCCTGTAGGCTCTTGAGGGTTTCGTTCCTGTAGCTGTCACTGTCCTTAGAAGGGGAGGCTCCTGGTCACTTGCCTTAATGTTCACCTGCAGTTTCACTCCTATCCAGGGTGCAGTGCTCCTTTGTCGGGGAGTCTCCACTTCTCACCTCTGAGGTTGGATTTTTCCAGTTGATAAGAATCCAAACATCTCCTTTCAACCCCTAAAGGGCTGCTTCTCCAGGATACAACTTTTTCTTTTAATATTGACCTAACTTGGCCTAACTTTCTTTACTTCCCTCACTCCGTTAAGAGCAGTTAGATCTGAAAACTCTCATTCTGCCTTCCCATCTGCCTGGCATGTGTCCTAAGAGCTCTGTCTTCCTTCCAGGGATTCCCCCCACATCTGCACCTGAACTTGCATGTCTCCCCCTGTTACGTCTCCCTTCTGGCCTAGTTGCTGATTTGAGAGAGAGGATCATCCTGAGGCATCTTCTCAATCCCCCACTTCCTCCTTGGCTCCCTGAATGGGGCAAATCTGGGTGCAGAGGCAGAAAGTAGCATCTGGGTGTGAGCTTCTGCCTAATTATCTTCCCCAGCCTTAGTTTGTGGCAAATCTACACCCCACTCTTCACAGGAAGGATGCTTACCTCCTTGCTTAATGTGGGGATACCCAGGGACTCAGAAATCTAAAGCCGTGACTGGAACATATATGAATAATAAATTTTGGTCTTTTGAGAGTGTTTGTAAGCAATGACTTGTAAGAGCCCCAGAGACTCAAGGTTAGTCCCCCTTTATCTCTCGTTTAGCCTTGAAGCAATTAGAAAAAAATAATGAATGAAGGGGAAGGGAATTGGCCAGATGATCCGACCTGGTTCACTCTGCCAGGGGCATTGGCCAGCTAACACTTTGCGGGCAGAACACAGCTGTTCCTGCAGTTTTAGATCCTGGCTCTCTGGCCTGCCAGCCTGGCTGAGAGACACAGTTATAAAAGCAGCAAAAAAAGTAATTTTATCACCTGATGCCTTAAAGACCTTATACCCAAAGATTCTCCATCATCAAAGCCATGGCTGCACTGAGCTAGCTAAAAATGTCTCATTCTGCCTGCAGCAGCTGGGGCTTTCCAGGTGGCTCAGTGTTAAAGAATCTGCCTGCAGCAGGAGCTGCTGGAGACATGGGTTCAATCCCTGGGTCAGGAGGATTCCCTGGAGGAGGGCATGGCAACCCACTCCAGTATTCTTGCCTGGAGAATCCCATGGACAGAGGAGCCTGGCAGGCTACAGTCATAGGGTCACAAAGAGTCAGGACTGAAGCAACTTAGCACAGCTAAGTTCTACACCTGCTAAAAAAAAAATAGCCCCTGGCCTGTGGTTAAAGCCTCCATAAGTTGCAGTGACCCACCAAGGTCAAGATCCTGCAGAGCTCGTGTCCTTAGCTTAGCCTAAGGCCCAGCGTGGCCCACCCAGGCTACGCTAGGAATACCAATCATACCTTAAATTCTGGCTACATGGAACCTCAGTGTTTTCACAAAGTCAAGATTCCCAGGAGGTGATGGAAGTGAGGACTCTGGCCACCTGCTCAGACGGCTCTCAAACCTCCATCTCCATTCTATCTGTATTCCTTGATTTTCTTCTTAGTTTTTCATTCATTCCTGAAAATGTAACAGGGTATAGAAATTGAGTGGGTGGACATAGGCACACCTTCACCTAACTCCCTCCCCCAGCTCCGGAGAAGGACCCAAGAATCAAGCACATGAAGAGTGAAAGGAAATCGTCTTCATTTCTGGCAAGGCTGTTGGGGAGGAAGATCAAGGTGCTTGTTGGAATCTACAGACACTGGCTACATCTAGGTCCGGTCACCTGAGTGTTTATCATACTGTGGCAAGGGGCAGGATGTGCCACCTCGTCAGGGAGGGGCTGGGGCTCCTGTGTCCTTCCCCTGTGCTGGGCTAATAATACCCCCATAGATGTCCGTGTATGCAAAGGGATTTTGCAGATAGGATTAAATTAAAGATCTTCAGATAGGAGATGATCCTAGAGTAGACAGGTGGGTTCCTGTTACCACAAGCATCCTCACAAGAGAGAGGAGGGCGGGTCAGAGTTAGGGATGGTGATGTGATGATGGAAACTGAGAGTGACGAGGCCATGAGCCAAGGAAGGCGTGCAGCTTCCAGAAGCCAGAAAAAGCAGAGAAATTCTCTCCTTAGCACCTCCAGCCATCAAATCCATTTTTTGACTTCTGAACTCCAGAATTGTAAGATAATAATCTTTGCTGTTTTAAGCCATACTATTGGTAGTCATTTGTTTCAGCAGCAATAAGAAAGCAAAGACTCCCCTACTAGCTGTCATTCCCCCATAAGGTAAGCCACCCCCCATCAGTTAAGTCACTCCCCGTCAGCCAAGTCCCTCCCCCTTGCCTTGAGAGGAGGGGATGTGTGGGAGATGAAGAGCACTCAGGAAGGACACTTTAATCAGGTGCCTCCACATGGAGAAAAAATGAGCCATGGGGAGAATCACCTTCTGTCCTCGCCATCCTGGGAGGATGGGTCGAATGTTTAAACGAGGGACACAGAGAGGTTCAGCAGTGTGTGGTTACTGGTTCAAGGCCACAGAGCTGAGCAAACCCAGTGAGGACCTGTGCTTGACACTCGGTTCTACCCTTCCCTATGGATCCAGATCCCATCCCCCTGAAGCCTTGGGGAGCAGAGCTCCTTGGGGATTGGGGAAGAGAGGAAGGGAGACCCTTACTGCAAGGTCACTCCGGCTGGACAATGTGCTCTGAGTTTTGTGTCCAGATATTGACTGTCATTATCCATCCTAACCTATTTATGCCTCTTGATGGCATGAGTCAATTCACACCATAAGTACTTTTGCTGCCAAGTGAACAGTGTATTTTGTTTTCCCATTTGGCAAGAAGAGCAGGACACAGAAACCAAGTTCAACTGGGTGGCCCCGAGCAACCCTGCTGGCCCCCCTCTCCCACCTGCGCCTGGGGTGCCCGCAGTGGCCCCTGGTCTGCCCATGAATGGGCTTTGTGCTTTGCTCAGGTGTTGACATCACCTCTGTTATTTTTGCCTATTCACTTATTTGACAGATATTTAATGAGTGCCTGTTGTGGGTGGTGGGGACACACCATTAGCCAAACACTTTCCTGCCTTCACAGAGATGGTGGTCTTGTGTGCAGGGCCTGAAAGAGAGCAGGTGCTCACAGAATCAAACACACCCGTTAGTGTCACAGCTGCTGTGAAGGGTGCAGGTTCAGAACCTGGTAGACCGGCATTTAAATCTCCCTCCAGACCCTGGGAGCTACAGATTTCTGGAGTGAGGCTGGACCTACTTCTGCAGTGGGGGATGCTGACCACACCTTTGCCCAGGTGGCAGGATGACCGTGGCCCCGGCGCTGGCAGCCCTGCAGAAGCAGGCGTGGCATGTACAGCCTGGTGAGTTCTGCCCATGACCCACCTTGCCAGCAACTTCAGCCCTCTCTCCTCCTATCTAATTATCTCCTTAACCCTGTCTGGATAGGATGTTGGGATGGCCGGGTTTTGCTCTGTGGTTATTTAATGAGGTTCAATGTACAGAGTGGTTTGCAGAACAGGGAGCACTGGAGACCTTCATGGGTGGTCATCTCCACACCCACTTCCCTCCTTAGAGCAGAGCTTTCCCAACTTTACTGTACTTGGGAGTCACCCGGGATCTTGTCAAAATGCAGATTCTGATTCCGTGGGTCTGAAGCGTGCTCGAGAATCTCCATTTTTTGAGAAGCTCTAGGCTGACGCTGCCCTAGTTTAAGGATCTCACTTTGAGCAGCAAGGTCCTAGGCAGGCTGGTATTGGAAATATCATGCCAGTTGAGGGTCAAGTACTTCTTCCTCTGTGTGACCCTGGGGCCACACATAGTAGATGCTCAGTTAATGTTGGCAGGATATATGTGCAGGTAGCTATTTGATGTTGGAGACTGGCAGCTTGAATACTGTTTCTGAGGACAAAGACTCCGGCCAGGAACATTCAGAGGCTCAGCCTTTGTTCTGACTCTGCCCCTCCCTTGCAGAGTAGGTCAGGAAAATTCCTTGACTTTTCTAACAGATTTCTTTGTCTTTAAGATGCTACTGCTCATCTCTGAGGGTTGCCATAGGGATGGGAAAGACAATGTGCTAAGCAAGTGACTGAGGGTGTGATACCTCCTCTTCATGTAGCAACAATTTACCTTGAGTGCTCTGATCACCGCCCATCCTTACCCAGGCAATTCCAGATTCAGGAGTCACTTTGGAAGTTACCTCCACCCAGAAGCCCACCCTGATTCCCCCAGAGTGGATCACGCGTCCTTCCTCTGTGCCCAGTGGTAATCTGTTATCACCCTTGCCCAGAATCTGGCCTCCTGCAGGCCTCTCAAGAGCATCTGTATCCTTACACCAAGCTCAGCTTCTGACATTTCGGAGGCTCCCCAAAGGAAGAATGGTAAAGGAATCAAGCATAGGAGAGTTAAGAAAGAGAAGAAGAAATGGACACAACCAGAATACTTGGATGCTTTGGGGGTTCACCAAACAGCCCCCAGAAGAGAGGCAGCATATAACAGCTCAGCTTTAAAATTTAAAGAAGGGATGTGTTAAGGGATCTTCATGTTTCTTTCTGGTTTGACCCATTCACTTCTCCTATGCAGGGCCACATCAAAGACTGTTAAGAAAAAGTGACTGAATTTTGGTTGAAGTGTTGATTTAGGGGAATCCAAACTTGTCAGAAGATGGCATCCTTCAATCCCTCCCAACACTATTATGAAGAAAAATGTTCCTGACAACCTCCTATTCATCCTTCAAGTCCCTACTCAAATGACCCCATCCCTCCACCCCCATACACAAGGCCCTCTGTTTTTCCCAGCCCCACTCAGGCCAAGATGAGTGCCCATATACCTGTGCTCGTCACCACGTGGAAAGCTCCTGGAGAACAGACATTGGGTGTATATCTTGAACATGGAGGCCTCTCCTAGGATTTGGCTCACAATAGTTCCTCAGTGATCTTTTGAACAAATGGTTGTCGTTTTGCGCTTTTCATGTTCTACCTGCAGGGTACCAAATGGATCCCCTTCTCTTTATGTGAATTCTGCTGATTAGATTTAAAAGCTCCCATCCTGTCCCTCTGCCTGGAGTCTGTACACTCTTGGCTGCCACGGGGCAGGCCAGCCCATCTGGAGTCAGTCCCCAGTGTCCCTCTAATGGGCTTGTGTGGAGGAGGCCTGGGGCATGTAGCGGCCATTGATTTTCGTCTTTATGATTTAGGCTGCGATTGATTTTCTCAGGTGGAGGCTTTACACTTAATGAAGTGAGGGCTGCTCTGCACCATCCAGACAGGATTACGCGCAAGGACAATTACCCTTCTGGGTGACAGTGTCTCTCTTTGTAAAATATACATAATGCAATGAAAATAGCTCAGCCGATAAGGGAGATGTGATGAGAAGTAGGTGGTGACATTACAGTGGGCTGCTTGCAAATCCTGCTACTGGGGGATGGCATGATTAAAAAGATTGTGTTATCATTATTATTTTGTAAACTTGAGAGAAGTGAACAGTGTTGATGTGGAATTATAGGATGAAATATTTAATTTAGCAAGAGATTATTTTAGATTTGTTTTCCTTTAACTGAAGCTTAAGAGCTGACCTAGACTGAGATTCCTTCATAGGATTTAAGCTGCATCCTGGAGAAGGTGGGGGGACTGAATAACTTCTCTCCTGTTCTGCGACTGCCCTCCCCTCCAGGCTCACCCCAGATGCCTTTAGGTGGGGTTCAGCCACTTTGGCCTGGCCTTTTATTAGACCTTTAAGTTGGCATGTGATGTAAATAAATATTGTTCAGTTCAGTTCAGTCACTCAGTCATGTCCAACTCTTTGCGACCCCAGGGACTGCAGCACACCAGGCTTCCCTGTTTATCTCCAACTCCCAAAGCTTTCTTAAACTCGTATCCATTGAGTTGGTGATGCCATCCAACCATCTCATCCTCTGTCATCCCCTTCACCTCCTGCCTTCAACCTTTCCCAGCATCAGGGTCTTTCCCAGAATCAGGGTCTTTTCCAGGTTCTTCACATCAGGTGGCCAAAGTATTGGAGCTTCAACTTTAGCATCAGTCCTTCCAATGACTGTTTCAATAAATATTGTTAGAATGATTCTTTTTCCAGAAATATTGAGGAAATTAGCTCTCAGATTACTTGTCTCATATTTGATAAAGGATCCATGTCCCATGGATGTGTTTTCTGTTTGAAGTTGATCTCTAAGCCCGTTTCTCTCAAGAAGCTCAGAGAGGGACCAGTTGTCCTCTTTTTGACGGGCTCATCCAGGCCTTAGAACTTAAAGTTTGCACCCCAGGGAACTCCTGAGTCTCAGGCAAAGTAGGGCAAGTTCAGTCCCCGAGACTTGGATTGGTTCCTGAGAGACAGAGAGAGGACAGAAAGGGAGGGTGAAGTGCAGGTCCCCCTCTGACACGGCAAGCGGCCCAGCCCCCCGCCCTGAGCTGATCTGCAGAGACGGAAGAGCCAAGCCCCCCAGAATGCAAACACAAATTTTAAAGAACTCAGGTTTTATAGGACTATGCTATTCAAGATGTGCTTCCCTGGTAGCTCAACTGGTAAAGAATCTGCCTGCAATGCAGGAGACCCTAGTTCAATTCCTGGGTCGGGAAGATCCCCTGGAGAAGGGATAGACTACCCACTCCAGTATTCCTGGGTTTCCCTGGTGGCTCAGATGGTAAAGAATCTGCTTGCAATGTGGGAGACCTGGGTTTGATCCTTGGGTTAGGAAGTTCCCCTGGAGGAGGGCATGGCAACCCACTCCAGTATTCTGGCCTGGAGAATCCCATGGACAGAGGAGCCTGGTGAGCAACAGTCCATGGGGTCACAAAGAGCTGGACACAACTGAGAGACTAAGAATAGCACATGTTATTTAGGATGAAGAAAGCATGGCAGAAGCTTACAGTAGGTTTGTCCAAAGCTGATGGTATAAGCGCCAAGAGTTCATTGAAGACTTCCAGATGGGCTCTGACCTTGGACTCCAGTAGCCCCTGAAGGCATGATCACTGGAGCGGCTGAATCTAGTTCCACATTTTCTGGAAACCAGAAGCCTTGCCCCAGAACAGCTGTCTGACTGCTGGGGCCATGTAGGACCAGGCATCATCTTCTCCCCTACCCCCACCAAATGTCATCGTAAGCATTTCAGGAGACCCACCTGCATGCAAGGTCAGCGCTTCAAACGTGACCCATGGCACCCTGACTCAGACGCTGAGAACTGCGTGCTGCAGCCCACCGTGCTTGTCTCAGCTCCTCAGCCGCGTTACTAAGCAGCTCTGTTGGAACAGGGACCCCCAGATGATACAGGCATGGCCCCCACCTGTGCCTGAGACCTGCTGGGAGAAGTGGCCAAGAGGCAGGTGTGGAGATTGGGAAGAGAGCAGGAGGGAAGGGCTGGGGCAGGAATGGGGGCCTCGGAGACCCCAATAGACTTTGGCGAGAGGACAAGCAGATGAGGGCACCCAGGGTGAGGGACCTCGATGGGTTCAAGGGCCTGGGGGGGCTGCCTGGCACCTGGCGGGAGGTGAGTGTGGAGGAAGGCGAGTTTGAGAGGCGTGCAGGGCTCCAAAGGGCGGAGAAAGCACTTTCTTACCCCGTCAAGCATTTGGTGCCCATGGCACTGACAGAGTAAACAAGGGTGACTGGCCTCTGCAGCTTGGGATTCCTGGGAAGCAGGGGAACTGTGCAGTGAAAATAAGAAAGTTCCAGCACACCAGGCTTATCCCGATCACTCTCACCATGGAGGAAATGGGGTCAGAGATGTCCCCAGCCATCTGACTCCCACGCCCGTGCCTCTTGCAGTGCCTCCTGGTCAGGGGACCAGGCATCACCCTATGACACTCAGGACAATGGGTAGGGCTCTTGGAACTTGGCAGAGGTCTGGGTGCCCCAGGCGGGGGTGCCTAGGATACAGCTGACTGTGAGTGTCACCCAGCCACGTGCAGGTCGCACTCTTGGCCACTGGCAGGCTTGGCTTACATCTTGGCTGTTCCCCACTGCCGCTCTGTACCTGCAATCTCATTCCTTCTCCACCAAAGGCTGAGATATTGGCTCTGACTCTTACCTGCCGTTCTTAAAGTGAGCATCCCCAGGGTGGAATGGCCTGGTGGTGCAGTTGAGATGGCACCAACCGAAGCCCTAATTAATGTTTGTTTTATGATGTTCCAGGGAATGGTCGCTCGATAAGTTAATGCAACAGAATTTTTAAAAGCATCTGTTCTGTTTAAAGAGTGGGGACTAACAGACGCCTTGTAAAGCAGCTTGTTGAAAAGTATTATTGTTAAGAAGTGATATTGCACTTCCTAAAATCTGTGCTTGGTAATCACCTGATTAATTGTAAACAGGAGTGACTGGGCCCAGTTCCCAGCTCTCAGAGCATGGGGTCAGAGAGAAGATAGCCCTTCAGGAGCAGATGCTCCAAGGAGTAAACTTCCCAGGAAGAGGCTGAAGGTGTCCTGCACTCCCTGAGCCCTGTGGGGAAGCAGGGCCCTGGGAAAGGGGTGGGTGGGGGATTCTGGGTTCTGGTTTGAAGTGGCAGAATCTCTGGACCAGAGCATCCCATGGAGGGAGAAGCTGAGGCAGCAGAGAGGTCCTGTGTTCTCCCTGAGGTTTCAGAGCAAGCACTGAAGTTCTCCAAGGCTGCTGTAACAAATAGCCCAGGCTTAGACCTTTAAAGCAACACACACTATTTGTGGTTAAGTCCAAAATGGGCCTCACCAGTCCACAATCATGGTGTTGGCCAGGCTGCCTTCATTCTGGCTCCAGGGACAGTCAGTTTACCTGCATATTCCAGCTTCTAGAGGCTCCCCATTCCTTGATCTTTCCTCCTTCTCTGAAGTCAGGGGTGGGTGGTGGAGTCTTTGTCACGCTGCCCTCCCTCTGGTTCTGATGCTTCTGCATCTTCCTTTCCCACTGAGGATCCTGGTGATGACATCGAGTCCACCTAGATGAGGCAGGACAGCGTCCTCAGCTCCAGGCCAACTGCTGAGCAGCCTTAATGCCACTTGACTCCCTCATTCCCCTTTGCCCTGAAAACAGACCTAGTCATGAGTCCTGGGGATTATGATGTCACCATTTTAGGGGACTGCTACTCTGCCTCCCACATTTTGCCTTAGGACATAACTGGCTTACTTTAATTGATCTATTTTATCTATTTTGTAAGAAAAGAGGCACAGAAGGTGTTGGCCTCTGGGGACTCTGAAGTTTTGTTACCGAAACACCACTAATTTGGTGTAGGACCCTGGGATGTGGTCCACTTGGCCTTTCTGAGGTGCAGGGTACTGTCCTTTCAATAAGAGTGGGAACACTTGTCCTGATGGCTGCACAGGGTCACTCCGGGGGAAAAGCAAAACAGGAAGTGGATGCGACAAAACTTCAAAACGTGTCAGTGCTGTAAAACCAACTGAGAGGCACCCTTCCCATCTGGCATCAAATAAACAGCATTCACTGTCCCCAGAGGCCAGGGTCAGCAGGAGTATGGACACAGGTCTCTGGAAGATTCTTTCCACTTGCCAGTCCTGTCCCACCCTACAGCAGACACAGGAGGGGCTAGAGGAGTCACCCTTTTGAGAAGAGCTGGCTTCCCCACAGTTGGGCCCTGGGGTGGATGATGAGACTTGGTGCAGGCTTTTAGCCCTTTGACCAATGGACACTGGTCACGTGGGGTGCTTTCTGCAGAGGAGGCCACTGCTTTGTCCATCACTTAGTGGTTTCGCCTTTGAAATCCAAATCTGGGAGATGTCTTGGATGAGGTCTTTTCTCTTTCTTTTTTATTTTTTAAATTATGGAAGTACGATAACACATTTACAGGAGACTTAGAAAATACAGAATGAAGTTATATATATATATAGTTCCATATATATATAAAGTTACAAGCAATATGTAGTTCTACTATATATTACAATTATAGTAGATATACTGTAGTAGATATACAATTTAAGTAGATAATAAAGATTTTTAGTTGAAGTTTCAATATCAAACTCTTAAAAATTGATAGAATGAATATACAGAAAAATAGAAGGATGTAGGAGACCTGAAAAGCACTATGAACCGATTCAACATGATTAAGATTATACAATTTTCACACAACAGTAGGATACAAATTCCATTCAAGTTCCCATAGACTATAAACTAGGAGACACTGGAACATATCCAGGGATGTACAACAAGGTGCAAAACTTTTATGGCCTACAGGTGTTAAAATCAGAGTCTGTTTTCTTATCACTGTGGAATTGTTAGAAATCAATATCAAAAGATATTTGAAAATAACCCGCATATTTTCAAGTGCAATGTGACATTTACCAAAAGAGATCTTAGACTTAACCATGAAAAATTTGGATGAGTTTTTAAAAAACTCTTTATTTTCTGTTGGAACATAGCCGATTAACAATGTTGTGATGGTTTCTGGTGAACAGAGAAGGGACTCAGCCATGCAACTGTGTGTTAGTCGCTCATTCATGTCCAACTCTCTGCGACCCCATAGGCTGTAGCCCACCAGCCTCCTCTGTCCATGCGATTCTCCAGGCAAGAATACTGAAGAGAGTTGCCATTCCCTTCTCCAGGGGATTCTCCTCACCCAGGGATGAGGTCGAACCCGGGTCTCCCACACTGCAGGCAGATTCTTTACCATCTGAACTATTCTCTCCCAAACTCCCCTCCCATCCAGGCTGCCACATGACAGTGAGCAGAGTTCCCTGTAGGTCCTTGTTGGTTATCCATTTTAAATATAGAAGTGTGTACATATCCAAACTCCCTAATTATCCCTTGCCATTAATGAGTTTTGGCACATGCATGTTCTCGTGCAACTAATAGCATATCACCATGAGCCCAGAAGGTTCCTTCCAGCCCCTCCTAGTCAATTCCCTGGTAGTCAGTGGTCAGAATGTTTTAAATCATGGATTCCATTCATCTAATCTAGAACTTCAGGACACTGGAGCCAGGCAGTCTGTTCTCTTGTTCCTGGCTTCTGTCCTCCATCACCATGCTCTGGGCTTCTTCTCTGTTGTTGCCTGGAACCACAGTTCATTCCTCCGTGCTGCTGTTTATCCCATCATATGAATGTGCTGTAGTTTGTTTATCCATCCTCCCACTGATGGACTCCTGGGCTGTTCCCAGTTTGGAGTTGCTCAATATAAAGATGCAATGAGCGTGCTTGTAAAGAAAAGAAAATCCAGACGTGTTCCTCAGTCCCCTGTGTTCTACCAACATGCTCCCTGACTCGTGAAGGGAGACTGATATTACCAACAGAATGACAATCTGGCGGCCACTCTAAGGGGAGACCTTTGTGCCAGGATGACTCTGGTGCCAGTCACCCCCTGCAGGTGGACAGGCGCATCCTCAGGGTGTCATGTTCCTACCCTGGGGGCTCTGGGCACCTGTGCCCTCGTCCTGTCTCCTTCCCTTGGCTCCCGGGCCTCGCTTGGTATTTGCTTATATATTTATGAGCCCCGGAATTGCTGCTTCCGGCAGACTATTTACTTAACAATATAACAGTAATTGTAGGATAATTGTGCTGCAATGAAGGAACAGCCAGGGTCTGTGCAGTAAGTGGATAATAAAAACCAGGGTTTATGGGTTCTGCTAGTGGGAAGATTTATAGCCTTAATATTGCATTATGTAACTAATCATTTCCCATTCAGAATGGCCTGGGATTTGCAGAGACCCTCAGCCAGCTGATGTTTATTGGGGGATAGGAGGGAAGAATGAGCCCGCCTGGCTTCTCCCCTCCCCTCCCAGCTGAGATCTCTGGATTCAAACCTTCTCCTTCAAGGAGGAAGAAAGTGATGAGCAAGAATCTTCATGTACCATCCCCTCCTCTGGGCCTCTGCCTCCCCATTTATAAGAGATGCTAGGACATCTAGACCTTTTTCCCACTGCAGCCCGTGGGGGTGGCAAAAACTGGACTCTGATTTTATCAAGCTCCCCACCAAGCCCTGGGTGTCTGCAAGGAGCTTTGTGTCCATAGAGCTGACAGTTTCCAGCTTGTCTCAAGGTGTGGTGTCAGAGTTGGGAGGCCTCGGGGGTGGGAAGCGAGTCCTTCTTCCCTGCCAGGACCTTGGTGAGGGACCTGGCGAGGGTAGTCCACGTCCTCTGTCCTCTCCCTTTCCTGGGGCGTGGTCAGCTGGGTGAGCAAGCTGTCCCCAGCCACGTGGGTCCAAACTTGCCCAGAGAAGATGGCCATAGGCAGCTAGTGTCGACTCCAGACCTGTTTGATTTGCACCAAGAAAAGACAACGGGGTGTCAGATGGATGCTTTCCCAGGTGAGGCAGGCTTCCCTGGGCCCCTCATTCTGAAGGAAAAAGAGCTCCAGATAAGAAGCGGTGTTGGCCCTGGGGAGTGAGAGAGCAGCTCCTGGGGATGATGGGGTTGCCTGTGCTGGGAATCTCCAAGGGCATGGGAAATGGATAAACTCAAAGAATATGTGCTTTAAAATCCATCCTACATATATTTGTTTGCATTTGTTAATCTCAAGCTCCCAGTCTTTCCCTCCCCCACCACTCCTTTCTCTTGGCAATAAGTCTGTTCTCTCTGTTTCACAGATAGGTTCATTTGTATCATATTTTAGATTCCACGTATAAATGACCTGTTTTCATTGTTGTTTAGTCACTCAGTTGTGCCTGACTCTTTGTGACCCCATGGACGGTAGCCCTCCAGGCTCCTTCTGTCCATGGGATTTCCCAGGCAAGAACACTGGAATGGGCTGCCATTTCCTTCTCCAGGGCATCTTTCCAATTCAGGGATTGAACCCGAGTCTTCTGCTTGGCAGGCAGATTCTTTACCACTGAGACACTTGGGAAGATATAAATGATATCATATGATGTATGTCTTTCTCTTTCTTATTTACCTCACTTAGTATGATCATCTCTAGGTCCATCCATGTTACTGCAAATGGCATAATTTCATTCTTTTTTTTTTTTTTAGTGGCTGACTAATATTCTGTTGTATATATGACCACATCTTCTTTACCCAGTCATCTGTTGATGGACATTTAGGTTGCTTCCATGTCTAGGCTGCTGCAAATAGTGCTGGTATGAACATAGGGGTGCATTTATCTTTTCGAATTTTAGTTCAACTTTATAGCATAGGGGGATTCCCCGATGGCTCAGAAGGTAAAGAGTCTGCCCGCAATGTGGGAGACCTGAGTTCGATCCCTAGGTCGGGAGGATCCTCTGGAGAAGAAAAGGAAAACCCACTCCAGTATTCTTGCCTGGAAAATTGCGTGAACAGAAGAGGAGCCTGGTGGGCTACGGTCCATGGGGTCGCAAAGAGTCAGATACGACTAAGTGACTTCACTCACTCACTTTATAGCATAGGGAACTGTATTCAATATCCTGTGATAAAACATAATGTAAAGAATATGAAAAATAATATATATATATATTTGTATAACTGAGTCATGTTGCTGTACAGCAGAAATTAACACAATATTGTAAATCAGAATATGTGTTTTATCTTTAATCCTCTTGCTTGCCAATGCAGTGGGGATGGGGCAGGCAACCCCAGACTGTCCCTCTGGTCTCCTCCATGTACCCACTTGTGAGGGGAACCGCAGACCTGGTCCAGATGATGGGGACTCGAAGGCACAGCAGGATGACAGCATTGCATGTCATAGGAAGCGTACGTCTGGATTCATGGGCTCCTTCCTGGGAGTTGTCTGCACAGAATCCCCAAGTTCCTGTATGTCCACTGTGGATAACAGTCCACGCACACCTGCTGGACCCTCCCCCAGTGGCAGCAGGACACAAGTGAGAGTCAGGGTCATGTGGGGCTCAGGAGACCCCACTTAAAGCTGGCCCAGCCATAGTCTCACCCTCAGCTCAAGTAGGAGAGGGTCAGAGAGGTTTGTGTGGACGTCTGGAGGTGCTCACTCTGCTTCATTGCTTGGCCTGGTTGTGGTGACTCAGTGACAATTCATCAGCAGACACTTTGATTGGAACACTTTCTTAAGGGCGCAGGATACTCCAACACAGCAGTGAAAAAACTGACCGCACTTCTTCTTACTGATCATATGGAATGCTGATAAAAGTCAGCGTGGCCAGCAATCCTGATGCATTCTTCATGGGAGCATAAGTTGGCAATTTAAATTCTGAAAGTTTATATACTTTGACCAGTTAATTCTACTCCTGGGAGTTTACCCCAGGGAAATAGTAAAATTTAAAGGCAAAATATAGGTACCAGGATGTTCATCTTTGCAATATTAAATAGTTTTGAAAGGCTAAATGTCCAGCAATTTAAAAAAGAGAGATCCCACAATATATCTGCTAGAATAGCTAAAATAAAAAAGGCTGGTGACACCAAGTGTTGGTGAGGACTTGGTGCAACCAGAGCGCTCATGCATCATGTTGGTGGAGAAGAAAAGTCATGTCAACACTTGGAAAAGAGTTTGGCACTTTCTTATAGTTTTATACTTATGACTCAGCAGTTACACAGCTAGGTTTTACCCAAGAGAAATGACGCCATGTGTTCGTGATGGACAGGGAGGCCTGGTGTGCTGTGATTCATGAGGTCGCAAAGAGTCGGACACGACTGAGTGACTGAACTGAACTGAACTGATCCCCAAAAAGACATATATAAGAATGTCCATATCTGCTTTACTTATAATAGATAAAAACTGGAAATAGCCCAAATGGTCATGGAGAATGGATACACAAATTATGACATATAAAGGTCTGTATAATCAAAGTTATGGCTTTTCCAATGGTCATGTTCAGATGGGAGAGTTGGACCATAAAAAGGCTGAATCCCCCAAAACTAATGCTTTTGAGTTGCGGTGTTGGAAAACTCTTGAGAGTCCCCTGGACAGCAAGGAGATCAAATCAGTCAATACTAAAGGAAATCAATCCTGAATATTCATTGGAAGGACTGATGCTGAAGCCCCAGTACTTTGGCTACCTGATGTGAAGAGCCGATTCATTGGAAAAGACCCTGATGGTGGGAAAGATTTAGGGCAGGAGGGGAAGGAGACAACAGAGAATGAGATGGTTGGATGGCATCACCCACTCAATGGACATGAGTTTGAACAAGTTCTGGGAGAGAGTGAAGGATGGCAAAGCCTGGCGTGCTGCAGTCCATGGGGTGGCAAAGATTGGACACAACTTAGCAACTGAGCAACAACAAATGAGCCCATACTGACACAAATAACTAAGAGAAAAATTAAACTGGGGAGAAGGGCAGGTTCTCCTTATATTAGGATTCTGCTTAATAAAGAAGAAAGGATTTAGAAAGTCACCCATGGGTGTTGAAACCAGTGGGTGAAATTTTGACAATGAATGGAGTATTTACAGAATCAAAGAATTAAATTATTTATTAATTATAAAAGGAGAAAGGATAACTTTACAGGGGAGAGACCCAGAGAACATAACCTTAACCAGGGGATCAAGGATCTGTCTCAAGACGGGACACCCCATGCCTGATGGTCAGGACACAGCTCCACACCGTGCAAGCTGAGAAGACACATAGCCTGGATCTGATCCTGAGAAAGCACAAATGAACAGGGACAGAGGCACATTCCAAAAGTAACTGTTCTTTCCTCCCAGAAAGGTCAAGGTCAAGGAGAAGAAAGACATATAAGGGACCGTTTCAGATTGAAAAACTAAAGAGACAGGGAAACAGTGTGTGGGGGTGGGTCCTGGGGAGCAGGACGCTTCGGAAGGACTCAGGTGGCCTATGATGAAATGGACAGTGGTTTAGATGAGTGTATTGCATCAAGATCAAATCTCCTGATTTTGATAATTGGGCTGTGGCTTCATAATGTTTTTCCCTTAGGAAAACGGAGAGGCAAGGACAAAGGAAATGGTGCAAAATGTGAGCAGTTGGTGACTCTGGGTAAAGGGTCCATGGGAGTTCCTTGTACCATCCTTGCGACTTTTCTGCAGGGTTGACATCACAGCCAAACATCAATAAGAGGTTTGGATGGATGAAGCTGGCAGAGCAAAACAGAGTTTCTATAGGTGAGCTCATTGACTTGAGATGAATGTGCCGTGGGGACCCCGTGGTCTCAGAAGAAAGAAAAACTCAAGAAGGATCCAAATCAAACACAATAGCTGTCTGGCTGTGGTGTCAAGGCAAACAAAACCTGTCTGGACACGCCAGTCAACCCCAGGCGGCCAGCAGGTGTGGACCTTGCCTCTGGCGAGCATCAGAGCAGTTGAACAGGCTTTCTGGAGCAGGTGGCCTTGAAAATTGCCAAAGCACAGGATGCCTGTGAGCTGCCAGCTGAGCGTGAGGAAGGCTGGCAGCCCCCTTGAAGGGACAGTCTGCACCATGTTCATCTCTAAGCTGTGCTCTCCCACCAATGTTTCTTTGCAATTTGCCTGCTTATTTGGAAGGAGGAGCTCATGTCTGAATCTTTGAGACCCCATGGACTATAGCCTACCAAGCTCCTCTGTCCATGGAATCCTCCAGGCAAGAAGACCTGGAAAATGGGTTGCCATTTCCTTGTCCAGAGGATCTTCTCAACTCAAGGATCAAACCCGAGTCTCCTGCATTGCAGGCAGATTCTTTACTATCTGTGCCACTAGGGAAGCTGTAACACACATGAAAGGTTGCAGAAAAAAATATGGCTCAAGGCGAGCACTTCGCATGGGCAGGAGGAGGTCTTGCTTGGTGCTGTTTTCCCAATATGTTAATATACGTATTGGAATGACCCTGCAGTCCCCCATGGCCATGGAGGGTGACTGCAATTGTTCTTTTGCTTTTCTTTTTTTTCATTTAAGGACTCCCTTAGTCACTGGCCTGGCAACTTTGAAAGGCTGCCAAAAGCAGAGATTCAAAACGGTCCTGGGAGGATCGGGGAAAAACAAGTTTCTGGAGGAGAGAGCAGCCTGGGCAGGGGCTAGTGGGCAGGATGCTCTGTCTAGCCTGGTGTTTATGTAGAGTCAGGGCAGGGGAATGCTGGGGACAAAACTTCTGTGCCCTTGTCCAGCATAAGGGTCAGCACTGTTGAAGGGACACCAGGTAAGGCATTCAAAGACAGAAGGAGGCTGGCTGGAGAACACAGAGGGGGTCTGCCTGCCTAGCTTCCTCCCCGGCTCAGCATTCTCCGCTTACCACATCACTGAGGCTGCAGCCATGGGATCATCTCCTCTCAGCTCAGGTGTCCAGGAGGCTGGACCTCTTGTGGTGATGGGGGAGGGAGCACGCCGACCTTAATGCTGGGCAGACACTGAATGTCCTGGCTGGGCACCTGTCTCAGGATTTTCCTGAGAGACGTGCATGCTGGGGTGGTGGTAGATGGAGCACAGAATCTTATGAGAGGTCAAGATCCCAATGTCCTCCCCCACCGCTGGGCAAGTCTGTGCTCCTGGCATGGAGCCAGAAACATCACTCGTTTTATTAGTCAGCATGTTCAGGAAACAGAAACAATAGGATATGCGTGTGTGGAGAGAGAGAGGATTTATTATAAGAAGTTGTCTCACACAATTATAGAGGCTGAGAAGTCCCACGCCCTGCCATTCTGCCAGTTGGATACCAGGGGAACCAATAGTGTAGTTGCAGTCCAAGTTCAAAGGCCTAGACCCAGGACAGCTGAGGTTTCAGTTTGATCCAAAAGCAGGAGAAAGTCAACATCCCAGGGCAAGGCAGTCAGGTGTGGGGAGTTCTCTCTTACCTGCAGGATAAGCCAGTTTGTGCTTCTCAGGCCTTGACTGATTAGGCAATGCCCACCCCCAGCAGAAAAGACAATCTGTTTTACTCAGTCTGTGATTCAAAGGTTAATCTCACCCAGAAACACCTTCATAAATGACTCAGAATTATGCTTGACCAGGTGCCTGGGCACCCTGTGTCCCAGTCAAGTAGACACACAAACTGACACACACATTATGTAGACACCTCCCAGTAACTCTGCTTGTGTGTTTTCAGGGTTCTCAGTTTATAGAACCCAGCTGTCAGAGAGGTGAAGAATCTCTGCCCAGATCACAATGCCAGGAAGTGGCTGAGCTGGGAATAGAACCTGTTGTGCCTGTATCCAAATGTGCTGCTGCTGCTGCTAAGTCACTTCAGTCTTGTCTGACTCTGTGTGACCCCATAGACGGAAGCCCACCAGCCTCCCCCATCCCTGGGATTCTCCAGGCAAGAACACTGGAGTGGGTTGCCATTTCCTTCTCTAATGTGTGAAAGTGAAAAGTGAAAGTGAAGTCGCTCAGTTGTGTCTGACCCCTAGCGACCCCACGGACTGCAGCCTACCAGGCTCCTCTATCCATGAGATTTTCTAGGCAAGAGTACTGGAGTGGCTTGCCATTGCCTTCTCCGGGCCAAATGTGCTAAAAGGCTGCTTTTGGGATCCTCAGCAAGAATTAAAGCTGCCTCATTCCCAGTTTCCCTGGGCTTACAGTGATGTGTTATCCAAGTTAAATAGTTTCCCCTGTTTGCAGGTGGCCTTCTGGGTGGTCTGATGCTGTATAAGTTTCTATTGGCTGCTTTAACAGATTATACAAACTCAGTGCCTTAAAGCAATGAAAATTTATTATCTTAAAGTTATGGAGGTAAGAAGTCCAATACAGGCCTCGGAGTACTCAGGGCGAACACTCAGAGAGCAGGGAGAAACACTCAGAGAGGAGGGGGAGCACTCAGAGATCAGAGGGAGCATTCAGAGATGGGGGGAGGGAGCCTTGTGAGAGCAGGGGCAGGACTCACAGAGTAGGGAGAGCACTCAGAAATCAGGGATGGAGCACTCATAGAGCAGGGTAGCATTCATAGGACATGGGAGCACTAATAGAGCAGGAACACACCCAGAAATCAGGGGAGGGAGCACTGTGAGAGCAGAGGGAGCACTCAGAGAGCCAGGAGGAACACTCAGATTAGGGAAGGGAGTATTCAGAGAACAGGGGGAGCACTCATAGAGCAGGGAGCACCAACAAATCAGGGGTGGGAGCACTGTGAGAGCAGAGGGAGTACTCATAGAGCAGGAGGAGCACTTAGGGAGAAGGGGCACGTTCGTAGAGTCGGGGGAACACACATAGAATAGGGGAGCACTCAGATATCAGGGAGGGCGCACTCATAAACCAGTGGGAGCACTCATAAAGCAAGGGAAAGCTCAGAGATCAGAGGAAGCACTCAGAGATCAGAGGAAGCAGTCAGATATCAGGGAGTGATGGTCGGGGGATGGTTAGAGCAGCATGGACAACAGTCTGGAAGAGGCGGGCTTTTAACTTGGATGAAGAGAAAATAAGTTGCTTTTTCAAGTTGAAGGTCACTGCACAATCACTAGGCTGGGCATTGCCCTTTGCCCAGTAGATTTGAACCCTTGTCTATCTCATTGACTCCTGGACATGTCTTATAACTGAGCCAGTGCCCAGTAAACATTGCAGGATTGCACTGAACCTTCTCTGGGGGTGTGGAAGTGGTGGCTGCCACCAAGTTGGGGTGAAAAGAAACCACATTGTTCCAGAAGTTCTCTTTCTGACAGCCGCACTATATATCTAGTACAAGGCTCCCCAACCTTGCTTCAGGGTCAGAATGTTCCCAAAGAGTGGTCAATTTTTTAAAACTTCTTTTTAAAACTCAGCCTGGTTGTAGACAACTGGAACTCCTGAACGTTCTACGACTCTTTGAGTCCCTTGATTAATTGGACGTTTTTAACCACACTGTGTCTCTGCTGACCTACAGATAGTGGAGACTGAGAGTTTAACAGGAAAGGAAGACGCGGTTGGGCTCATTTCATTTCCGGAGAGCTGGGGAGGCTGAAGTCATTTTTTATTACTGCAGCTAATAAAGAGCCCTGTTTCTTCAACACAGAGGAGTGTGGAACGCTTTCCATAGGAGTGAACTGAGGATTAAACAAATGAGCTTATGGGGCTGGGAGCCAATGAGGGCTTGTGTGGTTACTGTTTAGCTGTAGGGACTGGTCTCAGTTCTCTGCTTTCACCTGGATTACTGGAGCTCAAGGCACACAGAGCTCTAAGTGCCTCACTCTGGCAAATCACCTGTCCCAGAGGACATTGCTACTCGAGAGGTGGCCTTCCCAAAGCACTTTAAGAAGTGTTCCTTGCACATGTATGCAGACACACTTTTATATACACACACACCCATGCAAGCACATCAAATGCTTTCTTGGCACAGAATTAAGTGATGCAGACAAAAGCCCAGGGCTTCTTGGATGGTAAAGAATCCACCTGTCAATGCAGGAGACATAGGTTCAACCCCAAGATCCCCTGGAGAAGCAAATGGCACCCCACTCCAGTATTCTTGCCTGGGAAATGCCATGGACAGAGGAACCTGTGGGCTACAGTCTATGGGGTGGCAAAGAATTGGACATGATTTAGCAACTAAATAACAACATAAAACACAAAGCAGACAAAAGCCCAACTCCCCCTCCAGACTCATTCCTCTAGTCCTGAACCCAGAGGGGACTCAGGTCAGTTCTCCGGCCTCATCTTGGGATGTGGTCCTACAGCCTGAGCCCTTTGCCTGACCACCTCCCTCCACCCAGCTCTTTCTCTCCCCTCTTAACCCCTTATCATAGGTGGTGGAGGAGAGGGCACCCTGCTTGTCCCCCTGCCTGACCCACAAGCAGGAGCCAGGATGTAGCTCAGATCCTGGTGTGGACAGACTGGCTGGAGCACAGCTCTTCAGAGGAGCGGGTGTTGCTCAAACGAAGCTGCAGATCTGTGCAGTCTGAGCCCCTTGGGTCCTGTGCCAGGTCATCTGTCCACTGGCTGAGCAGGCAGTGTCTGGATTCATATCTCCAGGATCAGGGCACGCAGGTCCCAGGAAGTGAGCTGGTCTGTTCTCCGTGGATGGCTGGTTCTACCTTCTGGGATCCACGGCTCCTTTGGAAACCTGATGGGAACCTGAGACTCCACTCGTAGGTAGAAAAACAAATGTGAAGAATTTGATCCCAAATCAGCGGTTTCCTGGATCCCGGCGCCAAGCTGCCACCCACCCTCTCCCCACCACCCAGGGATCATGGACCCTGTGGCATTAGTTGAGATGGGGAAGCTGTGACCAAAGTTCAGAAGTGGGGGAGTGGGTGGAGTTAAACAATAAAGGATGCAAATTTTGGAAACTCAGGCATCAGCGGGAGCGGGGTGGCTGGCAGCATCTGCAGTTCTCCCTCAGTGGACCGGATCCGAGGTGATTGGTGGATCTGGACAACTTACAGGGCCAAGATGGATGTGTGGGAAATACAGGAACCACCCCTTCCAACAGGAAGTTGGCATGACCTAGGCAAGTTGGGAGAAGCAATGCTGGGCCCAGCGGGCCTGGTTTGGGGACTTCCTGGTCAGATGAGAGCTATGTCACGGTCAAGGCTGAGGGGTCCACAGTTCACAACCTGCATCAGTTTGCAAGGATGTAGGCAAATGCTCATCAGCAACCCCCGTCAGTGTCTCCCGGATAGCTACCTCTTGTTCTGTTTGCAAAATACTTGCTTCTCCTCCTGCTCTTTGTTAATGAACTCCTGGGAAGTGGCATGTGTGACTGTCAATCATGCGGCATCCCCAGCAGAAGCAGTGCCCTCCTAAGTCCCTCCTGACTCTCAGAGGGGATCACAGTATATTAAAGGAGCTGGGACTCGTTTAGACAGAGCTTTTATTTGACATATTGCTATATTAATGTCAAGAAGTCCACACTGGTGAGTCCTCTAAAGTCAGCCTCCAGAATTGCATTACTGACAGGGCGATTGGAGTTTCAGGGTTTGCTACTGGAAAAAAAAATCATCTCTAAGCTTCATTTTGAATAGTAGAAATCGGAATGAAAAATTCTCCTGTAATTGTCTGATGGGAAATCTATTGTCTTCTAAGATCACTTTCATTGATTCTCTTTAATATTTGTATTAAAACTGAACAGCTAACAATAACCTCACCTGTAGGGGACCGTGGGGGTTGGGGGACAGGGGGCCACAGGGAGGCAGGGTTTTCACAGAGAAGAAAGTGGAAGAGGACACATCCAGTGACCCCAGATTTTTGTCTCCCTTCACACAAGACAAATTTTGCAAAAGGGACATGCCACTGAATTACCACTAAATTATCCCAGCATTATCTCCATGTCCACTTTCTCTGTGTTGGGAAACAATGCTCAAGTGAGAATCCAGTCAGCGACCTTCGGTGTGTGAGCGAGACCTCTGCTGGCTGCCCTCCACTGTATCTGTATAACGTTGAGTACAGCACACGCTTTGGGGAAGGAAGGAGGGGCGTGCAAAACCCCATGACAGTGTCCACAGCTGGTGGGTCACCTTGGCACCTGCATAGGGCATGGGACGTCCTCCATGAGGCTTACTCACACGGATCTGAAGCTCTGTACCCCGTCTGTTTGCTGCACCCCCACGTGACCTCTGACCCCATGCAAGGTACCTTGGGAGGTGTCAGATGAGGATGCTTCTGCTTCTGCAGAGCCATGGACCAGTAGGATCAAGGCTGACTTCATCAAAACGTCTGCTGTGAGTCAGGAAGTGGGACCTCTGGGGCCTTGCCTCCGGTACTCATGCCCTGGTACATCCCCCTCCTCGCTGCTCTGAGGTTGGTGTGACAGCGCACACGCAGAACCTTCTGAGACTGGCCTGTGAGAATCACTGCTTCTGTCTTGGGTGCCCTCCTGCTTGTTGGTTTGCTCCCTTTCTTGCAGAAAGGTCTAGGATATCCTTTGGAAAGGCCATGTCGAGGAGATGGTGGAGGGCAAGAGCCCCCTGCCCCGGAGGGACAGCTGAAGCCCCAAAGCCAACCCTGTGAACAAACCTTCCTGGAGGCAGGACTCCCCAACCCCAGCCTTAGTTGGGGCTTCACGTTGCAGCCTCGCTGAGACCTCCTGCGAGGCCCCAAACTATAGGCACCCAGTTCAGCCCCTCTCGGCTTCCAGAGGTTCAGGAAGAGCATGAGGTCATGAGTGACTGTTGTTTAAGCTAAGCTTTGGGGTGATTTGTTCATCAGCCACAGATAATAAATAACGAATATGGTCAGTGCTGGCAGCTGAAGCCAAGTAGAGATGGAATGATCTGGAACTGGGGGAGAGGGACTCCAAGGAGCTGTGGGTGGTGGTGGGGGGAGCCCAAGGTGAGGATGAGACGTAGCTTGTGTGAATGGAGAGGAACTGGTACCCTGAACAGGAAGAGCAAACTCCAGAGCAGGTGTGGGTTGGAGGAGAAAGGGGCTGGAGGGGAACATCCATGGAGATTCCAGAACAAAGGCTCGTTTGGATGCAGCGTTGGGAATGCGGTTACCTGTGCTTTTCTTTTCTTTATTCTGTTCTGACCTGTGCTGTGGTCCAGCATCTCTAGAAGAGGGGAGGATGGGGGCATTGGTGAGCCCCACAATGAAACAGGGGAACTTCTTGCCAGCAAAGGCCGGCCAGCCCCCCCGCTTCTGCCCTGGAGCTAGTCTACCCCCTACCCCAACTGTGAGTTTGCTTCAGTTCCCTCCTCTACCTCCTGAGCCTCTGCACCCCTTTCTCTCACAGACACGCTCTGGTCCAGCCACTGCCATCTCAGGGAGGAAAGATGCTTTCAGAGCACATCCTTTCTGATTCTTGGCCTTTTTCTCCACCCCCATCCCCCAATTCCAGTGACACAAAGACCTCTAGAAATGTGTTCACAGGATCCAGTTTCCTCCTTCTCATCTGTATTCAATCTCTATGGACTGGTCTGGCTTCCCACCTCTGCCCACCCCTCCTCTGCAATTGTGATGGTCAGAGTCACCCTTGGCAGCTATGGGGCCACACCTACTGCCTGCTTTTCTATCCCCAGCTCCCTGGACGAGGCTCCTGCTGGCCCTTTCTAGAAAGTTATTCTCTTGGTTCTGCCTCCCTGATGCCTCCTTTCACTGTGTCTTCCTCCTCCCTTCCTAGGATCTGATCTGTGTCCCCAGTCAGACAATGTCAGACGCCTTTAGGTGAAGGTAACCAAGGTTGGAGCCATGTTTTATGGGAATGTTTTAAAGGAAATTAAAGGGACGGTTGGGTGGCTGGCTCCCAGCAGTTTCAGCATCTCCAGATCAGGCAGTGGCAGGATGCCCTCTCTCATCTTTATGTTCCACCAGGACTCCAGGTGGTGACACACACCCTTCTGTGCCTGCAGCGACAGGTGTCCTGCCAGTGAATGTCACGCCTCAGACTCCCAAGGTAAAGCACTGCTGGAAGTGCCCCCACGGCCAGCAGCTTCCAAACTCCAGCCCGATCTGCTCTACTCCTCGCTTCTCAGAGTCACACTGGGCTCCCACACGCCCCTCGATCAGCACAACCCCCTCCTTAGCCCTCCCCAGCTCCTGCCTTTCCCCTTTTTGTTCAGGTCTTTTTTTTTCTTTCTTAAATGGATTCCTCATTGCAACGTCCTGGCTACATCCGCTGAAGTCGGATCTTCCTGTTTTTCAGAGATGGTCCTGCACTGGGAAATGAAGTTATCAGTTTGGCAACTTATTTTATTATCAGTGTTCTTGCTGGAGTCCCAGGATCTCAGTGCTTCCCCACACCTGGCTCCGCATTCAGGCCAGCTTCTGAGCTCGGGGTCCTGTCTGCTCTTCTCCCTCCTCCCTCCCCTCCCCCTCTCTCCTCTCTGCATTCATGACAACATCTCTCTCTTTTCCTTTCTTTCCCTCTTTCCTCCCTGTGTCTGCCTCTCTGTCTTCTCCCTCCTCCCTCCGTGTTAACCAGAGAGCTATGAATCAGACAGATGTAAGCGAGAGGCTCCCCGTATCCACCCTTAGGCGCAGAGTGGGAGGGGGGCTCCCCCATCTCTCCCCAGCCCACTGCAGAGCAGACCTCCCCGCAATTGTAGCCAATCACAAAATAAGACCCTGGTTGTTTCCAGGCTCCGCACAGCATTCCATTATGACTTTCTGAAAACCTGGTTACTTATAAAGCAATTTGCTCCTACGGGCTGGTTTGAGATTAAAATGGTAATTATCTTGCAAATGACTGTAACTGTCTTTCATAAATGTGGCGATGTTTGAGCTGTGACTGACTGCAGGCCAGTAGCATAATGGGTTTAATAAACGATATCTTCTGTGTATTGTAGGATCCGAGCCTGTAAGTTTGCGGGGGACCATTCTGTCATTTCAGTGAGATGGATCCCATTCTTCTCTGCAGCCAGTATCTTTCTCAATAGCGTGTGCTCATCAGTTTTTCTTAATAAGACATTTTTCTTTAGGATAATTTGTAAATTATTAATCTGTTTCACTCACTCGATGGGCATGATGAGTTTGAGCAAGCTCCAGGAGTTGGTGATGGACAGGGAAGCCTAGCGTGCTGCAGTCCATAGGGTCGCAAAGAGTCAAACAGGACTGAGTGACTGAACTGAACTGAATTGAATCTGTTTTAATGATCTATCATTTCCATGAGCCCCTCCCCTTAAGTTTTGCTTTTCCTGTTGCCTCTGGGAATGGCTGTGCTGAGACAGACTGGGACCTTGGAACCCCTGGCTGCAGTGCTTGCACCTGGACACACCTCTCCTCCAGCAACAAAATACAAAGAAACTGTAGGGACTAAGAATAACTGCGTGCATGCGCAGTTAGGGCAAATGCTGGACAAGAGATACAAAGAGACCAAAAACTCAACTGCCACTTTAGAAGAGCTATGAGCAAAAGCAGGCTACTATGCATGCTCCCCACACTCAATACCACCTACGCCACACCTCTGGCCCAACCCTTGACATACCCCTCCCCTCCCCTCGTATAAGGAACAAGCTTCTGCCCTAGAACACCGGCAAGGAAGCCTGTTATTTGTTCTCTCTCCCTCCTCCTGCAGCAGTGTGTGCAGGCTCAGTCGCTCAGTCGTGTCCGACTCTTTGGGACCCGATGGACTGCAAGCGCACCAGGCTCCTCTGTCCTTGGGATTCTCCAGGCAGGAATACTAGAGTGGGTTGCCATTTCCTCTTCCAGGGGATCTTCCCGACCCAGGGATCGAACCTGCATCTCCTACATTGGCAGGTGGATTCTTTACCACTGTGCTACCGGGAAAGCTGCAGCAGGGGCCCCAGTAAAAGCCTTGCCCAAATTTCTAGTCTGACCCCTGTTAATTTCTATTGATTAGGGAAGCCAAGAACCCTGGTGGGTAACACTACCCATGGCCCCCTCTATAGCACACATGGCTACTTCTTGCTTTCCTCCAGGTGGCAAGCTGGTTGGTCCCGTACATGGGGTGAGGGTAGAGGTGTGTCTGAGGGCCTGGCTAAGGGCCTGAGGTGTGTCTAAGGGGTGGCTTAGGTGGTTTGCCCACACCCTTTGTGGTGTACCCTGAGGTACCCTGCTTTGGCTCCTGGCTCTTCAGAAGCAGCAGTTGGACTCTTTTGCCTTTTTGTATCTGTTTGTATCTTGTAGGTAATTTGTCCTTACTGCTCATGCACATAGCCACTTTTAGTCCCTTATAGTATCTTTGTATTCTGTTGTTCAAGGAGACTTGTGTACAGATGTAAGCACTGTGGCCAAAGGTCCCAGGTCCCAGCCTGTCTCAGTAACTGAGGGTTCCGGTCCTGGATTCTAGCCTGCATTGTGGCCAAGCATTTCTCAGACACCAGCTGGGTGTCTTGCAATACAGCTCAACTCTGACACTGTCTACCTGCAGATAGTGTCCAATTTCATAGGGTGGGGACTCAGTCCCACAAGACTGCTCCCAACTTCAGACACCAATTACAAGTTCAGGCAGCCACTTGTGCTTATTGCCAGTCTAACTGACTGGCAATAAACCAGAAGTTCCCATCACCCCCATCCCCACTCTGGACTTGATGAATTTGCTAGAGTGGATAACAGCACTTGGAGAAGCAATTTACTCCCTGGATTATGGGTTTATTACAGAGGATATTAAAAGGTATGGATCAATAGTCAGATGAGATACATGGATTTGAGCTCTTGAGCAAAGTGGCTCTGATCCTTGTGGCAGCTGGGGTCCAGCATGGTGGCACCTAGGAGCATTCTGGTTCCCCAGCCTAGAAGCTCTCTGAACCCTCTCTCTCTTTTTTTTTTTTTTTATGGAGCCTTCATTGCATAGGTGCGATTGGTAAAACTATTGGCCATTGGAGATTGATTTACCTCCAGCTCCTTCTCTCCCTGGAAATCAGGAGCTAGGACTGCAAGTTTCAGTACTGGAAAGAACCAACTAGAAGAACCAACTCTATTCCTGGTTGGTTCCCCTGGCAACCATCCTGCATCCTTAGATGCTCCTCAAAAGTCACCTCACTAACGTATTCTCCAGTGTGGTGGAGAGAGGCTTGTTATTTCTACCAAGTCACCCATTTCACCTTAGTGGCTTTGAAGTGATTTCAGGAACGGAGGACAAGAGACCCAACATTGTAACAAAAGACCCACTGCTCATACTGTTCAGGAAATTCCAAGAGTTTGGGGAGCTTGGAACCAAATATATGTGAGACCAAATATATATGACCAAAGACCAAATGTATACGAGAAAAATATTTTGACCATCTGAATAACCAGATACATATTTCTCATAAATCACAATATGACAGTAACTGTCTCACAGTCACTGACATGCCCAGAGCAGGCATCAAGGTGGCGGAATCCGGGGCCAGCGTGCTGAGTATGAGAGGTCCACACTCCTTTCCCTTTTCTATAGATAGAGAACCTCAAGAGGATAAAGGTTTAGCCCCCTTTTTGCTACATGCCAGATCAACAAGTCTTTCCCAACAAAAGGTTGGGAAGTGTAGGCTACTCAGTGCCTGAGTAGATCTGGTTCTTAAGACCCCAGGAGGCCATGGAATTGGAAATGGAACAGGACCAAGGGATCCTGGCCTACTGATTGGGATTGAGAAAGGCACAGAACTCACAGGATTAGGGCTTGGGACTCTTCTGCAGGCCTTGGCCATGGTCTAGCCAGTTCTCCTGGAATCTGCTATGACAGAATGACCTGGTAGACCTAGGCATAGAATCACTTTTTGCAATGGCCTCAAAATACAGGTAATAGGTATGGAATTTCTCTCCAGCTGGGTCTCCCTCAGTCCTTGCTTGGTGAAGGGGATGTATGAAGACAGGTGGGCCCAGAAGACCCAGAAGTTGATCCAGTGTGGATCCCCTGCCTCTACGTGCACCCACGTGAGATCTCAGCAAGAGAACCTGAACTGGGCGGACATGTGTACATCACATGGGATGTCCCTGGACCAAACGTAGTCATTGGGCTGTTCCCTGAATTCAGTGTAGCTGTGGATGTACATGTAGAATATGCCAGACCCAGGATGGCACGAAGAGACAAAGAAACAGCAAACCCAGGAGGCAGGGATCACAAGTCTCTGAGAATTCTTCAGAAAGTTAAACATAGAGTTACCATAAGGCCCAGCACCTCCATTTCTGGGTATGGACCCCAAAGAAAGGGAAACAGGAACTCAAGATGCCTGCACACTAATGTTCATAGCGGTGTCCTCCATGATAACTGGGAGGTGCAAACAACACAAGCATAGATCAGTGGATGAAAGGATGAAGAAAAGGCAACTTGCCCACAGGATCGGATAATATTTGGCTGCAAAAAGAAATGATCCACGCAGCTGACACATGGAAGAACCTCGAAAGCATTATGCTCAAGGATAGAAAAGATCACATACTGTATAATTCCATTTATAGAAATCATCCAGAATAGGTGAGCTCTAGAGACAGAGAGTGGATTGGTGGTGACTAGGGGCTGGGGGAAGAAGGGATGGGGAGTGATCACTTAATGAGTGTTTTCTTTTGGGATAAGGCAAGATCTCAGCATGAGATAAAGATGATGGTTGCGCTGTACTGGGAATGCACTAAACACAACTGAATTGAAGCTTTCAAAGAAATTCACTATTAATTTTATGTTAAGTGAACTGTGTGTGTGTGTGTGTGTGTGTACGCGCGCGCACACGTGTGCACGTGCATGCTCAGTTGAGTCCACATGGACTATAGCCTGCCAGGCTCCTCTTGTCCATGAGATTTTCCAGGCAAGAATACTGGAGAGGGTTGCCATTCTGTTTAAAAAATAGATGAGCACTTAGGATTCAGGGAGAAAAGTGCATCTTTTCCTCTGAGTTGAGCCAGTTCAGTGATTGGCTCACAGGCAAAACCCCTCCACCAGGGATGCAGATAAAGATGCTGCCCAAACTGATTCTGGAGGCTCGGCTGCAAAGGGTGAGGTCATGCTGCACTCTTGGTGGATAGAGAAAGGAGCTGTCTGGGAGGAGTATACTGGGGGAGGTGGGTGCAGCTGTTGTGCCAGTAAGAGGCTATCTAGGCAGACCATGGTTTAGTCCTAAAATATCCAATCAGATTTTTAATCCCATGACTTTGTATGTGGCAGTACAGAGCAGCCACCTTCATTCAAAGTGCAGGACCCTGCTCATTTCACAAAACAAAAGCCTGTTTTGGTCCAGAAGCCGAGGATCCAACCTTGAGCAGCACCTGGGGTTCTCTGAGGGTCTTGGCATCCAGCTTTGTCCTCCGGAACCTAAAGTTTCCAGGAGCACAGATTTGAACTCGGCTTGTTTCATGTGCTAAATTCTGAAGCAGGGAAGTTCTCCCTTTGGTGAAAGCCATTATATCTGTCAATGCCTTGATGTTTTTGACTCCTTTGTGGCCCCAAATCAAATAGAAGTTTTTTACATCCACACCTGAAACATCCTAGTTCCTGTCTCCTTTCACCGAAAGGATTTCTCCCTGTGTGATTATCACAAATCACCTCTGAATGGTGCTTTACCATTCAGCTCTTGGGGCTTGGGCATTCATTAGAAAGGCAGACACATGCCTACCCATTTGCACGCAGCTGTTTTCAAACATGAGGCGTTGTCCGCGAATATTTATATATACGTATACAGTATTCACTGGCACAGATGCCGTCTCCCACTTCCATTAATGAAATTATCCTTACAGAATTATCGTCACTAAGCAGTTGCCTTTCCACCACCCCATGACTCATTGTGATTTCTGCCATTTTCCATCACAATGACTACGGGCAATTACTCAGGCTTTGTAATTCAACGCCCGGCTTCCTGCCTATGGAGAGTGTTCGAATAAGATGCAGTTTTTTAATAGCTGGAAGAATGTTAATGGATGTCAATAGGTTGAGCACGAGAGAGCCAGTGCCTTGGAGAAGCAGCCGTGTGAATCGCTATCTGTCCCTGCTGCGTTTGCAATAAAAGCTTTCTCAACTTTTCTGTTGCTTGAACAGCAAATTACTAAAACATTCTACTTGGGAAAATGCATTAATTAGATGCTTTCTAGAGATTTTTCAGGTTTATCAACCCAAATGCCTATATAAACTCCTCAGAGGAAACGTGCAAATGTTAATGGAGCATGAACCTCTGGTTCTGCAGCCTGGCCTCAACATTCCTCCTGCTCCTGGGCTGCTGGGGATCTTATCTGGGAGGGGCTTTGCCAGCCCTGGGCACAGACACCAAAGGCACAGCAGGGATGAGGACTTCTGGTTACTCCATAAAATGCCCAAAGGACCTCTCTGTGACCAGTGAGGCCACCGGGAGAAGGACATGTGATCTCTGCTCTAAACAGTTCTCAGTTGGTGGCAATTGGTCCCAGGCTTTCTTGTCCTCCCAGCTGTCCCATGTGTGGCTTTGGCAAATGTCTTAAACTTTATGGGTATCAACTCCCTCATTTGTAGAATGAGATTGATAATAGCACCTCTGGTCACCATAGGGTGGTTTTGAAAATTCACTGAGACAATACACACAACTTAGTTATAAATACAACACCTATTACACAATAAGGATGCTGTGAATGTCAGCTACCATTATCATTAAATAAACCAGTCAATCCTGAAGGAAATCAACCTTGAATATTCATTGGAAGGACTGATGCTGAAGCTGAAGCTCCAGTACTTTGACCACCTGATGCGAACAGTCAACTGTTTGGAAAAGACCCTGATGCTGGGAAAGACTGAAGGCAAGAGAAGAAGGGGATGGCAGAGGGTGAGATGGTTGAATGGCATCACTGATTCAACGGACATGAGTTTGAGCAAGCTCTGGGAGATGGTGAAGGACAGGAAAGCCTGGTGTGCTGCAGTCCATGCAGTCAAAAAGAGTCAGACACGACTGAGCGACTGAACGACAACAACCATTATTATTACTTCTGTTACTGGAATGTCAGCTATGGGAGAGAAGGAAGCAGGCTGTTCTATTCACTGTCACACCCTGGGGCTTAGAATGAAGCCTTGTGCTACTCAAGTCCTCAGCCTCTATTTCTTGAAACAGAATATAGTTATTATTATCCTTGTTATTGTCATCATCCTGCTAAAGGAGGGGCAATTGTAGGACAAACAAAGGTGGGGGTAAAGGTGCGGGGGAAGTGAGGATACTCCAGGCAGGTGTCCAGGAAGGTTTGCAAGGTGTGGGGCTCAAGCTGGTCTTTCAGGGTGAGGAGAATGTTGGTGCTGTAATAAGTTGATGCTAGGATCACTCATTACATACTTGTATGCTTTTAGTGCTTCTCCTGTTTAAACTCATTCATGTCTTCTGATCTCCCTGCTCTACTCATGTAGGAAGCTGGTTTCACATTAAATTGGATGGAATAACAGCCAGGGGGTGGGGATGTCCTGGTGATATTTTGCTCTCCTGATCAGGACTTTCTACAACCCTCTTGGAGAGGAGATCCACAGCCTCTGACCATGGCCACCCCAGCCCATCCCTCTGGCTGGGATAACTGCCTGTCCCCTGCCCCCTGCCCCCTGCCCCCTGCCACTTCATGTTGTGTTCAAGCCTCAGTGATACTCAGGGCCCCTGCTTCTTCTCATTCCACTCTTTGAGTTGCCCGATCCCTTGTTTAGAGATGTGACCTCCATGTTTTTGAAATACAGTTCTGGACCAAAGAGAACCCCACTCCAGCCAGACGTTCATGTCCAGCAAAGATGAAGGCCTCTGTAAACCCATCAGGAGTGAGTGCAGTGAGTTGCTGCCTCAGCAGTTTGTGTAGGAATGGACTGAGGTTCCAGGTGTCAGCAGCTGCTGTCCGAGGCCCCAGAGGCAGCCTGATCTGTCTATGCCAGAGCCCATGTAGATTGATGGAAATGGCTAAGGACCTGGCATAAATTCCAAGCAGGCCCGCCTCCCCTCTCCTGACCCTGTGGCTGGAATTGCTTTGGGGCCATCAGTCTCACTTCCCATTCACTGCTTACTTTACGGGACTTTCCTGGTGGCACTAGTGATAAAGAACCTGCCTGACAGGGCAGGAGACATAAGAGACATGGGTTCGATCCCTGGGTGGGGAAGATCCCCTGGAGAAGAGCATGGCAACCCACTCCAGTATTCTTGCCTGGAGAATCCCATGGACAGAGGAGCCTGGTGGGCTACAGTCCATGGGGTTGTACAGAGTGGGACACGACTGAAGCAATTTAGCATGCACACATACATATTCACTGTATAGACCACCTCGCTGGAGTGGCAGGTGATAAGCAACCTTGAGGGGACCAGCTGTGGATACAGGTTCTGGAGGGGGTGGAAGGTGATGAGGAGACCCTGACCTCTCTCCAAGCTATAGCGGGAAGTGTGGGCCAGCCCTGCCTCTGGACTGAGAGCAGAGATGCCCCTGGCTGACTGATGGAGGACAGCTTTGGAATGTCAAAGCCCCTCAAATGCAGGAGAAAGAAAGTTTTGCGTGAACCCAACCTCTGTGTTTTCATGTAGAGTCACAGTACCTCTTCACCAGCCTGGGAAACTTCTCCAGTCTGCTCCTGCTTTCTGGACAAAATTGATAAGACTTCCAGGGGCTGGGTGCCCAACAGCATTTGTCCCTTCACAGCTGGTTTTTGTATTTTAATGAATGTGACAAAAAGTGGGCTTTACGTCAAATTGTCCTCCAGAACTGATCTCTGAAGATGCAGCCCCTTCAGAGGCAGAAGCTGACCTTGGAGAACTTGACATGCGGGCAGATGTGACAGACATCGATCTGACTACACCCCATCTGGGGCACACGCGGTTCCCAGAGAGAAATGCACATGCAACGTATATGTGGGTGACGCAGCAAGCTGTGGAAGGTTCTGAAGAGTCTGAAATGCCACACTGGGGGCCCTTCCTTGCTGAGGAGAGGATCACAGTGCAGGTGTAAATAGTAAAAAAGTTGAATGAAAGGGAGCCTGTTGGCTGGGGAGCTGGTCACCATGGAGGCAGGGGGTGACAGTCGAGGTCAGGTCAGCAGGATGCTGAAGGCTCACTCATGGTGTTGATCTGGGCTGATGACACAGACCCCACAATTCAGTGACCTGGCCATGACCCGTACAGACAGGGTGCAGCAGCTGAGGGCCCTCTCAGCCCTCTTGGGCCTGGCTCTCAGGAGGAGGTGGGGCAGCAGGAACTTGGTGGGCGGTGGGGGGGGGCTCTCCTGGCAGGCAGCTCACTTGGGGTGACTCTAAGGAGGAAAGGTTGTTTCTCACCAGGCAGCCCATGAAATATTACATCCGGAATCTTAGCTGCGTGCCCTTGCATTCCTTCAAGTTCTGCCCTCTCTCCACTGCTGGCCAGAGGCCCATTTCTCCCTCCTCCCTTCCCAGCCAATCTTGTTCACTTCTCCTGGGAAACCCCGCCTATTCCAGGACTCACATCCCTGAAGACAGGGGTGATGTGTGATGACAAGGAGGGGACTACACAGTCGGGGGAGCAGCTGTCCCCACACCAGAGCCTCTAAGGGACCCTGCAGAGGTTTGCTGGGTTCCCTGCAGTTGCAGAGACAGTTGTCACAGAAGAACAGGAAAGGGCAGTAGGGTAAAATACTCCCAAAGGGAAGGATACCAGGCCAGGAGGTGCCCTTGCACACCCAGGTTTAGTCACAAACGTTCTGCGCTTCAGATCATCAGGTCTGGGCCTCGGTCCCTTCTGCAGAGAAAGACTCCTTCATCTCGGTGGAGTAGGATGGGGCAGCAGGTGGTGGTGGGGGGTGAGTTTAGGGACTGTGGGTTCACAGTCCGAGTCCCTGCTCTGCCCCACACTGGTCATAGCAACTTGACAGGCTGGGCTGACCAAGCGAAGAATCATGAGCTTATAAATGACAGCTATTCTAAACCTCTACATCTTGGGGTGGTTTGACTTGAATTGAATAATTTGACCACTCTGAGCCTCGGTTTCTTCTTTGATAAGATGGAGAAAAGACACAGTAGCTGCCTGTAAAGAACGTCGTGGAGATGAAGCAAGATGGAAGTGATGAGTGCTTACCTAGTCCCCAGAGAGCACAAGCCACTCACCCTGGAGACTGTTGTTCTAGAAAGCAGAGCAGAGGCATCTTTGTCCATTCTGAAGTGCTCATCTTTGTTTTTGGATGAGTTCGAACAGTGTTCTGTCCCTTGACCTTCCACCTTGCTTGACACAGAAAGGGATGGACTAGTGAGCTGGGATGTCAAAGCAACGTGGGTCCGACCTTAGGACAAGGGCAGCCCCACCAGGGACTGAGTTCTTACTGAAAGTGTATGATGAAAAGAGTGACCATCCTCCTGCACACCAGCCATCAGAGGCAAGGATGCTCCCCACACATCCCAGTCCATCTTCGTAAACTGCTGGCTTCCTGCCACCTGTGGTACATCCAGACCTGGGTTCTCCTGGAAGGTGCAAAGGCCAGGAGGGTGTAAGAGGCAGCGCTGCCTGCTGTGCACCTGCAGTGGATACCCAGGGGTTGGAAACACATTTTTCCTGAGCTCATGTCAAGCCTTAGCATCTGGAACCTTCAGCATCCAGAATCCAGGACATCTCTGTTCTAGGTCCACAGGCAGGGCTGGCCCATACTTCCCACTATAGCCTGGAGAGAGGTCAGGGTCATGGGAGGTAGCAGAGGCAGCCTCTTCATCACCTTCTTCCCTCTCCACATCTCTCCTGCATAACTCTGCTGCTGCTGCTGCTGCTAAGTCACTTCAGTCTTGTCTGACTCTGTGTGACCCCATAGACGGAAGCCCACCAGGCTCCCCCATCCCTGGGATTCTCCAGGCAAGAACACCGGAGCGGGCTGCCATTTCCTTCTCCAATGTGTGAAAGTAAAAAGTGAAAGTGAAGTTGCTCAGTCGTGTCCGACCCTTAGCGACTTCAGCCTACCAGGTTCCTCCATCCATGGGATTTTCTAGGCAAGAGTACTGGAGTGGCCTGCCATTGCCTTCTCCGGCATAACTCTGCTAGACCTTCCTCAAAGCCTGGATCACTTGCAGAGTGCCTGGGCAGTCAGCTTTGGGGGAAGATGGAGTGGGGTGTTTGAAGCCAGGCTGGGCTGCGGGGAGAGATTTGTTGGGGCGGCTTGGTGGTGCCCACTTGGTGGTGAAGAGAAGTTCACTGTGTAAGCCAGAAACACAGGAGGGAGAGGACCAAAAGGGGGCCTGCACTGTCCCCCCAAGAGCCGGTCACCATGGAGAGGGGCAGCAGAGCAGCAGAACAAAGCAAAGAGAGGCCAGGGAGCCCAGAGCTGGCCCTGGGTCATGAGAGTGTCTAGCTTCCCTCAAGTAATGTGGGTCATGTGTCTGCGCTGTTGGCATCTACTTCCTCCAGTGGGTGGTTTTGCCTCTGGCTAGTAACTTAAAGCCTGAGCCTCTGATATTGGACTGGGCTGCAGCTGCAAAGCATGTCCTCATGTGGTCACACACACACACACACGTTCCTTGGTTTGCGCACAGAGGTGCCCCTCCAAATATCTCATGAGAACATCGTTTCCTTTTAAACCAATTGAATTCAGAATCTTGGAGAGGTATCTCTCTGCTGTGTTCACTGCAGCGTTATTTACAACAGCCGAAGGATGGAAACCACCTGCGTCCCTCAGTGGGTAAGTAGGTGAGGATGCGAGATACACATGCAACAAGATATCATTTAGTCTTAAAACGGGAAGGGGCTCCTGCCATTGGCAACAATGGATGAACCTGGACCGACCTGAAGTAAGTCGGTCACCGAAGGACACACACTACAGGATCCCTCTTACATGTGGGGCCTAAAGTAGAGTCACAGCAGTGGAAGGGAGAATGGTGGTTGCCTGGGGCTGTGGGAGGGGGAGAGGGGGAGTTTATTTTCAAAGAGAAATGGATAAAGAAGATGTGGTGCATATACACAATGGAATATTACTCAGCCATGAAGAGGAACGATACTGGGTCATTTGTAGAGACATGGATGGACCTAGAGACTGTCATATAGAATGAAGTAAGTCAGAAAGAGAAAAACATGGTATACTACCACATATATGTGGAATCTAGAAAAATGGTATAGATGATCTTATTGTAAAACTGAAATAGAGACACAGAGAGAACCAAGGTATGGACACCAAGAGAGGAAAGGGGGTGGTGGTGGGATGAATTGGGAGACTGAGAGGATATAGCTACACTATTGATATCGTGTATAAAATACATAACTAATGAGGGCCTATTATATAGCACAGGGAACCTTACTCAGTGCTGTGTACTGACTTAAATGGGAAGCAAATCCAAAAAAGAAGGGATATATGTATACGTAAAGCTGATTCACTTTGCTGTACAGCAAGCCTGGCATGCTGCAGTCCATGGAGTCTCAAAGAGTCAGACATGAATTGGCTACTGAACAATAAAAAGAAACTAATATAACGTGGCAACCCCCTCCAGTATTCTTGCCTAGAGAATTACATGGACGGAGAAGCCAGGCGGGCTACAGTCCACGGGGTCGCTAAGAGTCGGACACGACTGAAGTGACTAATATAATATAACATTGTAAAGCAACTATACTCCAATAAGAATTAATTTAAAAAGGAAAAAACCAAACCAAAGGGTATAAAGTTTCAGTTATATAAGATGAATAAGTTTTGGAGACCTGCTGTATGACTCATGCCTATTGCTTCAGTCGTGTCCGACTCTTTGTGACCCCACGGACTGTAACCCATCAGGCTCCTCTATCCATGGGATTCTCCAGGCAAGAATACTGGAGGGGGTTGCCATGCCCTCCTCCAGGGTATCCTCCTGACACAGGGATCTATCAAACCCACGTCTCTTATGTCTCCTGCTTTGGCAGGTGGGGTCTTTACCATTAGTGCCACCTGGGAAACCCTTAAAATTTTTTGAGAAGGTAGATCTCATGTTGTGTTCTTCAGTTCAGTTCAGTTCAGTTGCTCAGTCATGTCCGACTCTTTGCGACCCCATGAATCACAGCACGCTAGGCCTCCCTGTCCATCACCAACTCCTGGAATTCACTCAAACTCATGTTCATTGAGTCGGTGATGCCATCCAGCCATCTAGTTCTCTGTCATCCCCTTCTCCTCCTGCCTCCAATCCCTCCCAGCATCAGAGTCTTTTCCAGTGAGTCAACTCTTCGCATGAGTTGGCCAAAGTATTGGAGTTTCAGCTTTACAGGGTTGAAAAAAAGGTTTGATCATAAAGTTAATTTTTAAAAAGTTTTATCTATAATGCTGTCAGGGAAGTATTTAAAAGTTTTAAAAATTTTTAATTAGTTGTGATTTTTATCCTTCTACATCAGTAACCATTTTTGTGCACATACTCAGGAGAACTTGCTCAGTTTCATCTGTCCTCTACTCCATATGGTAGGATTAATTCTTGTAGTATTAATACAGTACTATTAATAGTTGGTAACTGATCCATTTCCAGCCCCTCTGAGACCTTTCCCAGTACAACCAGTACCATAAGTTATAACACAAATTATGTCTTCATGCTTAGCCCTCATGTGTAGGCAACAGAAGCCACTGAACTGATGATGCCACCTTGCCCTCCCTTGAGAGGTCCCTGAAGACACATAATTGGGCAGCTTCTTCACTAGGGAGGTGTGACCTGGTGTGTTTTCTCCTACATCAAGCTGGTTTCATTCAGACCAAGATCCTAAGCCCAGAGTGAGCCTGACCTCTCTCCCCTCTCAAATACCTGTGAAGCCAGAGTAGGTTGAATCCACAGTGTGAGAAGACACGAGCTGATCGTGGTCCTCACTTAATCTACTTTTTCCTACATCTGGAGTTGGTTTCCACATCCATCCTTTGATGACTCTCCTAACTTTGGAAGTGAAACATGCCAAATATGACGTAGGTGCCTTGTGAAACCTGGAAGTGGCACTCAGAGCATTGTGCATTACCATATTAAAATGGGTTAGGCATGGAGTTTGACACAGTAAAGAGTCTGCCTGCAGTGAGGAAGACCTGGGTTCAATCCTTGGGTGGGGAAGATCCCCTGTAGAAGGGAATGGCTACCTATTCCGATATTCTTTTTTTTTTCCCGATATTCTTGTCTGGAAAATTCCATGGACAAAGGAGCTTGGCAAGGCCACAGTCCATGAGGTTGCAGAGTTGGACATGACTGAGTGACTAACACTTTCTCTTTCAAAAGTGTTTGCAGGGAAGGGAGGCAGGTGAGGGTGACGGGATGGAGACCAGGAACCAGTCAGCAGAGGAGCCTCTCGGGGTCTGGGGGCCATGATGCAGAGAGCGGATTTACTGTCCTGACTGCTGTAGAGACCACACTTGGGACATTTCACATCCAGCTGGCTTGAAATGACACCTGGGAGCACAGGTTAGGGATGAGGAGGGTGTGAGGAGGCAGTATTGCAGAGGGTGGCACCTCTGCGCCAGTGGTCCAAACAAACGGTCCATCTATAGGACCCTCCCTCACTCAGAACCTCAGCAGCTTTCACACGGTCCTAGCTAGAATCCAGATTCCTTAACTCTGGTCTCCTGATGGAGACTGCTCTCTGCCTCATGCTTACCTCCTGTTTCTTCTGGGGAGGTCCTTCACCTTCTCCATTGAAAGGCTATTAAGTCAGATAAATCTCCCTGACCCTGGGCAGTTTTCGGGTCACACGTTACAGCTTTCATGGTGTCCTGCTCTTCCTTGCAGAGCCCCAGTTGTGATGGTTTTCAACAATTATTTTGGAAGTCTGTTTGACTTGATGGGCTGACCATATCTCAGTGGGAAAGAGAACAATATATCACTCATTCATTCACTGGATTAATAGAGACTGAACTCCACCTCTGCTGACAGGTGTTGGGTGGCAGGCAGGCTGGGGCACGGTGGGGGGATACTGAAGGGAACAGGTACATCAACCCTCTCGGAAGCCTGGGGGACTGTCTGGAGCAGTAACAGGTCAGGGAAGCCCCCTTTCCTGTCCATTTTGGAACCCGACACGTGGTGGGTACAAGGACTGATGCCCAGGTGAAGGACTGTGGGTGCCCAGCTGTAGGTGGGCCCAGCACACCCTCAAGACTCCTCCTTTGTGATCTGTGATGGCTTTGATGTTCCCAGAACCTCTTGTGCCTCTCTCCTGGCTCCACGCTCACTGCCTGGCAGAGACCCTTTGCAGACACACTGATGGGGACAAGGCCCGAGGGTGATGGAAAAGGATGCTGAGCCCTGGGATCCATTTGAACTGCTGTGACCGTTTCATTCTCCCAAGGTTCACGTGGATTAGATGCTGATTGGCCACGCCTGCAGGTGTGAATGTCAGGCAATTGAAACAAGACAATTCCTCCTGCCTGTTAGCTGCACAAAGGCAGGATGGCCTAAGGTGGAGCCCAGACCGGTCTGGAGGGCTGTAGCAGACTGAAGCCAGATTCTGTGCAACCCCTGGCACCAGGTCCCTCCTCTTCAGGCAAGATGAATCTTGACTTTGGCTCTGCAGTGTCTCCCTCACCGAGAGTGGGGCCACACACTGTTTGCTCACATTGCCAGCCTCTGGGCACAGGGCACAGGGCACAGCCTGTCCAGATTTGCCAAATGCAGGAGTGAGTGATTTTTGGAACCACAAAGCTGCCCCTGCCTGGGAGGCCACTGCAGGGTCTCCCAGCTTCCTGAGAGGGGGCCATGATGCAAGGGCATGTCCTGGCTTCTGCTTCAGTGACCTCACTGGGTCTCTCCAACCAGAGGCTTCCATCCTAGAGCACAGCGGGGGCCGTGGCCTCCACCCTACCCAGGTTGTGGTCCAGGCCCCACTTTCCTGAGGCGAGGCAGGAAGAACAGCTCCCGGTGAGGTGCTTGCAGCTCTAAAGCCCTTCAGCCAAGACCCCTAAGCCAGACTGCTTCCCTTAGGACCTGGGGATGCTGAGAGGTTAACCCAGCATTACCTGCTGGTCTACCTTTCAGGGATGCATGTGGGGACATTCTTGTGGCCATTTCTGAATTGCTACCACTGAGTCACTGTTTTGGGCTCATCCCTTCCCTTCCTTTTCCATTGTGTTAAGTTAGCTGTCAAATTCAGGGACGCCAACCCAGGGGAATCATGGATGAATCTCTGAGCAAGCTAATTCTTATCTCAGGGTGCGAGTGTTCGCACAGAGAGAAGTAAAGGCGATGGTCTAATTTGATAGTGTGGTGGAACAGTAGTTCTCAACCAGTGAAGTCCACAGCCGGGGACATCTGCCTGTATCTGGAGACATTTTTGGTCTCGCAGCTGTGGGGGGTGGGAGGGAGTGCCAGCATCCAGAGGGTGGAGGCAAGGATGCCGGTGAACATTGTCCAGGGCACAGTACCATCCCCTGCAACGAAGAAACATCAGGTCGGAAGGCCAGTAAGCACTGAGGTGGAGGAGCTGGTGTTTGGTGAGCCTGGGGTGGTTGTTCTGTATCCTTGGGGTGTTATCATCACTACTGTTGTCTGGAGGGAGCACATGAGATGGTCAGAGGATGCCTCTATCCTAACCTTGCCTCTGCTGCAATCCAGATGTGGGACCCGGTACAGTCACGGTACAAAGCCTGCAGGTTCCCCTCTCCTGGGTCAGAATGAAAATGCCCCAGGTACCACACCTTGTAAGGAGGCACAGCTGAGCTGCTGGAGATGACAGACAGCTCAGCAAAGTCTGAAGCCTTTTGTAAACACCAGGTGATATTTATCCATCTTCCGCCCAAAGCAGAAGAAAAGTCTGACCCCTGAGTCTTCCAGCCTGGAACTCCACCTTTCCTTGCCCAGACAGTTCTCAGCAGAAGTGACATTGCTTGAGTGTGCACATTTCCGCTGAGTCCTCAAGTTCAGCCTGCGAGTTGTATACGCGTGGCTGGGACAGAGGAAGGGCTCTGAAAAGTGAGGTTTGCTTCTTCCTGGGCAGCATCATTACCCCACCATTGTTTTCCTATGGGAGGTCCACCATCTGCACATCAATTATGTCCCAATTCTTTTCGCTTTGAAGAGTTTCTTTATCTCATTAGCGACTTCTTGTTTCCTAGGAGCAGACCACCTCTAGGATGCTTTGTTTTTTTCGAGATTGTTTCTCAAGTTCCTGGGAAGCTCAGATTTGAGGAAGGACTGGAGGAGATGGGAACCATGGAAGAGCAGGAGTGTGGGGGCATGGTGGCCTCTTGGGGTGGGGGTCACACGGGTGCATGTGCCAAATCTCTGCACCAATGGCAGGCGGAGGTCGGGCAGGGCAGACAGGCAGGTGGAACTCAGGTTGGACGTTTGCAGGTGGGGTCTGATAGATGCTCAAGGGAGTGGAGTTTTGGTGGCAAGAAGTGGGAGATCCATGGGCTCAGGTTGGACTGAGTGGAAATGAAGACAGAGGACAGCAAATGTCAGAGGAGGGTGCTGGGTCTAGACATCTCATTGAGGTAGGGGAGGTGAGAACTAGGGGGATGAAGGAACTGGGAGGGGGAGGAGGTTGTGGACAGAGAGCAGACATGTGTCATCCCCACGAGGGTCCTCCCAGCTCAAGGTCTGGGTGAGGTCCTTGGAGGGGCTGCTTGAGGTGGGGTGAGGGTCCCTGAAGGGAGAGTTATTGAGGCAGAGTGGAGTCCTTGGGGCAGTCAGTAGAGGAGGGAGGTCCATGGGGAGGTGACCAAAGTGTGGTGGGATCTCTGGGGGTGTGACTGAAGTGGGATGGAGTCCATGGGGGATGAGCTGGTGGGGGAGAAATGGGGGTGGGGAGCCCCTGGACAAGTGATCGAGGTGTGACTATGGACTCTCTAAGCTTCCCAGGAGCCTTGGGGGGTGGAATGGAGTGGGTCTCAGAACTTTGGAAACCAGACTGGGGGCTAAATCTGGAAGAACTGACGCCTCTCTGGGGAGAGTGTGGAGCCAAGGCCCCCAGTGTATTCTGGCTGTGGACGCAGTTCTGCCATACTCGTGGACAGCAGGAGAGAGCTTGCTGTAGCAAATGGGATGGTGTCGCCTGTCACAGCAGAGGCTCTTGTACCTGGAGATGTGACAGGCAGTGGTGACAGCTGATAGCCCTGGGTCTGCGAGGACAGGAAGCAGGTGTGCCCTATGGGCTGAGCCTAATCCAGGGGACCCAGAGGACACTGCCTACCCAGGCCTGGCCAGGTATGGGCTGTGAGGCTACAGGCCCTGTGCTGAGAAGGGGAGCTGCATCGGCTACAGGATGACACACCTGTGCTGACATATGGGCACCCCTGCCCTGCCTCTACTCCTTGGGCTCTGACCTCCATCTCCCAGCTCATCTTGACAGACCCTCTCCTGCAGAAGGGTGTGTGGGCTATGCTTTGGGCAGCATGCAAGGGACAGTGCTCTGATGTGATGGAAGTCAGGCTGAATCCAGGTGGACAGAGGGTGAGAAAGGATGAATCTGGACACTGCCACCCGCAGCTTCTCCACCAGTGTTCTTTCCAAGCCCAGTGTGGCCATGCCTCCTCTGTTAGAGGCTGTGTTCTATTTCCCAATCTCCATCCCCTCCCACCCTGCCAGGGATCAAGGAAGCAGGGGCCCCGAGAGGATGGTTTAGGGCCAAGAAGCATGGCTCAGAGTCAGACAGACCAGAGCTGGAGGCATCTTGGCCCCTCCCCTGGATGAACGGATGTGGAAGAGAACCAAACACCTACAAGGTTCTAACGGCCTTGGACCTGCCCACTGGGCATCCCTGTGCCTTCCTGTGACACTGGCCCTGGAGATGGACGTAGCCGGTCAGCATGGTCTCCCTCAGGGGCTGTAAGCTCCTTGAGGGAGCTCCTGGTCATTGCTGCAGCCTCGGAGTCTCACCCAGTTCCCGGCACAGAGTAGCCACAGTTCATGAACTGCATCACTATCCAGGGACCCTTCCTTTTTCCTGCACTGTCAACCATTCCAGAAAATTCTATCAATGTGACTTGTGCCTTCATATCATTCCTCTTCTGAGGCCCCTACTTCTTCATATGAGGAGGGGCTTTCTTTTGGATACCCAGGGAGGGGCTCAACCCATCGTTAGAGGATAAATAAATCCCCATTTATTTATCAGAAAACCTATGCATTGTGACACAGGTAGCCACTTGTCATGCACAGAACTGTGTCCCTGTGATCTGTTTGTTGAAACCGTAACCCCCGGTGTGACCTCCTGAAGAGAAGGAACTAGGGTTAAATAGGTCATAAGGGTGGGCCCAAGTCCAATAGGACTGGGGTTCCTGGACAAAGGGGAAGAGGCACCAGGGAGTTCTCTCTCTCTTTTCCTCTTTCTCTCACCAGGTGCCCAGAGAAGGGGCCGGGTGAGGACACAGCCAGAAGGTGGCAGTCTGCAAGCCAGGAAGAGAGGCCTCCCAGTAAATGACCCCACCAGTGCCCTGATTTCTTGGACCTTTTCTCTGAAACTGACAGACAATAAATGTCTGTGTTTAAGGCCCTCAAGTCTGAGAGAGTCAATTCCTGGGTAGATTGATAAGAAGTCCAGGGTCCCTGAGGAGGAGAAAGAGATCCAGAGCCCTCGAGGAGGAGATAGGGGTCTGGAGTTCTCAAGGAGGAGAAAAGGACAATCTTTCTTTTCTCTATTGCTTTGTCTTAGTCAATTTAACAGTGTATCTTGCTTCAGTTCAGTTCAGTTCAGTCGCTCAGTTGTGTCCAACTCTTTGCTACCCCATGGACTGCAGGACCCCAGGCCTCCCTGTCCATCACCAACTCCCAGAATTTACTCAAACTCATCTCTATTGAGTCGGTGATGCCATCTAACCATCCTCTGTTCCCTTCTCCTCCTGCCTTCAATCTTTCCCAGCATCAGGGTCTTTTCAAATGAGTCAGCTCTTTGCATTAGGTAGCCAAAGTATTGTAGTTTCAGCTTCAACATCAGCCCCTCCAATGAACACCCAGGACTGATCTCCCTTAGGATGGACTGATTGGATCTTCTTGTGGTCCAAGGGACTCTCAAGAGTTCTCCAACACCACCACTTTTGAGGATTCAAAAGCATCAATTCTTTGGCACTCAGCTTTCTTTATAGTCTAACTCTCACATCCATACATGACTACAGGAAAAGCCATAGCCTTAACTAGACGGACCTTTGTTCGCAAAGTAATGTCTCTGCTTTTTAATATGCTGTCTAGGTTGGTTGTAACTTTCGTTCCAAGGAGTAAGGAAAGCAGAGACGTTACTTTGCCAACAAAGGTCCATCTAGTCAAGGCTATGGTAAAAGTATATAAGTCCTTGATGAGACTAGTGAGTGGGAGCACTCTTTATCCTCCTTCTGATGTCTTGTCAGAAGCGTTCTCTGTTCCTTTTTATAGTTGAATAGAACTCTGCTACACAAAAGCTCTTGAGTGATCAAGCCTGGTCCCTGGTCCTGAAGCTAAATCTTCTTCTTTGGAGATCATGAATCCGACATCGTTCACTGCAAGCTATCAGGCCCTGTTAAAGCATCTTGAGCTCATTTCCCCGCCCCAGCTGGAGGAGGTGACAGTCTCCTAGAGCTCTCCTCTCTGCTCTTGTGCCCATGGGAACTTGTCTGGTTTTGTTCAGGCTCTTTTAGCAGCTTCAATAGAGCACAAGCCAGCGGCTCCTTGCCTGGGCCCCTCCCACAGGGGTGAGCCAGGCAGGATGGATGGAGGCCACTTCTGCTCTCTGACAATTTTGCAGAGTGGCCCTGAAGGGCAGCGAGAGGCAAGGCCCAGGGGAGGAGATGGATAGGACCCCAGGCTGTGCTCTGGCCACAGGCAGCCAGCTTGCATTTCCCTTGGTAGTTTATTTCACTTTCGGCATCTCCATCAACCTCAGATAGCCATGAGCCCAGAGGCTCTGCAAACACTTGCTGAGCAGCTGAGATCCTTAGGACTCACCTGCGGGATGATACTGATGTCACTTCACCTGCCGTCTGGACTCTTGGCTGCTCAGGAAAGTCCACAAGGCCTGAGCAGGTTCCTGGAGCCCCGTGGTGTGCTCTGGAGGACGGGCACTTGTTCTGTTTTCTGTGTTCCTAATTAACAAATATTTATGATGCCCTCTAGGTACCCAGGTCCTACTCCAGATGCAGGACACATTGGCAAATCAGCCACAGAACATCTGTGCCCATTAACTTCTGTTTTGGTTGGGGGAGGGGTGCAGAAAATAAACACCTAGAAAAACCTCCAGTGGTGACAGCTGTTTGGAAGAAGATAAAAGGGTTGCTGTGATGGTGGGGGTGGTGGAATATAGGGAGGCCTCTCCAAAGAGGGGAGAACTGAGAAAGAAGAAGTAGCCAGGGGAGGATACGGAGAAAGCCCTCCAGGCAGAGTGGACACTAGTGCAAAGGCCCTGGGGCAGGAATGAGCTGGAGGGGCCCAGGGAAGCTGGCTTGGCTCCAGTGCAGTGAGAGAGGAGACAGGCCCAAGAGGGAGGTAAGGGGCCCTGAAGGCTGGCTCTTCAGAGGTTCAGGATGGCAGAAAACTGTGGACAGATACAGTCCCATGGGTGAGATGTGCTGATTTACGTTTCTGAAGGCTTGCTGGGCTGCTGCAGGGTGGGCCCGAGGGCGCAGGTGGACCCCAAGCCCATCCTTCTCCATGTCCTGCCACTGGCTGGTTCAGGCTACATCGTCTCTCCAGGGTCTCTCCTGACCCCTCCCTAGCCTCCTACCTGAGTCTTTGCTCCTACTCCCACCTCCCTAGGGTCTAGTTTTTACTCAACCACCAGATAACACCCCTCACTCCTCATCTCAAACCCTTTGGGGGCTTCTGTCTCATTCAGAGAAAAGTCAAAGTCCTCACAATCCTGCCAGGACAGACATGACCTGTGTTCGCCACGTGGCCTGGGGACATCACCCTGACTTCCATCATGCCTTTTCCCCAGTCTCCTCCTGGCTCTTACCGGCACAGCGCATGTGTCTATATTATCTACCACTGGTCTCCCGGCTCTAGGGTCAGGGTCCGGGGTGGGGGCTTCTGTTTGGTTTGTTGCTGCCCCCTGGTGTGTAGACTTGTCCCAGCCCACAGCAGGTCTCAGTCAACATTGTGGGATGGACCGGAGGCCTCTGCTGGGAGCCATGGCCAGGGTCCTGACCAGGGACAGCATCTTTCTGTGTGGAGGAAATCAGAGGGATCCTGATGGGCTCTAAGACCTGTCTGCAGGCCTTGCTGGCCTGTCAGCTGTGGGGGCTACTGAGGAGAAAAGATTCCTCCGGGAGGGCACCCAGGGTTTCAGCTTGAGCCTCTGAGTATGTGAGTGGATGCACAGTGAGGTATGTGAAGGAGATGGGGCAGGACCCATGGGCAGATGGGGACACCAGGTTTCTGCTTTGCCCCTGGGAGGTTCAAAACTTCACAATTGGTTCTGAGTTTCATTAGAAGGAGGCAGCCTCACATGCCTCTGAGGCCCAGGAGAGGCATTAAGGCTGGAGTAACAGTGGGGGTAGGGGCTTCCCAGGTGGCTCAGTAGTAAAGAACCCGCTTGCCAATGCAGGAGACACAGGTTTGATCCGTGGGTGGGGAAGATCCCCTGGAGAAGGAAATGGCAACCCACTCCAGTATTCTTGCCTGGGAAATCCCATGGATGGAGGAGCCTGGTGGGCTACAGTTCAGGAGTTTGCAAGGAGTCAGACATGACTGAGCAGCTAAACAACAATAACAGTGTGTGTGTGGAGGGTGTCAGGGACCCCAGATGTGCTATGTGGATCAGCGTCAGGTAGGACCACACGGAAAGAATGTGGTCAAGCCAGGAAAGGCCACAGAGATTGAGTCTGGGGCCCTTCAGCATTTAGGCAAAGCAGTTGGCAAAGAAAGAGTGTGTCAGAACGATGTCCTTGTGTGTTACAAGCAGTTCTGCTCCAAGGTCTGTCTCATTCAAGCCAACTGCCCCAGGGTCCACCCTGAAGTCCTCGGTGCTGAGAATGACTGGGAGATAAAATGGAGGGGCTATGTAGGGGGTCTCTGCATCCTCCTAGATGGTGGATGCTGTGTCCACACCTCAGAAGTAGACACATGCCTGCTTATACTGTCCTTTCTCATGCATGGCTGGGATCCCTGGGCCTTGAAGGAAGGTGTGGAAGGCAGGCTGTTGTTATTGTTCAGTTTCTAAGTCATGTCTGACTCTTTGCAAGCACATGGACTGCAGCAAGCCAGGCTTCCCTGTCCTTCACTGTCTCCCAGAGTTTGCTCAGATCCATGTCCGTTGATTCAGTGATGCTATCTAGCCTTCTCATCCTCTGCCACCCTCTTCCCCTTTTGCCTTCAATCTTTCCTAGCATCAGAGTCTTTTCCAATGAGTTGGCTCTTCGCATCAGGTGGCCAAGGTATTCAGCTTCAGCATCAGTCCTTTCAATGAATATTGAGGATTGGTTTCTTTTAGGATTGACTGGTTTGATCTCAAATCTCAAATCTCAGCAATTTGAAAGCATCAATTCTCTGGCACTCAGTCTTCTATATGGTCCAACTCTCTGAAGACTGAGTTAACAAACAGCTACTCAGACGTGTGTCCTGGGACTTGCAGCCTTCTTGCTGCCTGGGTCTCTCCAGTGAGCTCTCCTGGTTCTGAGCCATGCCAGGAGCATCCTGCCCCATGCCAGCCAGGGCTGACTCCCCAGAGGCAAGGCCAGGACAACCACAGCCCTTCTCTCAGGGAGCATCCTGTCCGTTGCCCAACTTCCTGCCATCTTTCAATTTTCTTCTTGTGAACTGATGTTTTCACTGCGATTCTGCCCCAGCCCTTCTGACTTAATTCCAATTTACGTGCTGGATTTTCTTATTTCCTCTTGAGTCTGACTGGATACATGAGGCTGCTTTATTACCAGGCAATTTTAATCTTTATACAGAGACTTCTTGTGGTTTCCCATTTTCTGTGTTTCCTTTGAGTTTCAGCCAATAGGCACATAATGCCTGTGCAAGGTGCCTGGATTCCAGGGGCTCTTTGTTGAATTATTCAAAGTACTCTTTTATGATTTGCTTTGTGTGGGTTCATGTGGTTTCTTACCAGAGGTGTGGAGGGGTGAGGGCCTACTGTGTGTCGAATGTAGATGAGTTGAAGGGGAGAAGTTGACTGTCAGTAAGGCAGAGAACACTCCTAGTCTAATACAGATGCAAACACCATGGTCCAGCAGGTCAGTGGTATGCTGTGAGGTAAGACTCTCAGCAAGAACAGAGGTAGTAGCAAGCTCATGGGGATGGGGAATTCTCAGCATTGTTGGATATGGGAACTGGGTCATTCATTTAGCTGACTAATATGTAGTAGGCATTGTTTTTCTATGCAGAGAATACAAGGAGGGCGGCATGCGTCCATCCATGACCTACCCATGACTTCATCTATTTATTCAACCACTTACTCATCCATCCATCCACAGATGGGATTAATTTATAAGACTGATTAAGATGGATTAATTTATAAGAGGACAGAGTCCAAAGAAGCCTCCCCCAAATAACCAAGATAATGTAGGAGGGTGACAACTGCTGTGAAGAATAGAACAGAGTGATGGTACAGAGCTGGTTGCGGGGATAAGTGACCTGTCCTCCCAATAAATGGGGCACCTAGAGCCTGAGCCATGTTTAACTCAGTCTAGCTCCACCCAAGAGTGAAAGGTGTCTTCTGATGGGTGCACAGGACAGGACTGGCCACAAGCTACACTTCAAGTGGGAACTAGGGCCGGGTCTTGGAGATCCAGCAGTGTTGTCTGTCACATACAAGCAGGGGGCTGACCAGCTGCTGTTTTCAGTCCACCAGGACACAGACTGAATGAATAACACTGCTGGCCAGTAGTTGGCCAGCTGGACGGGTGGGACTAAGCCAGTCTCTTTTCCCTTTCTTTGGCTGCACAAATCAATAAAGGATTAGACTTGGCTCTTGTCATTGCCACTGATTGATTTTGAAATTTCAAAGGATGTTAATTTTAAGACGGCAGCATTTGGGGACATTTCATTATATCCCATTAGGACACTGAGAGCACTGAATATTTTAATCTGGGGAACTGAATTATTTAGGGTCCAGCATTGACACGCCTAATGAAATATGATTCCTCCTTTTTTGGGGGGTTCCATATCTGGCTATGGCAATTATTCATTAACAGAGACAGAGAGAGAGAGAATGGCGTTATACTAGGGCCATTGAAGTGTTCTATTACTGATGATCTATAAAGGGAAAAACACTGATCAGACTCCACCAGGCACACTGGAACATTCGGAATATCATTAATTTTAATGATCTGTTCCAAAATCACAGAGCTATTAAAATAAAACTTCAAGTTTGGGGGGAGAAAGGGAAATGTATTCTAAATGATTGCTAATGAGTGGGAAACATTTAAATCAAGCTAAATTGACCTTAAAGTTTTGCCTAATACTCTCATCAGACACAGATTATTTTATATTTGTTTCAGGTTGTCCTGAGCTTGACCAAAACCCTGGCCTCCTGTGTAGTGCCACAAGGCTTCTTGTAAAGGGGTTCTGAGTCTGTACTCCATTCACGGGCCCTTACCAAGCAGAACCTTGGGCTCAGAAGGAGGGGGCATCTCAGCTTTTACAATCAACCCTGAATATTCATTGGAAGGACTGAAGCTGAAGCTACAGTACTTTGGCCACCTGATGCAAAGAGCTGACTCATTGGAAAAGACCCTGGTGCTGGGAAAGATCGAAGGCAAAAGGAGATGAGGGCAGAGGATGAGATGGTTAGATAGCATCACCAACTCAATGGACATGAATTTGAGCAAACTCTGAAAGATAGTGGAGGATAGGGAAGCCTGGTGTTCTGTAGTCCAAGGGGTCACAAAGAGTCAGACATGACTTCAAACCAAACAGCAACAATGGCTAACTCAATGAATGGGTTGATTCTGACCAGAGAAGAAGGTTCATGAAGCAATGACTGAGCACACATCAGAGAGCCTTGGGTGTCACCAGCTTGGCGATGTGGAGGGCACCTTGTTTCTCTTTCTCCCAGAGGCCTTTGGCTGTGTGGTCATATCAGGCAGGAGGGACAGATGTGTGTGGGTGTGGAAACAGTTTTAATAGGGCTGTCACGCTGGTTTTCAAGGAACAGGGGTGATGGCTGGAATCATCAGGCTGTAACCCAATGGGTCAAACTTCATTTCCAGGTTGGAGGGATTGGACACTGGAGAGGCTTTCATCCTTCTGGTCTGTGTCAGAGTGAGCACGTCCGTTATCCACTGAGTCAAGGGGCCGTGGCTGGGCTGCTCACCGTGCTTGTCTTTTTCCTAGATGTTTGCAACATCATCCTGGGCAGGTCACACTACATATTCTGTGGGCTAGGCTGCTGTGCAGCCCTGAATGCTGGTCACACTCAATGAGGAGCTTTGGCCATTGCCAGTGAATACCTGCTTGGGCCAGGATGGCAAACCTAAGACCATCACAGGATTCCAGGCACGCACAACCCCAGAGATGTGGGCTCACTGAGAGCAGGCAGAATTGGCCACTGAGGAGTTTCTTCCTGTCACTCCTGTTCTAGAAGGTTTTGTCATCCTTCGAAAGAACCCCAGCTGTGACCTCTAAGTGGCCACCAGAGGCTCTGAGCAGCAGCTGATATGTCAGCGGGTCATGCTTCCTGCTGCCAGGGCTGGATACTGCTCCAGACCTTGAGGGGAATTGTTACCTCCTGTTCTTTTGTTACTGAGTGAGATAACTTTATTGAATAAAGACCTTTATATCTGAAAAAAAAAAAAGAAAAAAGCAGAGCAGCAGTGGGGTAGGGGAAGGGAATCTGGAACATCAGAACCTGATGGGTATCTGTCACCAGCCAGCTGTGTGACCTGGGCAGGTGGCTTTGCCTTTCTGACATTTCATTAATTTCAATTCCCTCCTCATCCTTTGGGACTGAGCATAAATATCATCTCCTTAGAGAGGGCTTCTGGGACACCTATCCACATGGGGATGGAGATTCATTCAATTTTTCCCTATGGTACTACTCCCCCCACCTCCACCAGTGCGCTTCTCTCACAACACTGAGCAGCATTGGAAATCACTGTCCACCACTTCGTTTTTTTCTTTCCCAGTAGAATGTAAATTTCATGAATACAAGGACCTTGTCATTTCTGCAAGTGCCTGGCTCTTTGGCATCTATAACAGTGCTGGGCACATAGCAGGCACCTAGTGAAGATGATTTGAATGAACGAAGGTGTGCGAATAGACAGAAATACACCCTCCGGCCCATTCACTAGGATGACATGGAAAGCATTTATACAGGGCGGGGGAAGGAAATCTGCTTGGAAATTTGGACCAAGGGTGTTTTCAGTTGATTTACGGCACCAACAGGGCTAATAATAATAACAATGGCCCATAGTTATACAACACTGTGTTCTTTTCATTTGTATCTGTATTTGTGTTCTCTGGTCACTATGGCAACCCTGCCAGACAGTCCTGAGAACTGCTTAAATAAAAAGCTTAACCAAAATACAGAAAAGTCGAGGGACTTAACAAAAGCCACAAGGTGCTTGGGAGGTGCAGGGAGTCCTAAATATCAGGAGCTTCACATATAGTCCAGTCCCCTTCCTATCCCTGCCTTTCATAATTTGAATTATCTGTACACTTAAAACAGACAACCTATAAATTTAGAAAATCCATTGTCTTCACTTACACGGTGGCTGTATGTGGGAATTAGCGTTTACCTCTCTGTGGGCCCTTGAACACCCATCCATATACATGTACACACACTGTATACTTTCTCTCTCCCACTCCTCTATGAGGAGGTGTTGTGCATGAGAACCAAGGCTTCCAAAAGGGAAGCAGAAGCCACAGAGAGCTGGAGCCCTGAGGGCAGTCCGGTCATGGCCAGCAGAGCTTGGGGTGATGTGGGCTCTGTGTGTAGGACAAAGACAACGCAGTGCATGGCTCTGTGTTCTGTCCCTCATGGCCCTTTCCATGGTGAAGGATGTGACGAGCACCACACAGCAGCTGAAAGTGGTCAGTGCAAACTCTTGCAAGGTGCTTTGAGAAAATGCAGACCAGCCACCAGCAGAGTAAGCCTAGGCTCACGTGCTGCAATTTACAAGGCCACTTAGTCAAGAACCATGCCTGGGGGACCATTCTTGATCAGCCAACCTCTAGTTGATCCATCAACCGACCATCAGTGTGTGTATGAGACTCGCTGAGCTCAACTGAACCCTGTCCAGATTGGCAGAACTTCCCAGCTAACTTATCGACCTTGAACCCAGGAAATGCTTGTTTTAACTTGGCTTTCTGGGGTGGTTTGTTATGCAGCATAGCTGACTGACACACATCCCTTGGCTGATGCCCACTGAAGGCTTAAATCTCAATCCTGATCTCATCAGGAAACACAGGTCCTGGTCTCTGGTAGATTGTAATCGAGTGCTGGACCCAGTGTGTATATAACTGAGTATAATAAGCAAGAAAACTGTAATCACAGTATTTGAAGTGCAAGCCAGGGGAGCATTAGGGGAGAAAGTGATATCTCCCCAAGTGAAAGTCAGAGAATTGGGACGAGTTTGGAGGAAAAGTAAAGAAGAAGTAGGATTTTCACACAGGTGTATGTGTGTGTGTGTGTGTAGAAGCATTCCTGCTGGATGAAAAAGCAAAAGCACAGGTCCCCTTCTGCAATAATTTGAATACAAAGTGAAATATTCTTTGGAGAGATCTTGGTCTTTATTGACTGTAATTGTGACAAGATGAACCAGTCAACTAGATTTCAAAGGAAGCTACAGAGAGGGGTTAATTAAAAAATGGTGGATACCACATTCAGTAATTGACATAAAGAGCTATTTGCACGAGAACAATATGCAATTTTCAATTAGCTTGTAAAAAGGAATGGCTCAATGTCAATTCATAGTAAGTGATTATGATTGTGTTCAGCAGAGTTGGGGCAGGAAGAGACCTTCTCCTACTCAACGAGATGCTGTTGGAGGAAAATCATGTTCACAAGAGCATCCACCTCTCCCAGGACCTCCCAGTCCATTTTGGGTAACTGTAGAACATCTCAAATTGTGTTTCAGGTCCTGGATGGTCATCTCTTCTTAAAGTTTACTGCTTTATTTAGTACCAAAGTTGCTTCATTATTGGCAAGGAACTTTCTCTTAACTGAAGGCCATGAACACCAAGAATAGACGCTAACGTGGTCAGCAAGAGAGGAGGCAGGGGGTTATGGGTATTTTCTGGGGAGCACTCAGGTGGGATGAGGGCTTCCCTGGTGGCTCAGTGGTAAATAATCCACCTGCCAATGCAGGAGATGCAAGTTCAATCCCTGGGTGGGAAACGTCCCCTGGAGGAGGAAGTGGCAACACACTCCAGTATTCTTACCTGGAGAATCCCATTGACAGAGGAGTCTGGAGGGCTACACTTTGTAGGGTCACAGAAAAGTCAGACATGACTGAGCGACTGAATCAGACATGCATGCAGATGAGATGGGCAGTTCTCAGGCAGAGACTCCCTGCCTTCTTCCCTCCACCTCTGCATCCCTCCCTTTCTCCCTCCCTAGCTTGCTCAGTCCATCCAGACCTCCCTCCCTCCCTCCCTCCACACTGCCCTCCCTCTCCTTCCTTTCTCCATTTCCCTCCCCTCTCTCCCTCTCCTTTTCCCTTCTCTTCCTCTCTCTTGGCCTGAAGATTGATCAGCCCCAAGAGACAGATAACTCAGGTCAACCCAAGCTATACAATTAAAACTGCAACATTCACGGGGCCCCAGTCTAGTGCAGTTTGTGTTGGAAAGCTCAACACATCTTCACCCCCAGGGTCCTGGAAAGCAGGATCACTTTCCTGCTGCAGGGAGCCTCATCCTCCTTCACATGGGAGGCTGGAATTGGTACAAGGGCGGCTATAGGATGTGGGTGCTTTTGGGTGTAAGGGAGGAAAGCTGTGCCTCCATTTTGTCTTCTGAAATGGCACATTGAGGGCCTCTGGCCAAGGTCTTCTCCCTTGGTCGATGCTGGACTGTCAGCATGTCTAGGGCTCCTTTCTCGAAGTCTCTGCTGATCAACCTCTCTCTGATGACCTGCCATTGCCCTGTCCTGTTCTCAGAGGTGCCCTTTCTGTGCTGTACCTGCAGGTCATGGGTCTACCCACCTCCCTTATGCAGAGGTCTTAGGGGGGGCACCTCATCGCAGCCCCAAAGTCCTGGAAGACTTATGGAAATGAGAAATAAATGCAGAGGTAAATGCTCCTTTCACAAATAGACTTTCTGCTTTATTCCAGAGTTTTCCCCTGAGCTGCTTGCTTTACCTGGTTGGAGGTACAGTAGCAAAGTCAGTATTTAAGGATGAATCTTGACAGCTCAGGTTTACATTTTCCATCTGATGGAACTGTCCCTACAGCCTTCAGACAGACCTGGAATCCAAGACTAGAGAGCCTATCTCCTGACCAGATCAACTGCCCTAGGGAGCAGTACTGTGATTTGAACCCAGCTGTGAGTAGCCAGGAGTGACAACGTTCAGCCCTGTGACCACAGAACACAGCCAAGGTTAAGAAGCCAGGCCCTTGGTGCTCTGGGAATCACTTCCAGCAACCCTCCCCCAACTATGTGACTTAGATGACACCCCATGCCCTCTTGCTCACCTGGGAAAAGATCAGACTCAGCCCTCTATAGGCCAACACCTTGCCTTGTCAATAATTAGCTGACAGTTCATTCCCACCACCAAGGGGACAAAGTGCTTATTAATCCACCCTGGCTTCCTCTTCTCTCCACCCCAGGCCTACCCTCTGCTGGAATCAGTAGGCAACCCCGCCTGAGAATAGACCAGCCTTGGGGTAAATGTTCTCTGATTTATTATCTGATCTCTCCTTCCTTTCAGAACCCTTCCACACCTGGTGCTTCTAACCTGAAAAAGAAAAATGCCTTTGCCCAACTCTTGAGATGCTTGGAGACCCTGTGGTCACAGGGACTCCCTATGGTTGTATTCCATATTAGATACTTATTATAGCCACCTAGGATAGCATATTAAAAAGCAGAGACATTACTTTGCCAACAAAGGTCTGTCTAGTTCAGGCTATGGTTTTTCCAGTGGTCATGTATGGATGTGAGAGTTGGACTGTGAAGAAAGCTGATCACCAAAGAATTGATGCTTTTGAACTGTGGTGTTGGAGAAGACTCTTGAGAGTCCCTTGGACTGCAAGGAGATCCAACCAGTCCATCCTAAAGGAGATCAGTCCTGGGTGTTCATTGGAAGGGCTGATGCTGAAGCTTAAACTCCAATACTTTGGCCACCTCATGCGAAGAGTTGACTCATTGGAAAAGACCCTGATGCTGGGAGGGACTGGGGGCAGGAGAAGAAGGGATTGACAGAGAATGAGATAGCTGAATGTCATCATTAACTCTATGGACATGAGTTTGGGTAAATTCCAGGAGTTGGTGATGGACAGGGAGGCCTGGTGTGCTGCGATTCATGGGGTCACAAAGAGTCGGACATGACTGAGTGACTGAACTGAACTGATAGCCACCTTGGAAGCCCAGGTGGCCCTAGTGGTAAAGAAACCCCCTGCCAATGCAGGAGACATAAGAGGTATGGGTTCAATCCCTGGGTTAGGAAGATTCCCTGGAGAAGGGCACAGCAACCCACTCCAGTATTCTTGCCTGGAGAATCCCATGGACACAGGAGCCTGGTGGGCTGCAGTCCATACGGTTGCAAAGAGTCAGACACAACTGAAATGACTAGACTACCCCTTCCCCTTATTAGAATAGCTGTATCCCTAACCTGAACATCACCCCAATTAGAATTACTACACTCCTAATTAGAACAGGACCTCCTCTAATTAGAATTGTTGTTGTTTTGTTGGACCCTTTGCGACCCCATGGACTGTAGACTGCCAGGCTTCCTTGTCCTTCATTATCTCGCGGAGTTTACTCAAACTCACGTCCATTGAATCAATGATGTCATCCATCCATCTCATCCTCTGTTGCCTCCTCCTCCTGCCTTCAACCTTTCCCAGCATCAGGGTCTTTTCCAATGCGTCAGTTCTTTGCATCAGGTGGACAAAGTATGGGAGTTTCAACTTCAGCATCAGTCCTTCCAAAGAATATTCAGGGTTGATTTTCTTCAGGATTGACTTGTTTGATCTCGTCGCTGTCCAAGGGACTCTCAAGAGTCTTCTCCACCTCTAGTAGGATAATCATGCCCCTAATTAGAACAGCCTTTGCCAATTAGAATGGCCGTGCCCTTGATAAGAACAGTCCCTCTTCGATTAGAATGGCCACGCCTCTTTATGAGAATACTCCCTTCCCCATGGTGGTCTTCTTCATCAGTTCATTCCTCATTGCCTTGAATTTCTCTTTCCTTTACAGCCTAAACTCTGAAGCAGCTGCAGCCCCCAACGAAGAAGCAGCGACTTGCCTACATCTTCTGCTCTTGACAACGGCAGTGGCGGTTTCTTCCCCAGAGCTCCAATTCCCTCACCCTGCCGGTCCTCACCAAAGTTCAGTGTCCTATATGTCACAGTTCCTAGAAGTGTCCCGTCTGAATGACTGATGAAAACTAACAAAGCCTGGGGCAGGGCTCTGCCTGCTGAGGTCTGGAGCCCGGTATCCCCCGCTGAGTTGACGACTTCTGGCCTCTGATGAGACGAGAGCAGAAATAAAGAGGAAGGAAGCATCTAGAAACTTCTACAGCAATTTGGCCATCATTTTATTTCCTTTGAATCCAACAATACTATTTTTTTTAAATTGGAGGTTGTCTCTCATATGTCTAGTTTTCATTTACCTACCAATTTACTTCCCTCCCCCCAGCTTTACTGGGGTGTAATTGGCAAATGAAAATTGTACGCATTTGAGATATACAGCGTGATGTTTTGATATATGTATACATTGTGAAATGACTGCCACAATCAAACATAATTACCGTTTTGTGTGTGCAGCAAGAACACCTAAGATCTGATTCACTTAAAACATACTTTACAAGAGCATTGGTTTGTGACTGGGTGGTCTTCCCCTCAGACAATACGAGAAGCCAGCCTCTGGAAGACCTGGCGTCTGCAGCAGTTCCCAGCCTCTCAGGGGAGCATCCTTTACCTGCACGGGACAGAGAGTTTAGTACAGGAGGCTAAAGGCAAGATAGCAGAGGGGACCAGCATTGCCACTGTGCACATCTGAGCAGCTTCACAAAGATGAGAGAGTGTGTGTTGGGGTGAGGATGCCAGATCCGAGGGATACCTGGCATTTCTGGAGGACCTGCTCTGCGCCAGGCACTGGTTAAGGTCTCCAGGTGCCTCGGGGCCATCCTTTGAGGTACCTTTGACCATGCCTGCCACTTTGTAGATGACACAGAAACACAGGCAAGTGCAGGAACTTGCCAGAGACGCACCAGGACAGAACCAGGGGTCAACTCAGAGCTGGAGTCTGGAGCCCAAACACAGGAATACCACGAGGTGTGTGTGCATGCTCACATGTGGGAGTGTGTGTGCCTGCCTGGGTGTATATACACGTGTCTCTACACGTATGTGGGTGCGTGCACATGTATGCACGTATGTGCTCACACAAGTGAGCACGTATATGGTGAGAATAAAACTGGCCTTCTGCCGACATGGAGGGGTCATCTCCTCCCCTTGCCCACGCGCTCCCAGGCTCTGAACACCGCCAAGTCCTGGCGTTCTGGTCTCAGCCCTCACTGATGGTGGGGGCTCATCCACCACGGTGGTGCCTGGACTGCCTCCAAACCCAGAGGCCAGGTGAACCTGTTTCCCCTTGCTCCACCCATTCCTCCCCAGTAGGGGGGGCTGAAGATATGCCCCCCCATCCCAGTGGAGGGAACAGATGAGAACCTGTGACTGACCTCAGGGGAAGGGGTGTCCCTGTAGGGGTCACCATCAGGACACTCGCCAGCTTATTGGGGCCGGTTCCCCGTGATCAGTGAAGGAGAAACGACCATCTGACGTGTCTGCCTGTGTCCTTGTCCCCATGTTGGTGGTCTGTTGCTAAATAAAGCTCAAAGCAAGGTGTTTCCTCCTAAGAGGCAGGACATGGTCATCGTGGTTGGAGCCAATCCAGGCTAATCCACTGAGCCCTTCACGTGTGCAGCCAGGCAGGTGCAGCTCACCTGTGTCCTGACGGATGGCGCTTTGTGAACCCAACCCTGCCTCCTGAACAGTGCCCCTCCTCCCCCCCCCACACACACACCTCTACAGGTTCTTGGCTCTGAAACACTCCCTCCTCTGCCCTGGATTGGAACCTTCCCAGCCTGGAGGATGATCTACAGTTGTACATCTCTCTGCCTTGAAGGAGGAGAATGGCCCCAGACCTTAGTCCAGCCGACCTCTTCCCACCCCACAATTCAGCCCAGATCCAGCAAATAGCCACAGTGTTTCCTGCAAGAAGGCTTCCAGATCCTTTCCTACCCACGGTAGAGAAATGTTTCCTTCCAACTGATTACAGAAGCCTGAGCCCAGCAATCACCCATGGCCGGAGGAGGCCAATTACCTTTCTTTCCCCATCTCTCAGCCTCTCTTCTCCAGGGCAGGCAACTCGGCAAGCTGTGGTCTGGGGTAAGCTAGTCAACCCCTCGTGTCTAAGTCTTGCAGATCCATGGTATAAGCAGGTGAGGTGTGAGAAGGATGAATCCCCTGAACAGACATCAGCCAGGGGGAGAGTCTGGGCAGTGGGTGGGGCCACCACAGCTTGGGCACTACAGACCCTGAGTTCTCTGGAGCAGGACCAGGTTTAAAGACACCTTCCCCTGTGTCCACCCCCCACCCACCCACCAGGCATCAGCACATATTTGGGGATCCACCACTGGGCACCTAAAATCCATCTTCCCAAATCACTGATGGACTTGGGAAGCAGCAGCAGAACATTGGTCAAATCATGCTTCTGTAAACACAGTAGTTCTGGTTGGCAAAGGTTTTCACCTCTGAAATCTGGGATTCTTTTCTGATTTCAGACCACTGCCTTTCCCTGCATGCTTAGTAATGTCCAGCTGATCCCACCATCTCCAAAGGCTGTCAGAGTTGGGAGTAGAATGAGTTTGTTTTGCTCACAGTGGAAGGGGACTGGAGCACTGTGAGGGAGGCATGGCTTGATTTGGGGGCATCAGTATGTAAGGGACAGAATGCCCCCCAGCAGCCGGGGGTGCAGGAACCAGGCCTCACTGCACCCCCATGGAGGGACTGCAAGGGTGTCAGAGTGTAGGATTCCAGCTGGGTCTCCAGTCCTGAGTGGTTCCACCCAATAGAAATCGGGGGTTGTAAACTTGGGTAGTGAGCTGGGGCAGCCCCTACCTCCCTGAGACCAGTGTAAGCACCCACCCATCCCCCCCAAGGCCACACTCATGTTGTTTCAGGGAAGAGCAATTCTGACTCCATGTTGGAACTGTTTCTTTTACTTGCTTTCCATTGCCTCTCTTATTATAATCAAACATAACGGCCTGCCTCAGAGACCCTGCTCCTCTGCCTGACTGTTAAGCTAAAGTGCCTTTTTCAGAACCCTGTCCACTTGCATATGACAGGAAGTAAGAAATGAACACATCTCCTTCCTGGAGCTGGCCATTCTTGGAGATATTTACAAGACTAGTAGCATTTTTACTTTGTTTCTTCAGCCCCCACCCATCTCTGTTCTATAAAAGAACTTGGCTTCCAGATCCCAATAAGTGGGCTGAGACATTAGTCTGCCACGTTTTCAGTCAGTTCAGTTCAGTTGCTCAGTCATGTCTGACTCTTTGTGACCCCATGGACTGCAGCACACCAGGCTTCCCTGTTCATCACCAACTCCCAGATCTTGCTCAAACTCATGTCTATCAAGTCAGTGATGCCATCCCACCATCTCATCCTCTGTCGTCCCCTTCTCCTCCTGCCTTCAATCTTTCTTAGCATCAGGGTCTTTTCCAATGAGTCAGTTTTTCGCATCAGGTGGCTGAAATATTTGAGTTTCAGGTTCAGCAACACTCCTTCCATTGAATATTCAGGGTTGATTTCCTTTAGGATGGACTGGTTGGATCTCCTTGCAGTCCAAGGGACTCTCAAGAGTCTTCTTAAACACCACAGCTTAAAAGCATCAATTGTTCGGTGCTCAGCTTTCTTTATAGTCCAACTCTTACATCCATACATGACTACTGGAAAAACCATAGCTTTGACTAGACAGACCTTTGTTGGCAAAGTAATGTCTCTGCTTTTTAATATGTTGTCTAGGTTGGTCATTCCAAATAAAGTTGTATTCCTTGCCTCAACATCTGTCTCCAATTTTACTGGCCTGTCACGTGGCAAGAAGAACGAAGCTGGACTAGGTAACTATATCAGTTAGAGAGACCCAGGATTGTAGCTCAGACACTAAAGAATCTACCTGCAATGCAGGAGACCTAGGTTTGATCCCGGGGTTGGGAAGATTCCCTGGAGAAGGGAATGGCAACCTGCTCCGATATTCTTGCCTGGAGAATTCCATGGACAGGGGAGTCTGGCAGGCTATAGTCTATGGAATTGCAGAGTCGGACATGTCTGAGCAACTAACACTTTCACTTTCAGAATTGTAGCACAAAACCCCCAGAGTCCTACCAAATGTCCGTGGTTGTCCCACTGAGCACTGGCAGAGGGAGGGGGTGTCTGGCGCCTATGCTGCATCCAGAGCATCTCATCCAGCCACACTCAGAAGTCCCATGAGCCTGACTTGGCCATCACCAGAACAAGCTGCATGTGTCCCAAGCTTCAGCTTGCCGGGAAGATTGCCTGAAATGAGAGCTGCTCACAATAAATGGATTTTTTAAGAGAAATACTGACATTTCCTAAAATAGTGGTCATTATTCAATTGGCAGTAAGTTCAGGCGCTGTTAAACGCGATTTGTGCCCACTGGGTGGCAGTTAGAGACAGAGCTTTTTGTGAACATGTATGTGTGTTGGGCCGGGGATGGGAGCAACCGTCTCTTCCAGCTTCTTGGTCATTGGTCCCCAGTGGGTCAGAATATGGTGAGGGTTTCATGCTCATGCTAGCTGGAAATGCCATCATGTCCTCCTCCTGTAGTGCTGGGTACTCAGGACGGGACACACTGATCTTCCAGTCGGTAGTTTATTTTAATTTCCTTTTCTTTGAAAAGAAGTACTGTTTGTTCATTTACCCACCTTTTCGGGCACAAGCTATGAGTCACAGATGAAAGCTGCATTGTGCAAAGAGGGGTAAAAAAAAAACAAACATTTCCCGTCATTGAAGCAAAGTAGAGAGAATGTAAAAATATCCGAAATAGCATGTAGTGAAGAAACAGCTCTACTGAGAGACTCTAGGCTAAAATACATCAGCTTGGGTAATATCTCGGAAGTTCTTGGGAGAGATTCGGGGAGACAGATATTCAGGAGGGGTGTTGCTCCATTGAAATTTTACACCATTTTATTTAATTGCCTTGGAATGCTTGCAGAGTGATTTAAGTGACTGTGTAGGGTGTGTTCTTTCTCTCACCCTTCCTTTTGCATCCTGTTCTCTGTGCTCTCTGTGGCAGCAGAAGGACACCAGGTGTCCCAGCGGACTGTGCGGTTGGAGGATCAGGAGAAGAGAGCAGTGTGCTCCCCTTCCCTTGGTGTGTCTGCCTGGGAACCTGTCACATCCCTATGAAACATGTCCTTTTTTGCAGTGATGGGAGGGGATGCATGCAAGGATGAGGCACTATACCCTTCACTTTAAGAAGCCATCTCATTAGCTAAATGGCTGGTTCCTTGGCCTGATGGTTCTTCCCTGGAGCCTCCAGTAAATCTCACAGAGTCAAGGCCTTTGCAGGAGGTGTTGGTCCCTCTAGCGATCCATGTGACTTAGGAGAGCTCTGCTCCCAGCTTCCCCTCCCACGCTCTGCACACACTCTCTCATCAGAGTGTGCTGTGGCTCTTTGTTCCCATCCTCCCTCCCCCTGCTGACTTACCACACTCTGCCCACCCCAGCTGTCATATTCCATCTTTAAAAGCCTAACAGTTCTACACCGGTTAGAACAGAATTAGCCCCTATAGAGAATGATGTGGCGGTTCCTGAAAATATTAAAATTACAGCTGCTATACAATTCAGCACATATCCCGACAAAACTATAATTCAAAAAGATATCAGCAACCCCTATGTTTATAGAAACACTATTTATAATAGCCAAGACAGGAAGTAACCTAAATGTCCATCCACAGATGAATCAATAAAGATGTGGTACACATATACAGTGGAATATTACTCAGCCATAAGAAAGAAAGAAATCATGCCATTTGCAGCAACATGGATGGAACTAGAGATGATTATACTCAGTGATGTAAGTCAGAAAGGGAAAGACAAATACCATTTGATATCACTTACATGTGGAATCAAAAATATGACACAAATGAACTTATTTACAAAACAGAAATTGAGGTACAGAGAACAGACTTGTAGTTGCCAAAGGGGAGGGAGAGGTAGACTGGAAGTTTGGGATGAGTAGATGCAAACCAGTATATATGTCAATGGAATATCTCAATAGAATGGATAAACAATAAGGTCTTACTGTACAGCACAGGGAACTATAATAAACCATATTGGAAAGGAGCATAAGAATGTATATACACATAACTGAATCACTTTGCTATACAGCAGAAATTAGCACAAAATTGTAAATCAGCTATATTTCAGTAAAAAAATGTAAGCAAATAAAGGCACAAATAAAAGGAGCAGATCCAGGAAATCCCAAAGGTTTTAGGAGCTTCATGCCAGGAGCCAAGGATGAAGACCAAGTATATTGTTGCATTAAAACACAGATCTTCTCTGTCAAAGAGAGAGTAGACTGCAAAACAAAGGTACAAGGCTCGTGGCTAAGGAGGAAGCTATGTGGATCCTATGTGGTCTCTCCAGCCACGCTGACTTCCACATTCCTTGTCCGCCCCTGTTCCCAGGCACCCAGCATCCTCTGGAGACTTCCTCCTCCTCATGTTCCATCATTCCAGAAGCCATTTAACAGCGAAGCACAGACCATGACATGGTCCCTCCTCCCAGGAGTTAGCAAGGAGTATTATAGGAAGAAGAACTGAATGATCGGTTACATTTGGGGATCCCTGGAGCAAAAATGAGGAGAATGACTGCAGGGGTCCTCAGAGCCCAGTGAGATTTGTAACTTTTTAAGAACCAAACCCATATCATCATGGTTTGTGTTTCTTGTGGTTGAACTGTGTACCCAAGTATGTGTTCAAGTCCTAAACCAGGCACCTGTGAACATGATCTTATTTGTAAACAGGGTCTTTGTAGATATGACCAAGGTAAGGTGAAGTCATTAGGGTGGGATCTAATCCACTATGACTAGAGTCCTTATAGGAAGAGGGAAGTTATGAAACAAGTAACATGAAGAGAAGCCCAGATAACAGCGGAGGCAGAGAGTGGGTGAAGCTACAAATCAAAGATGGACAGTGACCCCACGAAGCTGGAAGAAGGAAGGAAATGTTTTCCCCTGGAGCCTCTGGAGGAAGCGTGGCCCTGATGACACATTACTTTCAGACTCCTAGTCTCCTGGACTGTGAGAGGATACATTTCCCTAGTTTTAAGGCACCCAGATCATGGGGACTTTGTTATGGTGGCCTGAGGAATCTTGTACAATGAACAGAGCAGAATTTTTGCTTTTCTACACCTATGCTCATTTTTCCCCGTCTTCTGATCACTGTTGGATCAGGCTCCAAAATCTCGGAGTCAACATGATTCCTCCTTTCCCATCATCCTCCAGCGTCCAGCTCACCAGCAGGGCCTGGAGGCCGTCCCCAAACACAGCAGAAGCTGCCCCAACTCTTCATCTCTACTGCATCTTGCTCAAGTCCCAGCACCACTCTCCTGAAGAGCAAATTCCCAGCCATGCTCCCAGCTTCCCCTCCTGCCCTTTGCATGCACTCTCTTATCAGAGTGTGGTGTGGCTCTTTGTTCCCATCTTCCCTCCTCCTGGTGACTTACCACACTCTGCCCACCAGCTGTCATATTCCATCTTTAAAAGCCTAACAGTTCTACACAGGTTAGGACAGAATTAGCAAGAGATTTTCTGTTGTCCACTTCCCAGTGTTAACCCCTTTCTTTATAGTCTTGCTTCTCTCCTGAGCTTGATATTAGTAAATAAATGCTTATCTGGCTTTTTCTTTTTTATTTAAGTTGCTTCTCCATCTATTTCCCACTGAGAGGATAAGGATTTTACTAAGCAAACTGTACCCTGCCAAAGAACAACAGAAAACACACACACACCTCCTGCCCCTGTGTTCCCAATAGCATAATTTGTGGCTAGATCAATATTCAGCATTTACATAATTGTGTAATTATTATTCACAGCTGAGCCACAGAGTAGTTTTAAGATTGCATTTCCTTTCTTGATCGACTCTTGGTTTTCCCTGGAATGAATAACTACCAGTGTTTCCATTTTCTGGGTCTGTGTGCACCTGTCACACGTGTGTCCTTATATAGTCAACCAAAGTTATAAGATCACTCACGTGATGACATACAATCCCAGGTAGTCTGCCAGTTCCACGTTCACCTTTCTGGGCAATGCCACTCATGGCATCCCCTTCCTCCTCCTCTGTAATGGATGCCCTGCCCTCAGACCTGCCATCACCCTGTGAGTACCCTCACTACCCACTTCTCTCTCGTCATTCACTCCTAATTCTGATGGATCTTATCTTCTCACGGTTTCATGAAAAGTGTAGCAAGAGAGCTACATTTTTTGAGACCTCTTGAATCTGAAATATCTGAATTCCACCCTCACATGTGACTCATAGTTTAGCTGGTTATAAATGTCTAGGCTGGAGATTTTCCTTCTGAACTTGGAAGATGTTCTTCCCAAACTGTTGCATAAAATACAATGCCATTTTGATACCTGGTCTTTTATCTTCTGGAGGCTTTTTGTATTATCTCTTAATCCTCAGGGTCCTGAAATGTTACAATCATGTGTCTTGGGCAGGTCTTGTTCGTCATTTTGCTGGCTACTCAAAAGGCCTCTTTAGCTTGTAAACTCAAGTTCTTCCTTTTTGGAAGATGTTCTTTGCCTCTATTTTTGATGTTCCCTTCCTGGAATTTCTACCAATAAGACATTAAGCCTCCCAAATTATCCCTTAATTTTCTTCTCTCTGCCACTTTCCGCCTCTTTGCTTTGTTGTTCTGCTTTCTAGGAAATTTCCTCAACTTCATTTTCCTCTCCTTTTATTCAAATTTTAATTTCTACTAGCATATTTTTAATTTCTGAAAGCTTTTCCTAGTTCTCTGAATATGTTCTGTTTTAAAAGGAACATTCTGCTTTTTTTCAAGGATTTGATATATTCTTTTATATCTGGAATGCCATGAATTTTGTATATGTGAAGTTCTCTCTTGTTTCTTGCGTTATTTCTGACTCCTTGGAGTTCCTCACTTGTGTTTTCTTGTTTTGATCTCTTGACTTTTAAGGTTTAGGCTTTCCTAAAACAGTTGTGTGCTTATATTTCAGAGTGAGGTGCAAAAATAATAATAATAATAAAATAAAGGGACTCTGCAGGTCCCTCGAAGATCTGCATGCATAGAGGGGCCATTTCTGGTGGGGTTCCAGTGGACTGATCAGTAGGAAATATTGGTGAGACTTGCAGCTTCTCTAATGTATCTCATGTTTGGAATAGAATCTTGAGCTCCAGCATTCAGGGAAAAGGGAGTGGGGTGGTGTGGGCTTTTCCTATTCAGCCTGCACACTTTTTAGGTCAGTGTGTTTTATCCTTGTTCTCAGATATGCAAAACTCTCCATACCTTGATGTCTATTTCAGCTGGGCTGGAAGAAGGGCTGACCCTTGACTGCACTGGGATTAAGGGAATCATGGGGTCGAACTGCTTCTGTGCAAACCCATCCCCCTATTTTCAGTCTACTTCCTATTTTCATGTCTTCCTCAGAATCACCTGGTACATGCAAGCCCAGAGCTTTTCTGAGGATCTTTGATACAAATTGCCTCAACCTCTTCCCCTGCAGGCTTAGATTTCAGCTTTCTTAGTCGGTTAAATCCATTGCTATTTGATCATCTGGTGCTCTGCTTCCAAAATGTTGTCAACTCATTTCTCTCTCTTATCCTCTCTGGATTTCATTGTTCTTGCATGTCTGTGCTTCTTTTATTCCTTTATTGATATTTTGGTGGGGTTTTGAGAGGAAGCAGAGATAAATAGTTATGTTCAATCCATCACACTTAGCTGGGATCATCACACTGGCTTTATGTCTTGTAGAAATTCTGTTATACTTTGTGGTCCAGTTGCAGGTGGTCATACTCTCACTCTTTGCATGTCTATCTTTTTTCCATCCTTCAGCTCGATTGTCATACTGTTAGAGGAGCCCACAGACCTTCCCTTTTAAAAAGTTGGCTGTTAAGTGTTCAGCATCTAGAATAGCAGTGTGAAGTTCACAGTGTCAGTGTTCATAATAACCAAAAAGTGGAAACATCCCAAATGCCCATCAGCTGATTAAAGGATATATAAAATTTGCTACATCCATAGAACATTGTGTGTATGTGTGAGTCACTCAGTAATGTCTGTCTTTGCAAGGCTCCTCTGTCCATGGGATTCTCTGGGCAAAAATACTGAAGTGGGTAGCCATTCCCTCCTCAAGGGGATCTTTCTGACCCAAGGATAGAACCAGGCTCTCTCACATTACAGGCAGATTCTTTACTGTCTGAGCCATCAAGGAAGCTCACAATGGAATATTATTTAGCAATAAAAATAAATTAAGTATCAATACACACTATAAAAATGAATAAATCTAGAAAACACGCTAAGTGAAAGAAGCCAGTCATAGAAAGTCATCTATGATTCCAATTGCACAAAATGCTCAAAATAGGCAAATCTATAGAGACAGAAAGAAGATGAGTAGTTGCCTGGAGCTGAAGTGTGGGTTGGGGGACAATGAGGAATGACTGCTAATGGGTATGGCATGATTTTTGAGGTGATGAAAATGTTCTAAAATTGACTATAGTGTTGGTTTTCCAGCTCTGTGAATGTACTAAAAATCATACAATTGCACAGTTTGAATGGGTGGGCTGTAGATGTATGAATTACCTTTTTACAAAGCTGTTATTAAAAAGGTGTTATCTACCTTTACAATGGTATTCCAATCTGAGTGTGCTTTTTCTGTGATGGCAATTTTTGCTACAGGGACTTCTTATATTGTGTCTGCCTGTTTTGGTCTAGAGTCTAGACTGAAAGCTGCCTGGAGTTAGAGGTTTTGTCTATGATGATGCCTGTCACATCTATGCTTCCCAGGGCAGAGAAGGTTGAACCAGTATTCCTTGAGTCTCTTCTGCAGATTCATTCCCCTGCTATCAGTGTTGCATGCACTGCCCTTTGGAAAGCACTTGAGGAGAGCAGAGGCACATTTTTTTTTAAATGTTTCTTTCTCTCTCTTTTTTTTTTTTTTGATTCAGACCATTATTTTAAAAAGTGTTAATTGAATTTGTTATAATATTACTTTTGTTATTTACATTCTGGATGTTTGACCACAGGGGCTTTGGGACCTTAGCCCCTTAACCAGGGATTGAACCCACGTCCTTGCATTGAAAGGCGAAGTCTTAACCCCTGGACCTTCAGAGAAGTCCTAGCAGTGGTTCACCAGGTGACTCTGTCCTTCCCCTTAGGGACACTTGACTATATCTGGAGACACGATTGTCTAGATTCAGATGTAGGTACCGCTGGCAAGGTCTTATCCATTCATCCCTGGTGGAGGCCAGGGATGCTGGAAAACATCCTACAATGCACAGGACAGACACACAAAAAAGAATCATTAGGCTCCAAAGATCAAAGTGCTGCTCCTGAGAATCCCTGCAGCAGAGGATAAAGATTAACAAGATTTCCAAAGCCATGTGTTATAAGCTGAATTAAGGCCCCCTTGCCCATATTCCTATATTGAAGTCTTAACCCCCAGGACTTAACTGCATTTGGTGATAGGGTCTTTAAAGAGGTAATCAGGGTAAAGTGAGATCTTAAAGGTGGGTCCTAATCCAATAGGACTGGTATCTTTATAAGAAGAAGGGATTAGGACACAGACCCATGCAGAGGGATGACATTTAGGATATAGTCATCTACATGTGGTCATTCGAGAGAAGACAGACATCTACACGTAGAGGAGAGAGATCTCAGGAGAAACTAACCCTGCCCACACCTTGATCTCAGACTTTAAGCCTTCAGGACTGGGAGAAAATAAATTTCTCTTGTTTAAGCCCCCTTTTGTATAGAACTTTGGTATGATGGTCCTACCAGATGAATAAACCATGGATGTTTCTGTTGCTTAAGGAAGGCCAGTATCTTTCAACTTGGAAGGCATCTAAAAATTCCCAACATTCTTCCAGGTCAATGAAATCAGTCAGGTCCCATGTAAGTCAGTGTTGGGAACCAGCCGTAGACTAAGATGGTATTATCAGATTGTGTTTCCTCATGAATAGGAACATAGAGACAGGTCTGATGGGGTAGCTGCCCTGCTCCCCATTTTCAGGGTCAGAGGAGGAAAAAGTGTGAGCAGAAACAGCAATAAACTTGTACCTGAGTTCTTGGGAATCTTGACCTTGGCTTTGGGAATCTGCTTTGAAAAATGTGTGTAGACCCTGCACCCTACCCTCTGGTGCCATGGTTGCATCCTCCTACATCTTCTGAACCAGCTGAGCCCAGGCAAAAAGTCTGGACTTCCCATAACATTTAGGTGAGCAGCAGAAGACCAAAGGCTCCAGTCACGCTGGCCACACAGGCCACACCGGCCATGCCTGACTCTCCCACAGCTTTTTTCCACAGTCTGTGCCAGACAGGGAGTGGATTTCATTGATTTATATGATCCTCCAGGCACTCTTCTTTCCTCAAATGTCTAGGAGAACTAATTAACCTGCAGTAATTAGAGATGTGTTTAGATTTCCTTTTGGTATGCTCAAACTGCTAATGGCCACTGCAAAAATGTTCTGAGTCACTCTGATGACTCTGACCCTCTCAGGCATATCCTAACTCCTCCTCAAAGTCAGAGACACTTCATTCACACTTTGGTATAACCAACTGTCCCCTCCAAGGGGAGAACCCATGTTGCAGGTGTTTGGGAGCATCTGTCCAGCAGGTGTCAGGTGTATGCCATGAGGCTGGTCGCCCACTGTCATCGTGTCCCATCACACATTCAGCTGTTGTGGTCCTAACATCCAGGACCTCAGAGTGTGACTGTAGCAGAGAAGAACAAACCTGACTGCACGTGGAATCCATTCCTTTAGATCTAACCCTGTGCTCTGTTGACTGTGCTGAGTCATGATGGCTCAGCATCTTTTATAAAAATGTTGCCTACAGCCTAAAGTATGCAGGAGAGCCCATTTTCAAGGCCTTGACCCTTATAGGTATATAACCGGTTTTCATTTATATAGGGATAAAAAGAGGTGACAAGAATACACAGAAGAACTATACAAAAAAGATCTTAATGATTCAGAGAACCATGATGGTATGATCACCCATCTAGAGCCATATATCCTGGATGCAAACTCAAGTGGGCCTTAGGAAGCATCACTATGAACAAAGCTAATGGAGGTGATGGAATTCCAGTTGAGCTACTTCAAATCCTAAAAGATGATGCTGTGAAAGTGTTGCAGTCAATATGCCAGCAAATTTGGAAAACACAAAGTAGCCACAGGACTGGAAAACATCAGTTTTCATTCCAATCCCTAAGAATGGCAAGCCAAAGAATGTTCAAACTATTGCACAATTGCACTCATCTCACATGCTAGCAAAGTAATGCTCAAAATTCCCCAAGCCAGGCTTCAACAGTTCGTGAACCATGAACTTCCAGATGTTCAAGATGGATTTAGAAAGGCAGAGGAGCCAGAGATCAAATTGCCAACATCCACTGGATTATTAAAAAAAAGCAAGAGAGTTTCAGAAAAACATCTACTTCTTCGTTGACTACACCAAAGCCTTTGACTGTGTGGATCACAACAAACTGTGGAAAATTCTTCAAGAGATGGGAATACCAGACCACCTTACCTGCCTCCTAAGAAATCTGTATGCAGATCAGGAAGCAACAGTTAGAACTGGACGTGGAACAACTCACTGGTTCCAAATCAGGAAAACAGTAGTCAAGGCTGTATATTGTCACCTTCTTATTTAACTTACATGCAGAGTACATCATGTGAAATGCCAGGCTGAATGAAGCACAAGCTGGAATCAAGTTGGATTGCCAGCAGAAATATCAATAATCTCAGATATGCAGATGACACCACCATTATGGCAGACAGCGAAGACAAACAAAAGAGTCTCTTGATCAAGGTGAAAGAGGAGAGTGAAAAAGCTGGCTTAAAACTCAACATTTGGAAAAAGAAGATCATGGCATCCGGTCCCATCACTGCATGGTAAATAGATGGGGAAACAATGTGAGCAGTGAGAGACTTTTATTTTCTTGGGCTCCAAAGTCACTGCAGATGCTGATTGCAGCCATAAAATTAAATGATGCTTGCTCCTTGGAAGAAAAGCTATGACCAACCTAGACAGCATATTAAAAAGCAGAGACATTACATTACCAACAAATGTCTGTATAGTTGGAGCTATGGTTTTTCCAGTAGCCATGTATGGATGTGAGAGTTGGACCATGAAGAAAGCTGAGTGCCAAAGAATTGATACATTTGAACTGTGGTGCTGGAGAAGACTCTTGAGAGTCCCTTGTACAGCAAGGATATCAAACCAGTCAATCCTAAAGGAAATCAGACTCTTTGCCACCCCATGGATTATATAGTCCATGGAATTCTCCAGGCCAGAATACTGCAGCAGGTAGCTGTTTCCTTCTCCAGGGGATCTTTCCAACCCAGGGATTGAATCCAGGTCTTCCACATTGCAGGTGGATTCTTAACATCTGAGCCACAGGGAAGCAGGAGTGGCCTATCACTTCTCCATCAGATCTTCCCAACCCAGGAACTGAACCAGGGTCTCCTGCATTAAAGGTGAATTCTTTACCAACTGAGCTATCAGGGAAGCTGGTAAAGGAAATCAGTCCTAAATATTCATTGGAAGGACTGATACTGAAGCTGAAGCTGAAGCTCCAATACTTTGGTTGCCTGATGCGAACAACTGATTCATTAAAAGACCCTGATGCTGGGAAAGATTGAGGGCAGGAGGAGAAAGTGATGACAAAGGATGAGATGGTTGAATGGCATCACTGATTCAATGGATATGAGTTTGAGCAAGCTCTGGTGGTTGGTGATGGGCAGGGAAGCCTGGAATGCTACAGTCCTTGGGGTTGCATGGAATCAGACATGACTGAATGAGTGAACAGGACTGAACTGAAAAAGTTGCATTTGTCTTGGAAAAATAACATTTGTCTTGTTGGAGTTTTACAGGAACATTTTGGCCAGACCTAAGTGTTCAGCTGCAAGAACAAAGGATTCTGACATTAAGAAGTTTGCAACAACCAATCTTATTTCCTCTTCTTTTAATATTTATAAAAGAATTCTGACCTGCAAAAAATGGTTCTTTGGGACACTAGTCCACCATCTACTGGGTCTGCTGGATTTCTGAATCAAGTTGCTATTCCTTGCCTCAACAGTTCATCTCTCAGCTTATTGACCTGTTGTATAGTGAGCAGTATAAGCCCAACTTGGTAGCAACTATATCTGGAGGTGAAGTCTTTAAAGAGAATTAAGGTAAAATGAGGTTGTTAAAGTGGGCTGTAAGTCAATCTGACCACTGTCCTTACAAGAAGAGGAGATTAGGACATAGACACACACAGTGGGGATGACCACATAAGGACATAGGGAGAAGATGGCCATCTGCAGTTCAAGGAGAGAGACCTCGGAAGGAACCAGCCTTGCTGATATCTTGATCTTGGATTCAAGCCTTCAGAACTGGGAGATGATACATTTCTGTTGTTTAAAACTCCCTGTCTGTGGTTCTTGTAATAACAACCCAAGCAGACTAGGACTCCCACTATCTGACTGATTGGAGAGATGACAGAGGTTGACTGTTTCCTTGGACTGGATAATGAAGCCCAGGGTCCCATCACCAGACCTGTGTGATTTCTACCTGATGTCCTGGCATGATACCATGGCAGATGGCAGGACCATAGCCAACCAGGATTGTGCATGGCTGAAGTGTGTCTTCTGTATTTAACTGCAGCCATGCGGCTGAAAAGTGAAACAGTGGTGACAGATGCTCCAGTGAGATACCTCTCAGTCCAGGGGCACTGGTTCGAGGTTCTAGAGCAAGCTTTTGTGGGATTCATAATTTGCTTTGCATCCCAGCACAGAGCAGTGCATCTCAGACTCCAGGGTGCAGGAGGTGGTCTGTGATGTGCTCCCAGGGGCCTCTGGAGTTCCTTTCATAAAGTATATGTTTTCCGTGAATCACTGCCTAGAACAGGAGTGAACAGTGTCTGCATGGTGGGGATGACTGCCTTGCATTGAAGGACATTTGCTCTGCATTTGCCTTCATTTTCCCTGGTGTTGATGCCCAGTGGAGGTCACTCAAAGAACAAGGAAGAGAGAGGATGGTTGGGGAGGTTGAGACACTGCAGAGCCCTGTCTGCTGGAAAGAGCTGCCCCGTTACTCAGGACAAGACACTAAAATTAAAATCAGTTCTGCCCTGTCCTGCTCTTGAGGCAGCCAAGCAAGGCAATGTTCCATGACGAATTTCAAGTTAGACAGTATTTACTAGTTTGTTCTTTAGTAATACATTTTGTGTTGCTGTGTTTAAATGGATTGGTCCACTAAAATAATGGATCATTGGTTAAAATGAGTTCATTGTTAAAAAAGAAAGTTAAAAGACAATGATGATGATGAATTAATCGGTGGTTCATCATGTGCCAGAACAGAAGACCTGAGTTGATTTATCAAGCCCAGAACATGCAAATACATCCTTCTTGCCCAATCCAGGCTATGTGGTATCAGCAAACAGCATCATCAGTCACCTGAGTGAAGTTAATCTGAAATTTATTGTTTTTTTAGTTTTGTTTGCATTCGAATTGTAAATTCATTTTGTTTCTATAGTTGGATGAGAGCTATAACAACAGCAGTTTCTACTTAGTTTTCTATTTAGGCTTATTTAAACAACTTCATTACAAAAATAATTTGAGTTAAGCTATTCAAGCTGCCTATACAACATGATATCATTCTGGAGTCTAAACTGAATGTCAATAGAAATAATGTAGATGTGTGTAAATAAATAAAAAATTATATGTATATATAAAATTGTTTATTATATATTTTTCTATGTGTATATTTTATTTCTATGTATTTATATATTTCTTTTACGTGATTTACATATAAAATGTATATACATATATGCACAAAATGTGTGTGTGTATATATATATATATATATATATATAATATCTAAAATATATATTTAAGGCACCTGCATAGTACTTAATTTTGGCCATGTGGTCAGGGACATAGATTTTAAATAAGAGACACCTGGATTTCACAGTTTGCCCCATTATTTATTAGTTTGATACCTCTGTGTCTCAGTTTCCTCAAAAGTAAAATGAAAATAGAAATATAATAGAAATAATAATTAAAAAGAATATAGTGTTGTCAGGAGGATTGAACAGAAGAATGGATAAAGCCTGAACACAGAGTAAGCACTCAGTAGATATTTCTCTCTTCTGGTCTGAAGTTTGCAGGTGAGAACATAGTGGTAAAAACCAAGGGTGGCCTGGACATCCCTGGGGGAGTTGCCCTGGAGCCCATCAATAGGCCAAGAGCTCCCGGCAGGCAGGCTCAGGGTGAAGGTGGGAGCTCCAGGCTGTGCCCTTAGACACTGGCTCAGAATATAAGCCATCCACACTCCCTGCACACATGTGCTCTGTGGCTCCTGTGCTGAAATGTGACGAAGACCTGGCTCCGTTCCGTCGCTCAGTCGTGTCCAACTCTTTGCGACCCCGTGGACTGTAGCCTACCAGGCTTCTCCGTCCATGGGATTCTCCAGGCAAGAATACTGGAGTGGGTTACCATTTCCTTCTCCAGGGGATCTTCCCGACCCAGGGATCGAACCCGGGTCTCCCGCATTGGAGGCAGACGCTTTAACCTCTGAGCCACCAGGGAAGCCCAAAGACCTGGTATCAAGGGAGAATTTGCTGAAAGCCTGGCAGCGTGATGAAGATATGCAGGACCACCTACAGGGCCGTCTGCTTTCACTGGTGCCGCTTGCTGTCTCAGGATGGTGTCCTCGCCCGCCCCAGGCCCCCTCCTTTCTCTGTCCTGTGTGACCTCACTCTCCACTCACCTCTCTACCCAGCAAGAGGGCGATTGAAGCCCGTGGCTTGTTGAGCGTCTAAGAGACGCCTGATCTTGACAAGCTCTCCTTGGCACACTCTTCAGCTTGGGTATGGTCTTCTACTAGGTGGCCCACGTGGACATACCAGCTAGTGTGGGCTAGGGAATAGCACCTTAGTTTGAGCAAAGAGCAAGTAGGAGGTGAGTCTGCAGAAGGACAAGTGAACACTGCACCCGAACCGAGTGTACACATGGCGGGCAGAGCCCACAGTTCACGTCCTCACACCAACACGTCACTGCTTTCCGGAACAACATTTGTGTTATTGTTCAGTCGCTAAGTTGGATGCGACTCTGTGCGACCCCATGGACCGCAGCACGCCAGGCTCCTCTGTCCTCTACTGTCTCCCAGAGTTTGCTCACATTCATGTCCATTGAGTCGCTGATGCCATCCAGCCATCTCATCCTCTGCTGCCCCCTTCTCTGTGCTTGTCCTCAAATTCCCAAGTCCCTTGACACACAGACTTGAAAATCTGAATCTGTGCCCGTTCACCTCCAGGGCTGTCCTGTCCTCCCATCCTCGCCTTGGCCTCTGTGGAATCCCACCATCTCCCTCCCACTCCAATGGGCTGTGAACCTGACCTCCCTCTCCCGAAAATGACTAGGTTCTCCTACTGCATTTTCTCAACTAAGATGATTTGTACAGCAATTTTCATCTTCTGAGAAAAATGTGAGGGGAAGAAAGAAGAGGTGCAAAATGGGAGTGCTCGGTAATTAATCCAGAATGGAGAAGCAGAGTTACATTCAGGCGGTAATTGGATTTTAACCTCACTGGGACTTGTTTTCCATGCAGACACTAATGTCTGAACTGTCTGTCTTCACAATGTATCTCCCTCTTGGATCTGAGCAGGGTTGAACTCCAGGAAGAAAAATTCCTGAGTCAGATGAGCTGAGTAAAGTGAGCAGGGCCATGGGTGATGCCAGAGGGAGATGTCCCTTCGGGTGGATAATAATGAAGATGGCCATTGGGTCATCCGGAGGTACCCGAGAGGATGCTAGGGGACCATTCTGTTCTCTCTTTTCTCAGTATTTCTTTGGGGTTCCTAAAATAGTTGCATTTCATAAATTTTCCAGAATCTTGGGGAAACAGCTGTTGCCCTTTTCCAGCACACCTGGAGGATCTTTGAGCTCTGGTTGGGGGTTGGGGGAAGGTGAGACATGGGTGTCCAGGCTTCTGGGTTCTTTCAGGTCAGTCTGTCTGCCTTGAGCTTGTGCCTCTAGTTGGTCAGCTCTCTGGGTCCATCCTAGGTCATGATTTGGGGGTAGCTCATGTAGTGGCATTCAGGGTAAGTCATCTCTCTACCGGGTCCCAGAGCCTCAAAGCCCACTTTGCTCCTGGGACCCGGTAGAGATGGACCCAGCCAGAGGCTGTCTGCTCAGAGGCTCTCCTCTCAGGATATGGGGAGAGTCTCAGGAATTAAACCCCCAGAGTTGTGGGGAGGTATGCAGTCACTCTGACAACACTGCTACTTTCCTTGTTTTACACGTGTCAAAATCAGTGTGCACAGTGCAGTCTCTAAGGGGAGAATTTGCACCTGTGATTCCAAAGCTAAAGTGGCCAAGAGCCCTCAGGTTGCCCGACCAGGACTAGGATGCAGTGGATAGACCGGTTCTGAGGGCACCTGACAGGGTCTGGTACAGCGGTAAAGAGTCTACCTGCCAATGCAGGAGACGCAAGAGACGCAGGTTTGATCCCTGGGTCGGAAGGTCCCCTGGTGCAGGACTTGGCAACTCACTTCAGTATTACTGCCTGGAAAATTCCATGGACAGAGAGGCCTGGCGGGCTCTAGTCCACGGGTATGCAAAGAGACCAACATGACTGAACATGCAGCATGCACACATATGCCAGGGGATACCCCTCCCTATTCTCTCTTCTTGTTGGTCGGCAGCAGGACTCGACCTTCCAGTTTTTCCTTCTTCAGGAGGATGTTGCAGAACATTCTCTGTCCTCCTCTGGATGTCCATTACCTGGCAGCTGGCACTGTTTATGAGCCAGTGGTTCTCTTTCCAGGCTTTGTGTGTAAGTCCCATGTCCTCTGGCCCCCTCTGTCCTTCCTGCACCTGCTCTGTGTCCAGGGACCTGCCTTGTGCACACTGCTTCCCAGAGGTCCTTGTCACCTGGCTGCTGATGGTCCGATGGGGGCCCCGGTGGGAGATTAGGGGGTTGAAGGAAGAGAAAGTCCAGGTGTTTCTCCCTCCTCTCTCTGCTCCTTGAAGGATTTGTTCAATTTTCAGTTTCCCGCTTAGCCTTCAAGAGAAATATTTTCTTCTTATGCAGAAGAGAGAGACTGGTGTAGTTTTAGGCATTTTCTGTCTCTGAGCTTCTGGGGGAGCGTGAGCTGACCGAAAGCAAAGAATTCTGGCAAATCTGCCAGTGTGACGTGGTGATGGTTGTGACCACAGCTTGGGGTGCTGGCTCAGAGGAAGTGCTGCCCGCTTTAAGCTTTATCATGTAGCTCCTGACCGCCAACCCCTGGACTCCATTCCCTCCTTACCCCTTGGTGTCATGGATGTGTGTGGGCTACATGTTTTCAGCAGGGCCCTCCAGTTTTAGAAACAGGTGTGGACCTCACCCTGGCATTTCTCTGCTGATCTGACTTGCTGATACAGTGTCCTAGGGAACTGCACGGTTGTATGGCAGGTTTGCTCACCTTGGTACCCAGATGATACGTGATTGTAACAAGATGGGTAGCCGAGATGTATAGTGAAAGCAGTCTGAGTGAGTCTCTGTCAGGAGCAGACTTCTTGAAGACGAAAATCCAGCTACATTAACTGTGTTGCCTCTGGGGCTTGTGCATGTCAATCACCACACACAGAACCTCCTCACACCCCTGTGATTCCAGAGACAGATGAACATACTTGTTTCACAGGAAAGGTTCATTTTGGTCATTAACTTTAATGTTTTGCTTTTTAAAAGTTATTTTTTATTGAAGTTTGGTTGCTTTACAATGTTGTGTCAGTTTCTGCTGTACAGCAAAGGGAATCAGCTATAAATATGTATATATATACATATATGTATATAGGATTTCCTTCCCATTTAGGTCACTACAGAGCATTGAGTTGAGTTCCCTGTGCTATACAGTAAATTAGTTACCTATTTTATACATAATACCAATAGTGTATATATGTCAAACACAGATAATTTTTTTTTTTGGCCACACATGAGGCATGTGGGATCTTGGTTCCCTGGCCAGGGATTGAACCTGGGACCCTGCATTGGGAGCACAAAGTCTTCCCTAATGGACCACCACTGAAGTCCCAGTTGCTGACTTTTGATCTGGCCTTGAAGTGGTTTCTTGTAGAAACCACTGGGGTCAGAGCTCTGTACTGTCCCAAGGCCCCTCAGAAGTGCAAAAGGACCTAAATTTTTAGCAACATGTGTGATCCTGGCCCCCCATCTTGTTCAGGGGCAGCAGCGGGCCATCTGGCTCCTCCTGGCCAGGCTGGCCTTGGTGCTGGGCTGTTCTTAGCTCTACACTCATATGGTGAAAATGTTAACCCATCCTGTTCTAAGTGCCCCTTTAACAATCTAGAACTATTTAAAAAAAAATGGAAGAGAATATAGAAAATAGACACAAGTACAAAGAAAAAATAAAAGGTTGAGTGCCAAAGAATTGATGCTTTTGAACTGTGGTCTTGGAAAAGACTCTTGAGAGTCCCTTGGACTGTAAGATCAAACAGTCAATCCTAAAGGAAATCAGTCTTGAATATTCATCAAGGGACTGATTCTGAAGCTGAAGCTCCAATTCATTGGCCACCTGATGCAAAGAGCTGACTCACTGGAAAAGATCCTGATGCTGGGAAAGATTGAAGGCAGGAGGAGAAGGGGATGATAGAGGATGCGATGGTTGGATGGCATCACCAACTCAATGGACATGAGTTTGAGTAAGCTCTGGGAGATGGTGAAGGAGAGGGAAGCCTGGCGTGCTGCAGTCCATGTGGTTGCAAAAAGTCATGACTGAGTGACTGAACAATACCAAGACCAAAATCACTTATTATCACCAAACCAAGAAATCAAGTGAATGTTGTTTTCTCCACCCATTTTTAATGTGTGTATATTCATAAGATTCACTTACATAAGATTGGATAATTCTGCATATTTAATTGAACACATTCCTTTAAAAACTGAGCATTAAACACAAGGCTAGTTGGCTTGAGGTATGTATTTGTGATCATTTAAGGGCACAAATATTCTTCCATTTTCAGTTTACCAAGAGTTTTATCGGAATGAGTGTTGGAGTTTATCAAGCTTTTTCAGCAGCTGTGAAAGTAAATAGATGTTTTCTTTTAAACAATGTGACCCGTTGATGAGACGCTTGTTATGAGGTGCTTCACCATTACTTGGGCTTCCAAGGTGGCACCAGTGGTTTAGAATCTCTCTGCCAATGCAAGAGATGAGGGTTCAACCTCTGGGCTGTGAAGATTCCCTGGAGAAGGAAATGGCAACCCACTCAAGTATTCTTGCCTGTGAAATTCCATGGACAGAGGAGCCTGGTGGGCTCCATTACTTAAGGCCACTTTGCAACTCCTCTTAGGGAAGAACCATTCACTCAGTAAATATTTGTTGAATGAATGGATATCGACTAGATGAGGGTTTTTGAATAAATTAAGGGAGGTGACCTTTCTCCTCTGCTCTTTTCAAAAGTTAGAGTGTTTTCAGAGCTAAGACTGGTAAATGAGAAGAGTGTGTAAGCCAAGTAATACAGTGTGAATCCCCAAAATAAGAAATAAAGATCACCTTCATCCATCCTTTGGTTGAACCTAATTCATTGGTGAATTATCCAGAGTATCCTTGAAATATGACCCAAACTGCATTGTCCAGAATGCTCAGAAAATGTGAATTTTGGTTCAGCTCCTTTTACTAGGGCCTGGAAGAGAGGGCCCTGAGCTTGAACCTCAAGCCTAGAGCTGTTTTTGGTACCTGCCAAGCAAGGAAAGGAACAAGTGGGGGTCCTGGAGAGGAAGCAAGTGGTAGCAGATGCAAAAAGGACACTCATCCCTCAGTACCCTGGGGAATTGGTTCTAGGACTGTCCCTTCCCCACATGGACACCAAGCTCTGAGGATGTTCAAGTCTCCTACAGTCAGGGATTTGCGCCCACAGGGTCAACCAAGCGCAGATGGATCAGAAGTGTGTTGAATCTAAGGATGAGCAACCTGCAGATACAGAGAGCTGATTGGATGTGAGGGGCCTGGAGATGGGTCCCCGGTGGTGGAGGTGGGCAGGCCCTTGAGAGGGAAGGCAAGGCGAGTGGGTGTGTGGCTCAGTCATGTCTGAGCGACCCCATGGACTGTAGTCTGCCAGGTTCCTCTGTCCATGGAATTCTCCAGTCAAGAACACTGGAGTGGGTTGCCATTTCCTCCTCCAAGGAGATTTCTCCTTATTCACCCCTATTCAGTGGTGGTGGGGCTTTCTCTTGCATTCCCATTCACTTATTCAACAGAATTTTTAAAGCATCTCAGTGTACATGTGCTGTGTAGGACCTTGTCTTCCTGGTGTCCCTGAAGTTTTGACAAAGCTTCTGTGAAGTTCTAATTGGATGGTTCTTCCAGTGAGGTGAACCATGAGCTGTGGGAAGGCATATGCTTTCAGGGGCAGCTCCCCAGGCCACCTGGGTTTCCAATGGTACGTCCCACTTTTTAGCATCACATATCTGATGCAATCTGTACATTAGCTTGGTGGTTATCGAAGGACCTCCTGAATACACTTCATATGCACACCTCTGCCCTTCTTTCTGTGCTTCTGTAAGTGTGTCAACATCTATTTACGATCTCACCACCAACACTGAATTAATTCAGGGGCGGATGGACGGACACGTGAATGACACGCATTTATAATCGGCCAGGCTTGCTTCAGACCTCCTGATGCAAGATGTAATTTTTTAGATTAATAAATGAAAAGTGACTTCCCCTTTGGAGCAAACGCTGTGTCAGCAGTTAGGACGGCACGCAGCGCATCCATCTCCCTGGGGGACAGAGCCAAGGATAATATTTTGGCAGGATATCTCCACACAGTTACTCAGTACAGCGCTGTCTGTCAGAGGGCAGTTTATGAAGCAGGGATTTATAAAGTGCACTTGGAATTGGGGCTGGGGCCAGTCTGTCCCATGTAGCACACCTGTCTCTCTCTCTCTCTTTGACGAGATCTGATAGGTGGTTGACTTGGAATCCATTTGGCGTGCAGGCATACTGGCTGCCCAGCTCCCATCGGCTGTGGCTGCCAGCCCGTGTCAGCTTGGAGTTGATGCTCAGACGCCAGGAAAACTCGTCAGAGAAAAGCCAGAGGATGTTCTTCCAGATGGGAGCTTGGCGATGGTGGGAGGTAAAACCAAGGGGGTGGAGGTGCAGGGGATATTGGAGCATATGGGCTACAATTCATCAGCTGTGCATGCTAAGTCGCTTCAGTCATGTACGACTGTTTGTGACCCCATGGGCTATAATCCACCAGGCTTCTCTGTCCATGGGATTCTCCAGGCAAGAATGCTAGAGTGGGTTGTCATGCCCTCCTCCAGGGGATCTTCCCATCCCAGGGATTGAACCCACATCTCCTGCATTGTCAGGTGGATTCTTTACCACTAGCGCCACAATTCATGAGCTAGAGATACATTTTGCCCACTTTTATTTACAATTAAAATGATATATATGTGTGCATATATGTATGTGTGTCCTTGTATATATGAGTGCATATATGTACGTGTGTGCAGCTCTGCATGTGCACACATGTGAATATGCATGTGTGTGTGTAGTGAGTTTGTGTGTGCCTGTCTGTGTTTTTGTATGTGTGTGCAAGTAGGTCTGTATGCATGTGTGGGTGCATATACTTACATGTGTAAATGTACATGGACTTGGGTGTGTCTATATATGCATGCAAGTGCAAGTGCACAATGTGTGTACACATGCATACAGGTATATATGTAGTTGCATGTACATGCGTACGTGTGTGCTGTGTCACTTCAGTCATGTCCAACTCTTTGCAACCCTATGGATTGTAGCTCGCCAGACTCCTCTGTCTATGGAGATTCTTTAGGCAAGAATACTATAGGGGGTGCAATGCACTCCTCCAAGGAGTCTTCCTGACCCAGGGATCAAACCTAGGTCTTATGCATTACAGGTGGATTCTTTACCTCTGAGCCACCGGGGAAGCCTGTAGTGACCAGGGAAGCCCATTGCATATACGTTGTATACAAATGTGTACATACATCGTACATTGTATTGCATGTGTGAATGTAGTGTGTGTGTGTGCATTGTGTGTATATGAGTGTGCCTGAATGTGTGTGTGGGTGCACATGTGTAACACAGTCCCCCCTGAGACTACTAGGGTTTTGAGGGAAGTGGTTCTCATTCATGAATCCCTGGACATTCCATTGACTGACATTTTTAATCATGTAGTGAAAACTTCATAAATATTAGGCTCCAATGATTGCTTTTCTACTCTTCTCATTTAGCTCTTTTAAAAATATTTTCATTGATTGATTGAGTTGGCTGCAATGGGTCTTACTTGTGGCATGCAGGATCTTCTTTGGTCTTTGTTGAGGCACATGGGATCCCTAGCTGTGGCATGCAGGATCTTAGTTCCCTGACCAAGGATCAAACCTGGGCCCCTGGCACTGAGAGTGCAGTCTTAGCCATTGGCCCCTGGGGAAGTCCCTTTCATGTAGCTTGGAAGGGTCTGGTCCTCTACAGTCAGCTGTATTTATGGAATCGTGTATGAGCTGCTGTTCCCCCTCCCTTGCTCTAGAACATAGCCCTTCTGCAAGCAGGGTCATTGCCATGTTCCCGGCGCCGGAGCATCACAGCCTCTCATAAACTTTGCTGAGTGAACAACCATGATCTGTGTTTCCCGACACCCAGCCCCTACTTGGGTGGATGGCGCTGAGGGCAATTGTGGTGAGATAAAGCTCATAGCTGAGAAGTACAGGGGCCAGGCGACTCCTTTGCAGAGCCTGGGTGGGGGAAGTTTCCCTGGCTCCCTGCGTGCATGGGCGTGAGGGAGGTGAGGACTGTCCGGATGAGCTTAGAGCCTTTAGAATGACTGGGCATCTGCCACACTCCCATCTTGCCTGCTTTCCCTGATGGTGTGTGGTCCAGGGGAGAGTGAGGCTTCCAAAGACCCGTGGTCGAGGGGGCCATGCTCCCCAAGGGCAGAGCATCCATTTCTGTCCCCATCTGCCTGGCTGATGGGCACTCTGCTGACCCCGGGGCTCGAGCCTGCCTGGGGACCTCAGGGTCTCTCCTGGCTGCTTGGCCTCATCTGGGCTCCAGGTGCTAGTGCAGACCCATCTGCGGGAGACTGTGGTCCAGTGGCATCTGGGCTGGTCCTTGGCTCACGCTGCAGCCCTCCTCTCCACCTCTCACCTCCTGCGCCCAGCCCTCCACCTCGCTATGGGGGTGAACAAATTCCCACCTTCTCCATTTGTCTCTACCGCTTGAGAACAAGGGTGACATTGCCAGACCACTCTGGCCATCCAGTGGTTTCACCCTACGCAAGGGGTGCTGGAGGGGAGGCCGAGACTTGGGCTCTTTCCGGGGTCTCACCTGGGAACAGAGACAGAGCCCCACCACCCTTGGTGTTAGTCTTGCTCCTACAATTAACTTGACTTTCTCTGGGCTGGACGAGGAGAGGAATGGGATACAATTTCCAACAACCTGGATCCTATCCACCCCCTCCCTTTGGCCTTTCCTGGACCGCCAGCATGTTGATTGCCTGCTTGCCTTTTACTTACTTCCGGGACATCACCTCCTCTCGCCTTCCTTGCTTCCCTGAGGTGAGAATAATTATAGAGCATCTTTGGCTAGGGCAGGTAAACCTCTGGGAGTCCAAGGCTCAGCCACTATAAAAGAATTTTCTCCTTTTTCTTGTGCTAATTGATTTCCTCTGGCCCTGCAGTTCTCTTTGCATGTCCAAAGCCGAGTAACAACACCTCATTCTTTGATGCAATCCTCTGAAACTAATCCTGGCAGCTTCCTCAGAAGACGGATGCTCCAGGCAGCCTGGGACACAGGTCTCTTACCTAGAAAGACAACAGAAAAAAAGCGAGGACAGGAGCAGTTTTCAAAATGGGATGATGACACTCACTCCCTCTTGAGGAAGCCAGCCGAGAAGCCTTGGCCACCTTGCTCACCCCTGCTATGAGGTTTACTAATTTCATGCCCAGTTCTTTGTGTTATGCCCTTTAGAGGCGGGAGAGTGACTGACTTTGTGGCTGGTATCTGCAGAGTGGATCTCAAGGACAAATTCATGGTTACAGAAGGGAAAAGCGGGGAGGGATAAATTAGGAGGTTGGGATTAATATGTACACATTGCTGCTGCTGCTGCTAAGTCACTTCAGTCATGTCCGACTCTGTGCGACCCCATAGACGGCAGCCCACCAGGCTCCCCCATCCCTGGGATTCTCCAGGCAAGAACCCTGGAGTGGGTTGCCATTTCCTTCTCCAATGCATGAAAGTGAAAAGTGAAAGTGAAGTCGCTCAGTCGTGTCCGACTCTTAGCGACCCCATGGACTGCAGCCTACCAGGCTCCTCCATCCATGGGATTTTCTAGGCAAGAGTACTGGAGTGGCTTGCCATTGCCTTCTCCAATGTACACATTACTATATACATAATAGAAAAGCAGCGAGGACCTACTGTATAGGACAGGGAACTATGCTCAATAATTTGCAATAACCTAAAAGTGAAAACAGTCTAAAAATAGAATATATATATATGTGTGTATATATGTATATGTATATATATATTAAGAGTATATATACATATAAAACTGAATTGGTTATATATATCAGTTCTATATATATCAGTCATATGTAACTGAGTCAATGTGCTGCATACCTGAAACTAACGCAATATTGTAAATAAACTATACTTCAATAAGAAAAGAAACTCACGGAAAAAAAAAAATCAGTAACATGCTACCAAAAAGTGTGGGAGACAGGACAGAAGGGCTGTTGGAGGGGTTGTGCCTGCAGTGGGTTCCATTCACATTTCACCCCATTTGTGACAAGCAGTGAAGACTGGTTTAAAGGTGTGGAGAAGAACGAAGAGAGTGGGAGCAAGCAGGGACCATTCATTCACAGCGTCTGTCCCAGGGGGTCAGCCACACACTTGTATTTCGGTGGAAACACAAGGGCAGGCAGAGGAGAGCGGGAGCATCAGAGAAGAGAAGGGGAAGTTTCAAGTGTGCCCTGATGGGGCTGGTGGTCGAGAAGCTGGCTGGAGGCGGGGGACTAGCTCAAGGTGCTACGTGTGATTAGGTGGCGGGGCACATTTGGGTTTCTGTGATTGGTCCTACACTGGAAACAGGGATAAAACTTAGAGAAGCTGGCAGTTCTTAATCAGGTCCTGGCCTTTGGGGGCTGGTTATTGTAGGGATGGCAACAAAAACTTGCCATCTGCCTCTATAAGGATAAAATCACTCTATAAGGATAAACACCCCTCAAAAGGAGTTCAGGGTGGAGATCAGGAATAGTGTGCTCTGTACTCTGGGAAAAACTGGTGGAATAGATATTTTCAGGAGATTTTATGAGCCCAATTCTTGCATCTTTTTATATCTAGAAAAGCATTAAAATCATAAACAGTGATGTCTGTTCCTAATGACTGGCAACAAACCTCTGCCAAAATGTGTGCTTGACTGCACCCCCACCTTCACTAAATCTCATGTAACACTGACCTTGCAGGTGTGCATGCTACCACAGTCGTGTGACTCGCTGCACCCCTATGGACAGTAGCCTGCCAGGTTCCTCTGTCCAAGGGATTCTCCAGGCAGAAATACTGGAGTGGGTTGCTATGCCCTCTTCCAGGGGATCTTCCCAACCCAGGGATTGAACCCGCCTCTCTCATGCCTTCTGCATTGGCAGGCAGTCCTTTACCACTAGCATCACTTAGGAAGCCGAACACTGACTTCTCCCACCACCACTGCTTTGTCTGAGCAGTTTCTCAGAGCTACCTGGAATACTGTCTCCCAGGCTATAGTCCTTATTTTGCTCCCAAATAAAACTTAACTAACATCTCTCACGTTGTGCATATTGTTTTTCAGCTGACAAGGGTTATCATTTGGCTTCTGGAATCAGTTACCAGAGATAATAATCTGACTTCCTACAAGTCTGACTCGCAGCAGCCTGTTTCCCTGGCCAGCTGCCTATTGCAGATAAGGGTAGAGAGGTTTAGAACAGGCCTCTTCCACAGGTGTTTCTTTGGCATTTGGATTATTTTGAGCTAAAGGCAGGGGAGATGCTGCAGCTCAAGAAGAACAACTGCATTTCCCCTAACCACCGAGAGGAATTTAAATTGGAGATTTTATTTTCCCCCAGAAAAACACTTATTACCAGAGATAAATTTTATCTAAGTGGCAGGGCAAGCATCTAATTATGAAACACCTGCTCTCCTCCTATTGTCCTGTGAATGACCCTCCAGGCTCATCCAATTCCTTCTCTCAGGAAGGAGTATTTACCTCATCTTACCTTTTCATCTCTGAATATCTCAGGTTTGTGGGGTCTCTGTTCCTTTCATGTATGTGAATTCCTTTATGTGCATGTGTACTAAGCTGATTCAGTTGTGTCTGACTTTTTGTGACCCCAAGGACTGCAGCACGCCACTCTTCCCTGTTCTTCACCACCCAGAGCTTGCTCAAACTCATGTGCACTGAGGCGGTGATGCCATCCAACCATCTCATCCTCTGTCATCCCCATCTCTTTCTGCCTTTAATCTTGACAACTATATTTTAATATCATTGGTTTCCTTTGTAATCCTTCATGTTTTATGCTATGCTGTGCTGTGCTTATTTGCTTTAGCAGTGTCTGATTCTTTGCTACCCCATGGACTATAGCCCACCAGGCTCCTCTGTCCATGGGATTCTCCAGGCAAGAATACTTCAGTGGGTTGTCATGCCCTCCTCCAGGGGATCTTCCCAACCCAAGGATCAAACCCATGTCTCTTATGTTTCCTGAATTGGCAGGTGGGTTCTTTACTACTGGTACCACCTGGGAAACCCCCTGTAGGTATGGAATGAAATTTGATTTTCTCCTATTGATCTGCCTCATGTCAAGTTAATTTTTAGATCAGCCAGAAGAACCTAGAAGGGCAGAGAAAAGTTTTCTTCCTTCCTCGTCTGTATTGGTTTTCTGGTTTGCTTGCTGCAGGGTGTGGGTCAGAGTTTTATTTTTTTCTTTATGATCTCGCCATTGCCTATTAACCTGTTCAGTCTCTCAAAGATAATTACACCATCTCTTGGAAAGGCAACCTCAGATCTTAGAATACCAGTGCCTACCTTGCTCTGAGCCTCAGTCAAGGAAACGTGTTGTCTGGTATGGGGCCCGGCTGTCAAAGCCGATGATTGACAGCCTGACTGAGGCTGGAGGGAAAGGGAAGCTGGGCGCAATCTCCCATCACACAAGAGCCCCAAGAGGAAGGGCTTCATCAGCCTTGAGGCTCTAATATGATAAATGGCAGCTCTGGAGCTCTGCACGGGAACCTGCTGGCAGAGGTGTCATAGCGCATCTTATAATCACCTGTATCCCCTTCTCCATCCTTCTCTGTGCTGAGAGGAAGACTGAGGCCCCAGTTAGGGTGGAGGACCGCATTAAGAGAGCAGCCCAGAGCGACTTTCCAGTTCAAACCAAAACAGAGAGCAGCAGACAGAAATTGCTCCATTCTACCCCATTCTGTTGAAACATAAAATGTTTAAATGAAGTTCATACATGACCGTGCCTCATCCCATTGGGATGCTGGAGGCAGAGACTTTTTGATGGGTCTCAGGAAGCAGTCCATCCCAAATGGCAATCTGCCCGGAAACACACTGTTGACAAATCAAGCTTCTCCCAAAATTTTAGTACAAAAACCTGATGGACTCTCCTGGGCAGCTCTATAAGCCCCAGCGGGAGGAAAAATCTGGGGTCCTGTAAGGTGTATACTCTATTCCTCCAATGAATGCTCTCCATACAGAGACCAGCCTTCTGTAGGTATTACAAAGTGTAATGTACAATTCATCTCTGAGACAATGTGCTGGGCTAGGAAGTCCCAAGGGTGTTTGGTGTTGGAATTTGGGGCAGCAAATGAGAACCTGCTGGTGACCTACAGGATGTCCTGTGGATGGATCTTCTGGAGAACAAGGCGAGCAGAATTGAGAGAGGAGAACAGACCAGAAACCGTATCAGCCCTGGATCCACCTGCAGCTGAAGCAGGAACCTCCCTGCTGCTGACTTTGTAGTTACACGGCTCGCCCGAGCTCTCGTTCTTTCTGGAGCTTGTTGGAATTAGCACCTGGTCTTTGTGACCAAGAAAAGTCTCATGCCAGCCACTGAAAAGGGAGGGATGGGGCTGATTTTGAAATTCCTTTCCCCTTCTCTCCAAAGGCCTGTAGGGTTCCCTATAGAGTCACAAACCTTATTTCCCACCAGGGCTGCTTTTGTTCCTTCCCGCATTTTCTTTAACAGCAGAACAAGCAGCAAGCAGGAATTGATGGAAAGACTTTCAAGAGGTTGTCTGGGGTAAGGGAGCAGAAAAACAGAGGATTGAAGAACAAATAACTATTATTATTAGGATTATATTATTATTGCTTTTGGTATTTTAAGTAAGCCCTCTGGGGGCAGCTTTAAAACCTGAAATTGCTTAGTAGGAGTAAATCTTCACCACTCCCAGGGTGGGCCGTAGGAAGAGCTGTAACTCAGGAGCACTCCAACCATTCTGCACCAGCTCCTATTGTTTGTATTTAGAACACACACAATACCCTCTATAGGATGTTTCCACAGAGTGTAGGGGGTGGCTAGCACTTGCCATGATCTCTAATCAGCAGAAAGGAACAGGACTAAAAAGATCCTGGAACTTTTCTATGGTGGTTGCCAAGCCACAGTGAACCTCTCAAGGTTGGGATGTGGGAGCACTCCAAAAGAGGCCTTGGCTGAAGTGTTACAGGGAAGAGTCAATTTTGACTCCATGCTTCTTCTTCTTTTTTTTTTTTTTTTTTTGTGGGGGACTTCCCTGGTGACTCGGTGGTAAAGAATGCACTTGCAATGCTGGAGACATGGGTTCAATCCCTGGGTTGGGAAGATCATTTGGAGAAGGAAATGGCAACCCACTCCAGTATTCTTGCCTGGGAAATTTCATGGACAGGAGAGCCTGATGGGCTACAATCCATGGGGTTGCAAAGAGTCAGACATGACTTACTGACTAAACAACAACGAAACAAAGTCTTTGATTTTAACCTTTGCTTTTCATTGCTTTGGTTATTTTAATGATACATAAAGGCTTGCCTCAGAGAACCCTGCCCTTCTGCCTGAATGTTAAGACAAAATGCCTTTGTTCAGGATTCTCTCCTGTGGATCACTACAGGAAAGAAGAAATTACTACATCCCCTCCCCGAGGCTGGCCATTTCAAGAGATATTTGCAAGACTTTTGACCTTCTTACTTTACTTCCTCACCTCTCCCCAATCTCTGTTCTATAAAAGAACCTGGCATCCAGACCCTGATAAGATGGTTATTTTGGGACATTAGTCTGCCATCTTCTCTGTCAGCAGAATGAACTTGGACTCTGACAGCAGAGTGGACTTGGTTACAGAAGGAACCTAAGGGATAGGAGGTGAATGTCAGCTTCTGTGACTTAGCTCAGGCCTGACAGATACTGGCCTTCATTTTTTTTTTCTTCTGCAGTTTTTCTTTCATTTTCCAATGTCCCAGGGCTCAGTTTATAGCCATAAATCTTCCACTAATTCCTATTTGGAATGGGATTCTGGTTCAAGGCTTCTTTCTCATCTCGGCTCTGTGTTCATTTCCTTAATAACACTTATTGTTATGAGTAGCTGACAGTTATTTTACAGCCTTGTCTTTTTAGTTGCTTGGTGAGGCTTCCGTCACAACCCCCACCCCAAGAGGGCAGGGACTATTCAATTCAGTTCACCCTTGCATTGCCTGTGTTTAGTTAGAATAGTGTCTGGAATGCAGTAGGTGCAGCCTTGAAATTAAAAGACCCTTTGCTTCTTGGGGAAAAAATCTGTGACAAACCTAGACAGCATATTAAAAGGCAGAGATCATTTTGCTTACAAAGGTCTGTATAGTCAAAGTTATGGTTTTTCTAGTAGTCATGTACAGATGTGAGAGTTGGATCATCAAGAAGGCTGAGCACCAAAGAATCGATGCTTTTGAATTGTGGCACTGGAGAAGTCTCTGGAGAGTCCCTTGGACAGCAAGAAGATCAAACCAGTCAATCGTAAAGGAAATCAACCCGAATATTCATTGGAAGGACTGATGCTTAAGCTGAAGCTCCACTACTTTGGCCACCTGATGCAAAGAGCCAACTCACTGGAAAATATCCTGATGCTAGGAAATATTGAAGGCAAAAGGAGAAGGGGTTAGCAGAAGACGAGATGGTTAGACAGCATCATTGACTCAATGGACATGAGTTTGAGCAAACTCTTGGTGATAGTGAAGGACAGGGAAGCCTGATGTGCTGGAGTCCATGGAGTAAAAAAGAGTCAGACACGACTGAGCGACTGAACAGCTACAATGCAGTAAGTGCTCAGAGAACGCCTGTGGATGAACGAAAAGCTGAGTGGGCTTTTCCTAGCAGTCTTTGCCATGTGGACATCCACAGGCTGCAAAGTTAGCACACAAAATGTTGCATCAGATCACAGATGCTTTGAGAGATAGAGGTAGGGATGGGGCATCCTCAGGTCATTGCACACGAGAAGGGCTGTGTTCTGTCTGGGGTAAGAGTTAGGGTTAGTTACTGTGTAGGCACATTCCTGGGTGAACCAGGCTGGGCTTGAGAAACATTACTGCCACATCTTTGCAAGTCCTCCTTGCCAGGAACATAATGAATGATCTGGTCACTGCTTAAGAAACAGCCTAGTTGAAGAGACACCCACTCTATATTTGCTTTTGATCCACATTCTCACCTGTGTCCAGAAAGCAAAGCTCAGCTTCATTCTGAAGTGTGTGTGCATGCTGTGTGCTAAGTTGCTTCAGTTGTGTACGACTCTGTGTGACTTTACGGACTGCAGCCTGCCAGATTCCTCTGTCCATGGGATTCTCCAGGCAAGAATACTGGAGTGGGTTGCCATGCCCTCCTCCAGGGAATCTTCCTGACTCAGGGATCAAACCCGCATCTCTTACATCTACCTGTACTGGCAGGCAGGTTCTTTACCACTAGCGCCACCTGGGAAGCCCACATTCTGAAGCAGTCTGTGGCATCTTAATATGGACCACCTGATACCTGACAGTTCATGGTCAGAGATTCTCCTGTGAAAGGAACAGGGCTTTTATCTCTGAAATGACCTGGGGCTGTTGCCTTTCATCTGTCTTGTTTCATCCTGTTTTGTAGCTTACACCATTTATCCAGTCACAATGGCACACAGCCATTGCTGCTTGGCTCACCAAATAAGGCATGACAAACACTCCTGTTGTATGTTCTTTTAGGGCATCCAAATGGCCCTGGACAACCAGCAGAGGATGAGAGCAGGGACAGGACACCTGGGTGATCTATCTTTTCCTGAGTCCAATATTTGAGATTGGCCCCCACATCGGAGGCGAGGCAGCCTGGCTAAGCCATTGTGAGAGCTTCCTGAAGATGCATGAGTCAAGGTTGGAGTTTTTTTTCCTCTTCTACATCCGTGAATTTCATGGACATGACATTTCATTTCAAGAACAAATCGATATTCCTATTAGCAAATAGACACAAACGTTGCATTCATTCTCCAAAATGTTACACCAACATGACAGGCACTTTTTGTCCCCAGTGGGGGTGAAAGGGGATGTTTGAACACATTTTGCTCAAATAGAAATAAGAGGGGAACGGGGGGCAGAAAGGGCAGGAGGAGATGGTACATAAACATTTGATTATGGAAATGAAAACAGCTGCCTGAGTTCCCTATTGGGTGCATGTCTCCTTGATCAGAGGTGACAGGATCTGAGCAGTGATGGATGATGTTCGCTTGGTCACCTGGCACGGTCTCTGTCAAGCGTGAGGTTGGGTGTGACCTGTGGTTCAACCGAGATTGGCTCAGTGATGACTCTGAGCTAGACTCTTGACTGGATGCCCAGGAGACAGAGAAATGAGCTGGCCTAAAGATGTTTCCTCTCTTGTTTGGAATCTTGCCCACTGCAGGCTTCCTGAAGGCAGACACTCCCCCATATCACCTGGCCCAGTCAAGGCTTTCCTTCGGATGTTACCAATGACATTAGCAGTTTACAGGGTCATCGGTAGGCACACTGTGGCTTAGTCCGCAATGGCCCTTTGCAAATGGCTTATCGCACATAAGGACAAAGGAGTCCAGAGAGGGTGGGGAGGGACTGACTCGAGGCCACAGGGTGAGTGGGTGGCAGAACTGAATGCAAACCTCCGTCTGCTTGAGTGGGCTGATATTTTCTGGGAAACTGGGCTATTGAACCATAGATAAAGTGCAAACCTCATTAGGCAAGGCTGTCACAAGGGCTGTCACGCCCCTGTATGTTCAACTCACCCACTCTCTGATATCCTTTTGTCTCCAAGTCTTTGAAATAATGCACATCCCTGAGCAATCCTAGAGACATTTCTCCTCCTTTCCCCCAACTGCAGGTAAGAGGGAAACAAACAGAGGCAGCCTTGATCCTCATCATGGCATACTGGCATCTTTAATCTCTCTGGTGTTCCCTCTCTGCACATCCGGATAGCACGGGCTGTGTGCTAATGGGCTTCTCTGATTTGTCCCTGGAAGTGATGGATCTCCATATTCCTGCCTGAGTGCCTTGTTCTGTACAATGGCCCTATGGCCTCTGGAAGGGGTCCCTGCCAGCCCTGTGTGCCAAGGTGAGTCCAAGGGCCAGTTGCTTCCACTTGGGGTCACCCATGTCTCTGTCCCCTGGAGCCTAAGTGCACTGTCTGGCAACCCGGCTGTGGCTGCCAAAAGTGGATATTCCATATTTTTATATCAGAAGTCGCTCTTGGCTTCCATTCTTTTTTCAAAACCAAGAGCTAAAGAGATGAGTATACTAAAGGTAGGGATCCAGACAGGAGGGATGGTGGCTCAGCTGGAACACCCCGGGTACCCCAAGCTAAGGAATAGTAAAGTGTCACTGGAGACCAAGTCTGATTGTAAGACAGAGCAAGTGTGCAGACCAGAGGGCTACATAGGCTGGGTGCAAGGACCTTGCATTCACTCTTTGAGAAGGTTTGGTAGATCCTCTGAAGCTTGGTTTGTGTATGTGTGTGTGTTAGTTGCTCAGACATGTCTGACTTTTTGTGACCTCGTGGACTGTACCCCACAAGACTCCTCTGTCCATGGGATTCTCCAGGCATGAATACTAAAGTGGGTTGCCTTTCTTTTCTCCAGGGGATCTTCCCAATCCACAGATTGAACCCAGGTCTCCCACATTGCAAGCAGATTCTTTACTGCTTGAGCCTCCAGGGAAGCCTTCTGAAGCTTGGTTTCCTCATCTGTAAAAATGGATATGAATAAAATGGGCTACTCTGGTAGCTCAGACGGTAAAGTATCTACCTGCCATGTGGGAGACCTGGGTTCGATCTCTTGGTTAGGAAGTTCCCCTGGAGAAAGGAATGGCAACCCACTCTAGTGTTTTTGCCTTGAGAATCCCATGGACAGAGGAGCCTGGAGGGCAACAGTTTGAGGGGTTGCAAAGAGTTGGACACGACTGAGTGACTTATTTAGATGTTGGATGCCTAAACTCTAATACCTAGTGAAACTAGAATGAGACAATTCACACAAGTAACTGATGGATGCCTCTCCCACAGTGGGTGCCTGACAAGTAAGTCTTGTGTTGGGTGATCATTGTGGTGGTGTTGCTTGCAATGGGGGTGAGGGTGGTGGTAAAGGTAATGAAGGTATTGTTTTTGTTCAGTCACTCAGTCATGACTGACTCTTTGTGACCCCATAGACTGCAGCACACCAGGCTGCCCTGTCCTTCACTATCTCCTGAAGTTTGCGCAAACTCATGTCCGTTGAATTGGTGATTCCATCCAACCATCTCATCCTCTGCTGTCCCCTTCTCCTGCCCTCTATCCTTCCCAGCACCAGGGTCTTTTCCAATGAGTCATCTCTTCACATCAGGTGGCCAAAGTATTGGATCTTCAGTTAGAGTATCATCAGAAAGATATACTCCTTGACATTGGCCTGAATGCTAGTCTGTACCTTGCTAAATATCGCATCTATTAACCAAGAGAGTTGGATGACGCCTATAGTTTCCAAACATTTTTAAAGTTATAGGGCTTTCCAAAATCCTACCCTGGAGAAGGAAATGGCAATCCACTCAAGTATCCTTGCCTGGAAAATCCCACGGATGGAGGAGCCTGGTAGGCTATAGTCCATAGGGGTGCAAAGAGTTGGACACGACTGAGTGGCGTCACTCACTCGCTCAAACATTTTTAAAGTTAAAGATATTCTTTAAATTGTGTGCAGACATATGGTCCACTCCAGGTTGTGACATAAAAAGGTCTTCTGGCAGGAAAACTTTGATTTCTCTTCAGCAACCAAGGAGATTAAACCTGTCAATCCTAAAGGAAATCAACCGTGAATATGTATTAAAAGGACTGAGGTTGAAGCTAAAGCTTCAATATTTTGGCCATCTGATGTGAAGAGCCAACTCATTGGAAAAGACTCTGATGTTAGGAAAGATGGAAGGCAAAAGGGGATGCTCTTTTTCCCCGAATGTCTTCACCACTCTCTCCCTGATCCATGGTCCTCTTCTCTCCTTGAACTTCATGAGAACTGGAGTGTCTTCACATAATCACTGAAATTTTGTATCTGAGGACATTAATACACCTGATCTCTCTGCCTATTTCAAAACTTCTTCCTTCCTTGGTTTCCAAAACACTTTATTTTCAGCCTACCTTCTTGCTTACTTTTCTTATGGGAGACATTGGCTATGGCTAAGTCAGCACTAACCCTTACTCCTTTGTTCATGGCCTTGTAACGAAGAGATTATCTCATTCTCCAGGCTTCCTTAATTCTATAGATAGTGGCCAGATGACAGAGGACTGACCAGTGAGCATAAATGGCGTTCTCTGGTGACTTTTCTGATAGAGCAGAGAGAAGCACTGCCATGTGTCCTTTGTTCTGGATGCAGATCTGGAGCAGTGGCACTCACCTTGGGACCAGGAAAGAAAGACCAACAGCATCATGAGACACCAAGCTTGACCTCACTGAGCTGCTGAACCAACACCAGCAGCTTCCACCTACAACTTCTCATTCTATGCAAGAAAATAGCACCTAATTTACTGGTTGATTTTTCCATTCAGTCAGTTCAGTTCACTTCAGTCGCTCAGTCGTGTCCGACTCTTTGCGACCCCATGAATCACAGCACGCCAGGCCTCCCTGTCCATCACCAACTCCCGGAGTTCACTCAAACTCAATTCCATCGAGTCGGTGATGCCATCCAGCCATCTCATTCTCTGTCGTCCCCTTCTCCTCCTGCCCCCAATCCTTCCCAGCATCAGACTCTTTTCCAGTGAGTCAGCTCTTTGCATGAGGTGGCCAAAGTATTGGAGTTTTAGCTTTAGCATCAGTCCTTCCAATGAACACCCAGGACTGATCTCCTTTAGAATGGACTGGTTGGATCTCCTTGCAGTACAAGGGACTCTCAAGAGTCTTCTCCAGCACCACAGTTCAAAAGCATCAATTCTTCGGCAATCAGCTTTCTTCACAGTCCAACTCTCACATCCATACATGACCACAGGAAAAACCATAGCCTTGACTAGATGGACCTTGGTTGGCAAAGTAATGTCTCTGCTTTTTAATATGCTATCTAGGTTGGTCATAACTTTCCTTCCAAGGAGTAAGCGTCTTTTAATTTCATGGCTGCAATCAGCATCCGCAGTGATTTTGGAGCCAAAAAAAACAAAGTCTGACACTGTTTCCACTGTTTTCCCATCTATTTCCCATGAAGTGATGGGACCAGATGCCCTGATCTTTGTTTTTTGAATGTTGAGCTTCAAGCCAACCTTTTCACTCTCCTCTTTCACTTTCCTCAAGAGGCTTTTGAGTTCCTCTTCACTTTCTGCCATAAAGGTGGTGTCATCTGCATATCTGAGGTTATTGATATTTCTCCTGGCAATCTCGATTCCAGCTTGTGCTTCTTCCAGCCCAGCGTTCCTCATGATGTACTCTGCATATAAGTTAAATAAGCAGGGTGACAATATACAACCTTGACGTACTCCTTTTCCTATTTGGAACCAGTCTGTTGTTCCATGTACAGTTCTGACTGTTGCTTCCTGACCTGCATACAGGTTTCTCAAGATTTTTCCATTACTTGCAGTCAAAAGTATTCCTGACATTTATAATTTCTGTTCCACACTTTTAAAGTAAGAATCCTGAGGATTACTCAACTTCCTATGTCTCTGCTAGATGAGACTGACTTTGAAACCTGGATCTGCAATCCTGGCTCTTTCTCGAGTTCCTGTACTCCAGTTTTCTGGAAAGATGCCCAAGCGATGTCCTCTCAAGTTCAAATTCAATATGTCAAAAACTGAACTTCCCACCTTTCCTCATTCCTGTGTGTGTGTGTTAGTCCCTCAGTCATGTCCAACTCTTTGCGAGTCCATGGACTGTAGCCCACTGGGCTTCTCTGTCCATGGAATTCTCCAGGCAAGAATATTGGAGTGGGTTGCCATGCCTTTCTCAAGAGGATCTTCTGGACCCAGGGATTGAATCCAGGTCTCCCGCATTGCGGGCAGATTTTTTACGGTTTGGGCTACCCTAGAAGCCCCTCCTCATTCTTAAATTTCCTTGTTCTCTGCCTCATTTTCTCCTTCCTTCTGACAGGGCCTCAGTCTCCCATCTCTCAGGAACAAAAGCTGGACTCACCTATATCTTCCTCTCTCCTCTCAGCTAACCAATTGGTTTCAAGCTCTGTAGATTCCGATACAATTTCTCTCCACAGTTTTGGGAGTTGGGGCTCTGGTGTCTTTCTCACTTTCTCACTGGTCTGTGAGCTCCTGGGTACGACTAGCATCTCAGTTGCCTCTGCTGGCTGCCTGTGGCCCAGTAGAGTGCCTGACACATAGCAGGTGGGTGACAATGATGCCAAGGGCCTGCAGGAGCCCTGGGCCCTGGCTGATGACCTTGGGAGCTCATGACCCCTGTGGGTGAGTTACAAGCTCTGGGGAGAGGGAGGCACCTCAGAAGCGCTCTGCCATCTTTGCTGGCAGGTCACATCTTCCCAGCATCGGGGATGCCTACTGGGGACAAGTCAGAGCAAAGCATAATGAAAGGCGACCAGCCAGTAAATGATGGCAACTTGACAGTCAGGACTCTGGGGCTCCAGCAATTTCAGTGCCAGCAGGTGCCTCTATAATGATGCAGAGGTGTCACCACCAAGCCCTGTGGTCATCAACAAGCTGCACTGCCTCTCCCGAGGAGGGAGGGGGGTTCACCTCCCCTCCCATGTGGTATTAATAGAAGCTTGATAAGTGTTTGTTGTCTCTATTTTTAGGACTCTTGCTATCCTTTCCACTTCTTACCTGTGCCAGCAAGTCTGGTAGCTTCCAGAACGGAGCCTGGATTGTCCCTGCAGGCCTGGGGAGTGAGAAGAGCCCTCCGAGGAAGTCATGATGAAGGAAAGATTCTGCCAGGGACAAAGACTTCTTGTTTGGGAATAAAGATGTGAAGTCGCTGACCATAATAGGGGTCTGGGGGTGGGAGCTGCACGCTGAGGTTTTGTCAAAGAGGAAGCTGACCTCCCCAATGACCTTGGAAGACTTGGGCTTCCCACTCATGAGAAGACGGGTCAGGGGAGGCAAGGGTGCCCTTTCATCTAAAATCTGAAGGAGATTCCAGCCTCCTCTGTTTTGTTCCATGATGCACAGCCTGTGTTTTGTGTTCTCAGTGATGGGCCACTCTTTGCAGCCTCATGGACTTTAGCCCACCAGGCTTCTCTGTCCATGGGATTCCCCAGACAAGAATACTGGAGTGGTTGCCATTTCCTCCTCCAGGAAATCTTTTCACACAGGGATCAGACCTGCATCTCTTCCATTGCAGGCAGTTCCTTTAGCACTGCGCTGCCCAGGAAGCTCTACTGTGACACAGTAGACATGTGCTGTGTCCCAGTGAGCCCCAGGCACAGAGGTTGAGTTAGGACAGACAGAAGTGACAAGGGATCCTCAGCTAGAGGCTCCCAGTTCAATGAGGAAGGGATGGAGGTGGATGATGTCAATATGGATGCATGGAAGAGGTGAGACTTGGGTCTAGGATGCGTGGGTGTACATTCTGGGAGATATAGGACTTTCCTGGGGCAGCTGGAACAATTTAGGACAATCTGGAGGGGTCTTAGAATAAGAGATGTTTATTCTCTTATAGTTCTGGAGGCCAGAAGGTCTAAACCAAGGTGCTGGCAGGAGGACCCGCCCTCTGATGCTCTGGTGGAGAATCATTCAGCTTCCTCCAGCTTCCGGTGGTGAGGACAAGCCTTGGCACTCCTTGCCTTGCAGACTCATCTTTCTAATCTCTGCCTCGTCTTGATGTGTCCCATTCCCTGTATCTCTGTATCTCAAATCTCCTACTAGCTTTTTCTTAGGACAGCTGTCATTGGATTTAGGGGCCTTCTTCAAGATGGTCTCATTTTAAGACTCCTAATTACATTTCCAAAATCCCTTTTCCCTTATAAGGTCACATTCACAGGTTCTGGACATGAGGACTTAGATGTATATTTTGGGTGATATCCCTCAACCCAATACAGGAGGCACAGGTACTTGCAGTTTAGGAAGACTTCCTGGAGGAAGCCTTGGAGGTGAAGAGGAGTCATCCAGGTAAAGAAAGGAAGAGAGACGTTTATTCCAAGCAGTGGGAGATAGAAGGACAGAGATAGGAAGCCACAGTGAAGGAGTTTGAGGTGCAGAAGGAGGTGGGTTAGGGGTGGGAAGCAGAACAAAAGTAATGAGTCTTTGAATACAATGCAGAATTCAGGAATTGGGGCTGTGTTTGCATTAGTGGTAGTCTGGTATTCCCATCTCTTTCAGAATTTTCCAGTTTATTGGGAATACCAGACCACCTGACCTGCCTCTTGAGAAACCTATGTGCAGGTCAGGAAGCAACAGTTAGAACTGGACATGGAACAACAGACTGGTTCCAAATAGGAAAAGAAGTACGTCAAGGTTGTATATTGTCACCCTGCTTACTTAACTTATATGCAGAATACATCATGAGAAATGTTGGGTTGGAAGAAGCACAAGCTGGAATCAAGATTGCTGGGAGAAATATCAATAACCTCAGATATGTAGATGACACCAACCTTATGGCAGAAAGTGAAGAGGAACTACAAAGTCTCTTGATGAACGTGAAAGAGGAGAGTGGAAAAGTTGGCTTAAAGCTCAACATTCAGAAAACTAAGATCATGGTAACTGGTCCCATCACTTCATGGGAAATAGATTGGAAAACAGTGGAAACAGTGTCAGACTGTTTTTTTTTTTTTTTTTTTTTTGGCTCCAAAATCACTGCGGATGCTGATTGCAGCCGTGAAATTAAAAGATGCTTACTCCTTGGAAGGAAAGTTATGACCAACCTAGATAGCATATTAAAAAGCAGAGACATTACTTTGCCAGCAAAGGTCTGTCTAGTCAAGGCTATGGTTTTTCCTGTGGTGATGTATGGATGTGAGAGTTGGACTGTGAAGAAAGCTGATTGCCGAAGAATTGATGCTTTTGAACTGTGGTGCTGGAGAAGACTCTTGAGAGTCCTTGGGACTGCAAGGAGATCCAACCAGTCCATTCTAAAGGAGATCAATCCCGGGTGTTCACTGGAAGGACTGATGCTAAAGCTGAAACTCCAATACTTTGGCCACCTCATGTGAAGAGTTGATTCATTGGTAAAGACCCTGATGCTGGGGGGGATTGGGGGCAGGAGGAGAAGGGAACAACAGAGGATGAGATGGTTGGATGGCATCACTGATTTGATGGACATGAGTTTGGGTGAACTCCGGGAGTTGGTGATGGACAGGGAGGCCTGGTGTGCTGCGATTCATGGGGTCGCAAAGAGTCGGACACGACTGAGCGACTGAACTGAACTTACATTAGTCGGGAGCCCGGGAAGACTTAAGGGATAGGGAGATGAGCTCAGTTGTGTTAGAGCAGAAAGGGAAAGTGGGGAGCTGACCACTGCTGGGAAGGAGCCCAGGGGGAGAATCCCCCTCCCTCTCTTATCTTGCCCTATTTGAACCACCCTTGCCATCCCAAAGAAACACACACACACACGCATATATCTCCCTCTCTGGAGTAGGTGGACTGCATGTCTCTGGCCCTTTGGCCAGATGCGGCCAGAGCTGATTGAGATTCTGATCACGGAGTGGGCCTGGCAGCCCTGGCTGTGAGCTTGAAGACCTGATGGACCTTTTTAGTACGCCTGCTGCTTCTGCCCTGCTGTCTCCTCAACTAGTCATCTATAACATTTGTGGGCCTATTAAGAGGGAAATACAATTTCATAGCTACAGATTAGAGATTAGACAGGTCAATTTGAAGTCTGTGAAACAGGCTGAGTGTGGGGAAGGAATAGTTCCCAAATTACGATCTTGCTGATTTTGAGGCTGTGTTTTTATTGGATCTCAGTGTGACTCCTGACAGTGAAGGGTATGATTTTTTAGTTATGGGCCAACAGTCTATTGTCAAGTGCTTAAATCCACTCAGGGATGCTGGGGACTGGCCCCCTCAACCAGGGGTGTGGAAAGCCACTCTGACCAGAGTGCATGTCGCAGCTTTTTGTCTACTACTTCTAGGTATGAAAAATTTTCCAACCAGAGTGTAAAGTTATGGACTATTCTGGGTGTTCTTGATCCATGAAGTCTGGGGGCTAATGGTGTAGAATGAAATTACTGCTCACATGACTTCTCAGAGGACCCCTCTGTGAGGCTGCCACCCTTGTTAGTAGCCCACACTGCCAGCTGGATGATACCTGAGCAGGAAGAGTTTTCAGTCAGTGTCTGAAAAAGGTCAAAGCCTCCCTCTGCCTCCCCTGCAGCTGGCCTCCGTCTGTTCCACCTCTGCACCAATGCCTTGTGGTTCTTATCTCTCTTGCTGTTCCCTTGTCACCCTGCTTGTCTTTTCCCACCTGTGATCTCAGCAGAAACTTCCTGCTAATGCTGCCCAGTACACCCCAGGCAGATGTTCTTATCTAAGTCCCAAGAATTCTTAAAGGGCACTCAGGATTTTTTCCTTACTTTCTTCCATAAAGCCAAAGCGTTTTAGAGCTTTTCAGCTCTCAGTATTGCTTCTTGACCCTTGGGAATGTTTTCTAATCACTCTGTGCCTCAGCTCTTTAGAGGGGCCAGTTGTGGTGTCTGTATCATGGGGTGGAGGAGCAAGACAAACAGCAAGCCCTGCACAGACGTTAGCTGCCTTTATTGTCTCTACCACCACCATCATCCCATCATCACCACCACTGTCACCTTCATCTTCATGATCATCACCATTGTCATCCCCACCATCAGCATCATCACCATAATTACCACCGTCACCACCCACCATCCTCACCACCGTCACCTTCTTCTGCCTGATCGTCACCATCATCATTCTCATTGTCACCACCATCACCATCATCAGCACTTCATCACCTCTTCATTATCAATTATCTAGTCAAACCGCCTCATGGTTTAGGTTGTTTTTTAAAAAACATTTAAGTACTTTTAGAAACATTCCTTTTTTTTTGCCTTCTAAGAAAAAAATTCCAGGCATAGCTGGAACATACGTGAGCGCACACACACACACACACACACACACACACACAGAGGGGCAGAGAAACTCAGTGAAGGAAAGCTGAAAATAGAAAGCAGGAAACACAGGGGATATACCAAGAGTCAGAAGTATATACATGAGAGTGTTTGGAAAATGATGGAGAAACACAGCAGAATAGATGTCAGTACATTGAGACCTGAGGCAGCAAGGACCTGATCTTAGCTTTGATCGAAGCAGCAGGCTCCATCTGGCACCTTTATTTTAACAAGTGGAAGCTCAGGACTCTTGAAAATATTGTCAGTTTCATGTTGTACACATAATAACGGTGATTATCAGTTAAGTGGAGGTGACATCATTTCTTGCCTCTCTGGCTAAATTAAATTGGGAAAAAGCCTTGGTTCCTCCTGTGTAGAACATGATATTAGTAGCTCACATTCTAACACAGAGAGTAGAAGCAGCAGTGTAATAGGTCACAGGACACTGGTCTGGCAGGATTTCCCCCTTGGTCTCGGAGTCAGAGTGGAGCCCCAGAACTGAGATCAATAGGTAATGCCTGTCCTCAGTTTCAAAGGACAAGTAGGCTAGTCTGCACATGCAGAACGTTCTAAGAGACAGTGGGACTGGTTCTGTGACCCTGTCACCTGCCTCCAGCCTACATAAGAGAAGATGAGAAAGGCAAAGGAGACTGATCAGACAGAAAGGTCTTCCAGACTCCGTCCCTCCCTAGGCCAGGGCTAGAATGAAGTTCTGCCAAGCCCAAGAGCGGGAAGCCTCAGGAAGACTACATGCCTGTCTGTGAGAACCCCATTACTGATGCCCCAGGCTGCATGGCACCCTGTGCTTCCCGTGCTGCAGTCACAGATAGTGACGGATCGGGGAGGATCTGACCTGAGTCCTGGACTTCGCAGAGCCCGGGACTGGAGATGAATCTCACCTTGAAGTGTAGAGGGGAGACAATACCTGGAGTGCCCATGACAGTGATGCATCTCTACTCCTTCCAGGGTGTAGGGAAGAGTCAAGTCATATAGTTGACTTGACTATAGTCATATATAGTCATATAGTCATATACTCCATGAGTTTATTAGGGCTTGTGGTAAATACACAGACTTGAAATCTCTCAAGAAGAACCATTTCAAAAGATCTGCCCACCTAGCTGAGCCAACCCCAGAGGGCTGTGACTGTGAGGAGCTTGGAAGGGGAGATGGTAAGAATTCAATTAGGAGACAGAATTAGTCAGGCCCACCCTGGTTGTGTTACACTCACAAAAACTCTCCAATCATGGCCACCTTGCAGAGGCCCCAGTCAAAGAGGATTGTATCCTATAAGATTATCTTCAACCCCCTCCAGCCAGCCTTGGAGGAGCCAGAGCGGTAGCCATTGAGAAAAATCACAGAACCATGCTTGGTACTCCCTTGTGATCCACTGAATTCATGATCTGGTTCAAAACTAGGGGCAGAAATATCATCAAAGTGGATGAGAAAAATCAGTTTTGGGTTAAATTGAGTTGAACATTTTACTCCCTGGAGTGAGACCGCTCTTAGGGTCATCAGGTACAGTTGTATAAGTTGTGCACTGCACAAGGGTTTCTATCCAAATGGACCAGTAGGTGTTTAAACCCTTACTGAGCTACATTTGCCAAGTTTTGCATTCCAGCAAGGGCGTGGCATAAATTCAGAGGGAGAGACACCCTTTGTCTAATTCATCTACCCATAAGGGACTTTTAAAAATTCTGCATTAAAGCACAATATATACTAGTGGGTGGCCCTGACTATCACGTACCTGAAAATGCCTAGAAAAGCCTGGGGATCAGACTTTTGCACCCAAGCGATGGTTCAGGTTTGGGCCAGGGAGCTCCAGCCCAGCATAGTTGAAGAACGTTGATGGGGGAAAGGAAACTGACATCTTCATGGAATTTTACTTAATTCATGTGCATGCTCAGTCTTTTCAGTCAAGTCTGACCCTTTTGTGATCCCATGGGCTGCAGCCTTCCAGGCTCCTCTGTCCATGGGATTCTCCAGGCAAGAATACTGCCATGCCCTCCTCCAGGGGATCTTCACAACCCAGGAATCAAACCCATGTCTCCTGTATCTCTTCCATTGCAGACGGATTCTTTACCCACTGAGCCACGCAGGAAGCCCTTGCTTAGTTCAGTCTTAAAATAAAATGATCACAACGTATCCTTCCAAGGAGGGAGAGGGAAATATGTGTAGACCCATTACAGGACTGGAGAGTTAATAGGAGTGGAAGGGGACCTGTTCAGGGTGCTGAGGACCTCTGCATGTATCCCCAGGGTCTGTGGCTGCAGAGGTTCCAGCACCTTATGCTGTCACAAGCACACGGAGGCTTGGAGTTCATAGGCCACTATGAAGATGGTCTTAATTCAAGCATCACAAAATGGGACTCAGGTCTGGACTGCTGTGACACACACGAACTAGCTGTGACACCACTTGACATCTCTGAATGTTAGTACCTGTTGTCTGGATGGAGACCAGGCCCTCACGAGCTGACAGTCTATGTTATAACCACAGCAATGCTGACACAGCAACATCATCTGACACGGGATCCTTGTTAGGCAGCTGGCAGTTGTGAGCATGTTTCTAAACGGTAACTCATCCCCTTCAAGGAACATGCCTCTGTTATCCCTATTTCATAGACAGGGACACAGAGACTCAGGGAGGACAAATGATTTGTCCCAAGGGTCTCAGCTTTAAGTGGTGCAATGTGGGTTTGAACCTAGTCTGATCTTAGGGTATGTGCTCTTAACACCAGGCTTCATCACCCAGTGGGAGGCCCAGGACTCAAACCCAGCGCAGCTTGGTGGTGAACCGAGAGCTTTTCTTCTGTGTTAAGCTTCCCTCCATCAACACAGAAGGCAGAACTATGTCTGGGCTGGTGTTGACCTGCTGTGGCTTTCCCATTCAGCTGCCCAGTCTGGGCCCTAGAGAATCAGCCAGTCAAAGTCTCATGGCTAAGCGAGTAAAGAATCCTCATGCAATCCAGGAGACCCAAGAGACATGGGTTTGATCCCTGGGTAAGGAAGATCCCCTGGCAGAGGAAATGGCAGCCCACTCTAGTATTCTTGCCTGAAAAATCCCATGGACAGTGAAGTCTGACAGACTATAGTCCATGGAGTCTCAAAGAGTCAGACACGACTAAGCACACACACACACACACACACACACACACAAGGTCTCATAGGATCTGTGTATCCAGGGACCAGTGGTTCTATAGTGTGTATGCAGCAGATTGGACCCTGAGGGGGCAAGAATTCACTCCTGTTCTCAGGAATGTGACTCCTACCATCTAAACGTGTCGGACTCCAGAACCTTCTCTTCCTGGCTTTTGTGAAGTTTTCTGAGGGACTCTTGCCTCAGACAAAGTCTTCTCCATCAAAGCAGAACTTGACATGGAGTTATTTTTGACTAGAAGATCAGAACTGAGCTTCTAGAAGTTTTGTGCTTCCACAGTTGCCTGCAGCTATGGTGAAAGACGGAGCAGTTGGCTCCACTTCAGCCTTAAAGAAGTGGCGTCACAGGCAGGCCTTCCCTCCTGTCTGAAAGGATTCACAGCCGGTCGCCAGCCTCTCAGAGCCTCCACCCCTGGAGGAGAGGATGCTGTGTGTGCGATGCTGGAGCTGGTTTGTATGGACGGTGCTGCCCCATTTTCTATTTATACACAATGAAATGCCCACCTGCCAGTTCTCAGGAGCCCTCAGAGTTCCAATTCTTTCCAGCTCAGTTGAAAATACATTGATTATGTCTCTAGAGTGATGTTCCCCAATATGGTAGCTGTGAGTCACATGTGGCTACTGAGCATTTGGAATATGGCTCATCCTCGTTGAGGTGGGCTGTGTGATACTCACTGGGTTTCAAAGACTTAGTACACACAAAAATGGATTTAAGTGTTTCATGAATAATTTTTATATTGACTATGTGCTGCAATGATCATATTTTTGATATATTGGGTTAAATAGTGTAATGTAATATAAAATAATATAGAGATAAATTTGTCTGCTTTTCTTTGACAATTTTTAATGTGGCTGCTATAAGATATAAAATTACACATGCAGTTCCTGTTATACTTCAAGGGCAGCAGAGTGGCTGGGTCAAGAGCTCAGGGTTTCCAGAACTGTGCTTGGAACAGACTCAGGGAGGTTCTGGACCATAAGGAAGGAAGCTGTAGCATCTGCTTTATCCGTGCTTCTCCATCCTCACTTGAACCAGATCTTGGAGAGTGTAGGGGGACGCTGATGATGGGCAATGTGCTTTGTGATGTTGCTTTAATGCTGTAAGAGCTGACGCTGATCACATACTCACACCAGGCACCTTCCTTATGTTGAGTTACTTAATCCTCACGACAATTCCACAAGCAGATGCCATTCAAATCCCATCTTATGGATGAAGAAAGTGAGTTTGGAGAGGCCTAGTAAAGTGTCCAGTGCTTCGAGTCCTGGGCGTGGACAAGGCGGGGCGTGAGTCCAGGCAGCCTGGTTCCACACCAGCTGAACACATCAGTGAGAGCTAGGATGAGAAGGACCAACTATCCTGACCACCCGACCAGCATCAAGAGCAGAGGAACAAGAGGAGCCCTGGAGGCTGCTGCTGCTGCTAAGTCACTTCAGTCGTGTCCGACTCTGTGTGACCCCATAGACGGAAGCCCACCAGGCTCCCCTGTCCCTGGGATTCTCCAAGCAAGAACACTGGAGTGGGTTGCCATTTCCCTCTCCAATGTGTGAAAGTGAAAAGTGAAAGTGAAGTCGCTCAGTCGTGTCCGACCCTTAGCGACCCCACGGACTGCAGCCCACCAGGCTCCTCCATCCATGGGATTTTCTAGGCAAGAGTACTGGAGTGGCTTGCCATTGCCTTCTCCAGGAGGCTGCTGCTGTAGGCATCCTATCTGGGTTTACAACCCCTGGCTTTGGCTGCAGACAAGCAACCAGGCTCGCCATCTTTCCAATGGGAAGATATCAAGAACGACCTCCAGGTGTCACTGGGGAGACATTGAGGGGAGGGAGGAGAATGGCCAAGATTGTGGCAAATGCTTATTATTCATTGAGTCGGTTCCTTAATTTGGGGAGGATTGATGGAAGCTTGCCTTGGCACTTGCCCCCAGTCTTTCCTTCCTCACCCTGATAATCCATCCAGTTGCTTCACGCATCAAGGACAATAGCTGTATTGGGCCCGTTGTGAGGTCTAAGGACCCCAACTCTCACAAGACATGGGCCAGGCCATGCAGAAGCTCTCTGGCCAACTTGGCATGTAGACAGGAAGGCAGCACTGGGAGGGCCACACTTCTACCTGCCTGCATGGAGCCAGGTGCTACGAGGCACAGAAGGGGTTCTCAGGCCCCAGGAGGCAGAGACGATGGGGTGGATGAATGAGAGAGAGGATGGAACATCCCAGGGAAGAGAGAGAGAGGACATCTCCTGCCTCAACACCATCCGCTGGGGAGTATCTGTTCCAACTGTAGACCAAAGCGATTCAAGGCCACCCGCCCTCCACTCTGAGACTCAGATCGGTCCCTCTGATAACACTGGTCTTATTCTTTGTGGTGAATGGGCTTCTCCATTCAAAGAAGTATTTGTTCTGTCTCTGCATGAATCTGGGGATATGGTGTAGAACAAGCCAAAGAGGTCCTTGGTTTTTTACATTTCAATGGGGAAGATGCAAAACAAATAAGCACATAAGTAGATAAGATGACTATAGTTACACTAAGGGTGAGAAAGCTGCATGATTAGAACTCTGGAATGTCTACATATTACTGTGGGTTGGCCAGTGCCCAGAGAGGAAAGCGAGTCACTGGTGTGTTATCGAACAGCGAGGATTTAATACAGGAATTGGCTGCAAAAGGCACTGGAAGGGCCAGTGGTGCAAAAGGAGGAAGGTATTGGTTACAGGTGTTTAGCTTCCCAGGTGGCACTAGTGGTAAAAAACCTGCCTGCCAGTGCAGGAGACATAAGAGACTCAGGTTTGATCCTGGGTCAGGAAGATCCCCTGGAGGAGGGCATGGCAACCCACTCCAGTATTCTTGCCGGGAGAATCCCATGGACAGAGGATCCTGGTGGGCTACAGTCCATGGAGTTGCACAGAGTCGAACAGGACTGAGTGACTTCACATGCATTTAACTTTCAGAAGCTGCTTCTACCTTTAGGGCTGGAGGAGTTAAATGAGGCAGTGATCCCCAGAACCACACACAATTGCTCTGCCATGGATTTGGCTGCTAGCAGGACTGAGATTCTTGAGCTGAAACCTTAATCAATTCTTGTACCAGCTCCTGCTTCTGCTGCAGCCCCAAACCCAGAAAGCCTTGCTCCTCCTCACCTGCCTCCCATCTCCCGCCATGGCTCCTCCTTGGAGGACTGAACTGAGGGCCGGCTGGTATGGGGATGGGGACTTTGAACTTCCAGGTTCCCTGCCACCTTGGTGGATGGACTGGTGCAGGGTATGCAGCGTGGGGGTGAGATGGAGCAGGCACTCTGGCACGGAGGCTTTGGGCTGGCTTTCTGGTTGAAGCGAAGGTCTGGAGCTCATCCCGAACTACATTTGCAGCACCAGCTTGCAGTTTTTATTGAGACTGATATATGTGTTGAGGGGGTGGCTTTTGGTGGCTGGTAAAGGCCAGGTTGGCTTGAAGCTCAACATTCAGAAAACAAAGATCATGGCATCTGGTCCCATCACTTCATGGGAAATAGATGGGGAAACAGTGGAAACAGTGTCAGACTTTATTTTTGGGGACTCCAAAATCACTGCAGATGATGATTGCAGCCATGAAATTAAAAGACGCTTGCTCCTTGGAAGGAAAGTTATGACCAACCTAGATAGCATATTAAAGAGCAGAGACAATACTTTGCCAACCAAGGTCTGCCTAGTCAAGGCTATGGTTTTTCCCGTGGTCATGTGTGGATGTGAGAGTTGGACTGTGAAGAAAGCTGATCGCCGAAGAATTGATGCTTTTGAACTGTGGTGCTGGAGAAGACTCTTGAGAGTCCCTTGTACTGCAAGGAGATCCAACCAGTCCATTCTAGGGGAGATCAGTCCTGGGTGTTCATTGGAAGGACTGATGCTAAAGCTGAAACTCCAGTACTTTGGCCACCTCATGTGATGAGTTGACTCACTGGAAAAGACTCTGATTCTGGGTGAGATTGGGGGCAGGAGGAGAAGGGGATGACAGAGAATGAGATGGCTGGATGGCATCACCGATTTGATGGACATGAGTTTGAATAAACTCCTGGAGTTGGTGATGGACAGGGAGGCCTGGCGTGATTCATGGGGTCGCAAAGAGTTGGACATGACTGAGCGACTGAACTGAACTGAACTGAACTGAAAGGTCAGGAGGGGCTGAACTGGCAACACCACTGGTGCTACTGAAGAAAAAGTTCTGAAGGTGGGAATTTGGGCTGAGACCTGCAGGAGGAGCCAACCTAGAGCCCTGTGGTCTGAAAACACACCCTCCGCTTAGTTGTTGGTGTGGTCAGGTGCCAAGTGGCCTAGCTGCCCCTGAACCAGGCTCTGCCCTGAACCAGGCTCTGCCACCATAGTTTCCTTCCATGGTCCAACCTGGAATCCCTCCCCAGCCCTACCTGTCTGGATTCCTTGGGTGTTGCATCCTGGATAAACTTCCTGAAGCTGCCATAACAAAGTACCACAAAGTGGAGAGCAGTGTCTTAAAACAAGGCTCCAGGGAAGAATCCATTCTTTCCTCTCCTAGTTCCCAGTGGCTGCTGGCATCCTCGGTAAACACATTATCCCAGTCTCTACCTCTATAGTCACATGACCTTCTTTCCTCCTTTTCTCATAAGGACCCAGAAGAACAGGATTAAATCAGTCAGCTACTAAAAAGAATGAAATAACGCCATTTACAGGAGGATGGTCTGACCTAGAAATTGTTATACTGAGTGAAGTAAGTCAGAGAAATAGAAATATCATGTAACGTCCTTTATATGCTCAATCTAAAAAGAAATGATACAGATGAACTCAATTACAAAACAGAAATAGGCTCACAGACTTAGAGAACAAACTTCTGGTTGCCGGAGGGAAAGGGTTTGTGGGAAGAGATAGCTAGGGAGTTTGGGATGGACATGTATACACGTTGCCATGTAACCAACAAGAACCTACTGTATATAGCACATGGAACTCCACTTAGTGTGAAATGACAGCCTGGATGGGAGGAGAGTTAGAGGGAGAATGGATACATGTTTATGCATGGCTGAACCCCTTTGTTGTCCACTGAAACTATCACAGCATTGCTAATAAGCTATATGCCAATATAAAATAAAAAGTTTTTAAACAATAACAAAAGTCCATCATACTCCAAAATGATCTCTTCTTAACCAATTCCATGTGCAATGACCCTGATCCCAAATACAGTCATAATATGAGGTTCTGGGAAAGAAATGGATTTTGGGGGGACACCATCTCATCCAGCACATGTCTCACAGTCGTGTCTCATGCACCTATAAGAACATCTCATTATCTTATTCCTAGCCTCTAATCCCACCTGCCTTCACACATTAAAACTGAGAGGCGCTGGGTCGTGACTCGTTTTTCTGGTGGTGAGAGGCGAGCTGCAGAGTGTGGAGTCTGGAGGGAGCCTGGCAGAGTGCTGCCAGGAGCTCACAGCCAAGGCAGGGCTCCATGAGACTGAACTCATTCCAATATATTCCTGATTTTTTTCTTTTCTCAGTTACTTATAACACACACAAAATCACCTACCAGCTTGCTGTGCCAATAAATGAAAGTTCTCTCATTTCTCTACATCCCCCTCCAATCTTTGCCCCAAGCACTGAATTTTTTGGTGGTTGTATAAACACAGCACAGACACAGTTTGTTTAATGCCTTCACTTACTTCCTCTCAGAGGCATTTGCCGTGTTGCTACAGCCTTCATAATTATCACTTTGAAAGCTGCATAATGTTGCATTAGGAGGATGCCCCGTGATTTACTTAACTAAATGTCTAGCCGTGGCAGAACAGTTGTTTCACTATTTAAATAGCGTGATTATGAACATCTCTGGAATTTGGTTTTTTGATTCTTATTTAATTCTTTGAAACATTACATTTAAAATTAAACATTGCATTTTCACTTTCTTTAAATAAATGATCTCTCCAACATCCTGACATTTTCCTAAGAATTTGGAACTGAAGATTGATTGTAATACATAGGACTTTTTGTTTGCCTGTTTGACTCCTCCTTTGCATTTCCTTGTAACAGTGAAGCCACAGTCCTTGGGGACTGTCCTCCCTCTACTTGGTTTCCACGCTCTGGCTGGAGTCAGACTCATTCCAGAGTTGGGCGTGGTGTGTGAATGGGCTAAGCCAGCCAAAAGATCCAGTCCCCTTGGCCGTGGAGATTGGGTCAGGGATGGGCAAGTGGCCTGATGTGTGCCCAGGCGTGGGCTAGGATTTCTATAGGAATCGTTGGGAAGATAGACCTCTTTTTCTGGAGCTATGAAGATGGAAGCCTGGAGTTGCTGGCAACCATTCTGTCACCATGAGGTGGGAATCTGTCTGGGAGCGAAATAAAATAGAAGGGAGTGGAGAAGAGAGATGGAGAGAGATATAGGGGGAGGGGGAAGAGGAGATGAAGAAGAAGAAAAAAGAGGTGAAGAAAAAAGAGAGGAGAAAGAGAGAGACTGAGATTGTAGTTTGAGACCCTGGGATGGACGGATCAGGTACATAAGCCATCAGATTATCCTTTTTTGCTTAAGGACATCTGAGTTGGTGTCTGTTTCTCGTCACTGATGGGTGCTCTGTACTCACATTTACACACTCACAGAGCTCAGAACAGAGGCATAGTTGGTGATGGTTCTAGGGTGTGTCAGGTGCATTGCTCACACCCACCATAGGGGACTCAAAGAGTCCTGCCTGCAGAGTGCAGGTACCTGGGAGGGGCTAGTTTCAACTCTTCTGCTAACCGGCCATGTGACCCTGAGAAAGATGAATCCCACTCCAAGCCTTTCCTCCCACATCCACACAATGAGGGTGTAGAACAGATTCTGAGACGTGTCCAGCCATGGGGTGGGGGGCAGTGTTGGGTATTGAGATGGCCCTCCTGTCCTCCACCTGGACCACTGAACTTCACCTCACACGTAAGATTTTGCATCTGAGTTCATCTGAGGGGAAAAGAGTACCAACAGAAACTCAGGGTTCCACTGGACAAGCAAACAGTTGTGAGTAGCTGAGTTCTGTGGATGATACTGCAACCCCTCCCCCCCCCACACACACCCTTAGGTGCCATCCAGTTCCAAACCCCTAGGATACTGGGACAGGATGCCTTGCTCTCCCCTCTGATCTGTAAACACTGCAGCCAGTTGCTGGGTTTGGTAGCAAACATTCCAGTCCCCTTCCATTGAGAGAAAACCATTGCTCTCATGCCTTCTGGACCCCAATGTCCCAGGCATCGTGTCAGATGAAATGAAAACAGCACAACGTGAACCCAGTGCTGTCTGAAAATGCAGTGCCTCCCACGGGGAACAAGTGGGTCAGCTTCTCAGTTGAGAAGATGAAGAGACACAGTCCACAGACGTGTATTTCATCCAAGTTACTTCACAGCATTGGGTGCAGGATTCCCTATCATCCTGGCATCTTTGACCCAGCCCCTGCTTGCATTCATTCTATCCTGAGATTCTTGACATTTGGAAGACTCCATTCTGACTAGGAGGCATTGTCTTTTAAAAGTATAGTAGGGACTTTCCCCGGTGCTCCATTGGTTAAGAGTTCACCTTCCTATGCAAGGATTTGAGTTCAATCCCTGGTCAAGGAAGTAAGATCCCACATGCCACGGGGCAACTAAGCACATGCACCACAACTAGATAGAAACCAGTGTGACACATTGAAGATCCCAGATGCTTCAATTAACACTGTCGCTGCCAAATACATACATGCATACATATCCTGGAGAAGGGAATGGCAACCCACTCCAGTATTCTTTCCTGGAGAATCCCATGGAGAGAGGAGCCTGGTGGCTACACTCCATGGGGTCACAAAGAGTCAGACACACACACACACACACACAAAAGAGTCAAACATGACTGAGCAATTAAATATATACATATTTTTATTTATATATATATAAAAAATATAAATATATATATATACACACACATAAAATAAAAGCATAGTAACTGCCTTAAGACCATCTTGCCATGGCCCTTAGTTAAGGGGAACACTTTTGAAGGTCATGCCAAAGACACAAAGAAATGTGTTTCATGTTCTTCCGTAGTTGTTGCCAAATAATTTCTGGTCAGGTTTGGCATTTGTGCCCTTGACTCACAGCTAATGAGTACAGCGGAGATGTATAGGGCTAAAATAAAATACTCATTCTGGGAGAGCTCCTTATCTGCTCCAAAGTGGCTTTACATTAATTTCCTCACTGCCTTCTTCCAACATCCGTGTGAATTAAGGAGAGAGCAGGTAGCAAGATCTCGCATTTACAGGAGAGACCTGAGGGCCCAGAGAGGTTACCGGACACCCCCAAGGTCCCTCAGCGATTAAATGGCAGAGTCAGCATGACAGCTGAGGTCTCCTGACTCCTGGTCTTTGTTCTTTTCATTAAACCTAAGTTTGCACTGAACAGCTTAGTGAACTTTGAAGCATACGGTTTTACCTACAGGTCGTTGTGTTCAGCTTTAATGACCAGGGAATTTGTTGCTTGATTTACTGACTAAAAGCAGAATAGTTAATTAAACATAGAGACAGCAAGATTTGGTAGTGCACACACACACAAAATCTTATGTTCATTGTTCTTTTGCTACATAATGAGAAATTGTGGAGCCATCTGTCGAAGGTGGTAACCCCAAATGACGAGTTATTGTTCTTTGGTTATTGTTTCAAAAACACAAAACCTAGAGGCTTCTGGGCACAGGTATAGAAGGAATTCAAAATGAGAAAAGAGTGTGGGACCATGGTTCACATGAGTTAATTTTCTTAGTCCTTTGGAAAAGAGTCAAAGGAAAAACAAAACCAAGCAAGACTCTGAATATGTTCCCATGAATACCAAAATGAGATTAAATTCAACATCTAAGGACTTCACTAAGGATGCAGCCAGGGGGATCCAACCACAAGGAATGGCTGACCAGAAGCAGTAGAAAATTAGAAAAGAGAGACCAGAAGCCATGAGACACGTTGGATGACCCAGGGGATGGTGGAGGTTGGAGGTGCTCAGCTTGGACAGTCGCACATTATTCCTGGTTTTGAGTGAAAAAAAACACATGATTATCTCCCCACAGAGATAACAGCAACTGGTAACGAATGATCAATATTTCTCCCAACCTGAACACCCATGTCTACAGAGCCCAGAATTGAGTGGAAAGATGCTTTGGAAGTCTCACCATCCTCTGACACAGAGACGTGACCTGTCTTTAGTCAAATGAAGAAGCCACAAGGGACAACGGAATCTCCATGGGGATCAATGTAATAATCGCCTCCCTTCTATTGCCTGAAAAACATCTACTTCTGCTTTGTTGACTACACCAAAGCCTTTGACTGTGTGGATCACAACAAACTGTGGAACATTCTTAAAGAGATGGAATACCAGACCACCTTACCTGTCTCCTGCCTCCTGGGAAAGGAGTAAGTCAAAGCTGTGAATTGTCACCATGCTTATTTAACTTCTATGCAGAGTACATCATGTGAAATGCCAGTCTGGATGAAGCACAAACTGGAATCAAGATCGCCAGGAGAAATATGAATAACCTCAGATACTCAGATGACATCACCCTTACGGCAGAAAGTGAAGAGGAAGTAAAGAGCCTCTTGATGAAAGTGAAAGAGGAGAGTAAAAAAGCTGAATTAAAACCCAACATTCAGAAAACTAAGATCATGGCAATTGGTCCCATCACTTCATGGCAGGTTGATGGGGAAACAATGGAAACAGTGAGAGATTTTATTTTCTTGGGCTGCAAAATCACTGCAGATGCAGCCATGAAATTAAAAGATGCTTGCTCCTTGGAAGAAAAGCTATGACCAACCCAGACAGCATATTAGAAAGCAGAGACATTAATTTGCTGACAAAGTTCCATCTAGACAAAACTATGTTTTTTCTAGTAGTCATGTATGGAGGTGAGAGTTGGACCATAAAGAAAGCTGAGCACTGAACAAGTGAGGCTTTTGAACTGTGGTATTGGAGAAGACTCTTGAGAATCCCTTGGACAGAAAGGAGATCAAACCAGTCAATCCTAAAGGAAATCAGTCCTGAATATTCACTGAGAGGACTGATGCTGAAGATGAAGCTCCAATACTTTGGCCACCTGATGTGAAGAACTGACTCATTGGAAAAGACCCTGATGCTGGGAAAGATTGAAGGCAGGAGGAGAAGGGGATGACAGAGGATGAGATAGTTGGATGGCATCACTGACTCTATGGACATGAGTTTGAGCAAGCTCCAGGAGTTGGTGATGGACAGGGAAGCCTGGCTTGCTGCAGTCCATGGGGTCACAAAGAGTCGGACATGACTGAGCAACTGGATTAAATTGAACTACTGCCTTGTTGAATTATGTTTCTCCCAAATATATGCTAAAGGGGCTAACAGAGCATAAGATAGTTGGATGGCATCACTGATACAATGGACCTGAATTTGAGCAAACTCTAGGAGACAGTGAAGGACAGGGTAGCCTGGCATGCTTCAGTCTATGGGGATGCAAAGAGTCACATGGCTGAGTGACTGAACCACAACAAATATATATTGAGGTCCTAATCTCGGGTACCAGTCAGTGTGAACTTATTTATAAATGGGGACTTGCAGATGCAATCAAGTTAAGATGAGGTCATTAGGGTAGCCCTGATCCACTATGACTGGTGTCTTTGAAAGAAGAATCAGAGATACAAGGAGAAGATGATGTGAAGATGAAGGCAGAAGCGGGAGTGGTGTAGCTACAGACCAAGGAGGGCCTGGGGTGACTGGAAGGTGAAAAAACCAAGTGGTTGTGGAGTGGGCGGTCCTCTCCAAGGGCCTTTGAGAGAGCCCGGCCCTGCTGACTTCTTGATTTCAGACTTCTGGGCTTCAGAACTGAGAGAGAGAATAAATTACTCTGGTCTGAACCTGCCAGTTTGTGGTACTTTGATATGGAGGCCACGCGAAAATAGGGTCACACCCAGAAATCCCAAAGAATGGCTGCAGTGCAGTCTTACAGCTCTGTGCATGGAAGGTGTCCACCCTATAACATGTGGAGCCAGGGAGGGCATGGATGGTGTTCAGGCAAGAGGCAGCCAGAAGCCTGGGGGCTGGCAGAGTGTCTGTGGGCAGAACCCCATCTGGCCTCCCTTCTGAAGAGTGTCTGTAATTCCCACCGGATGCCACATGAGCCTTGAGTTTACCACATGGCTCAGCCCATATGGTTCAAATCCTTGCTCAAAGGTCACTCTTCTGAGAGGCCTTCTCCAACTGTAAGAAAGCAGGACCCTATGAGGCCTCCCCCAAATAGACCCCCACCCATGTGCTCTGTCTGCCTTTTGTCTGTAGAAAACCTTTAGTCAGAGAATAAGTTTAGTCAGAGAAATGAAAAATACAGAAAGAAAGCAAGAAAAATAATAATGCTTTAGCCATTAAACAAAGTCAAGTATCTTTAGTTCCTCCTCAAGGACTATAGATAATAGTCAGAGCCATGCCCTTGGAGCTGTTTTGCAGACACTGAATCCCCCATCAGGTGGGAGAAGTTAACTCTATGCTGCTCGCAAGCCTATAGACTCCAGAAGGATTGGAACCTGTAGGTTGATGATGCTGACTCCCCATTACCTAACCACCCACCAATCAGAAGAGTGTCCATGAGCTGACCGCGCCCTGCTCCTGAACACAGTAAATCTCCTCACCACCCAACTCCAGTGGGGATACACAGTTTTGAGGGCATTAGCCCGCTATGGCCGCCTTTGCCTGGCAAAGCAAGAAAGCTCCCCTTTTCTACTTCACCCCAGACTCTGCCTTCATGTTTCCATCTGGCACAGGCGCACGGAGGCTGAGGCTCAACAACACGCCTACTGGACTAGAAGCACAGCCCCACCAGGCCTGCACCCTCTGTCCTCCCTGTTTCAGGTTTCTTCACGGCAATAATCATCTTCTTATTTTTGAGTTTTGTCTAATGTTTATCTCTCCACTGGGAACATTTTCAGCAAGCCTGTTTTCTTCACTGATATATCCCACAGAAATGGATAAAGGAATGAATCACAGCTAAAGACATTAGATATGTTGGGTCAGCTGTGTCTGGATCACTCATTTCTGTTCCTGACACAGTTCTGAGAGCAGTGCTCATCTCTGCCGAAATGAGGGATCTTTTCCTTTCATGTATCAAATCTAAAAATCAAGACTTTTTGCATTGATTCTCATGCTCCCTGTAGGAGAAGTGTGGCCCATTGTAACTTAAGCACTTCTATTTTTTTTTTTTACAGTTTTTTAAAGTATATTTAATTTACCGTGCTGTGTTAGTTTCATGTGTGCAGCAAAGTGATTCATATATGTATTAATATATATGTATTTTCAGATTATTTTTCATTGTAGGTTATTGAATATAATTCCCTGTACTATACAGTAGGATCTTGTTATTTATCTATTTTATGTGTAATACTGTGTATATTTTAATCCCAAACTCCTAATTTATCCCTCCCTCCTTCCCCTTTGATCACCATAAATTTGTTTCCTATGTCTGTAGGTTTGTTTCTGATTTGTAAATAATTTCATTTGTATCATTTTTTTAGATCCCACATGTAAGTGGAATCAGTGACATATCTGCTTTTTAAAAGCAGTTAAAAAAGGGGGGCTGAAGTTGGGCTTGAATGTCATCTTGTGTCAGTTTGTGGTGCTGTCATAAAAGCACCAGAGCCCGGGCAGCTTAAACAGCATTTATCTCTTGTAGTTCTAGGGGCTGGATGTCCAGAGTCAAGGTGCTGGCCAGCTGGGTGTCTGATGAGGGTCCACTTCCTGTCTTCTGTGTGTCCTCACATGGTGGGGACAGGGTGGGAAGGGGGTGAGGGGTCTCTCTGGGGTCTTCTTAATTGGGGCACTAGTCCCATTCTTGGGGCTCCATTCTCATGATCTAATCCCTCCCCAAAGGCTTCCCCTCCTAACACCAAGCCACTGGGAGTTAGGGTTTAACATACGAATTTGAGGGAACACAGGCCTTTGATGTGGAGCAAGTGTGAAGTGTCAATCCTGTCCTTACACACGTGTACTGACTGTTCATTCATCCGTTCTTTCATTCACCAAGTGCAGGGCACGGGAGCATGCCCAGATTCCTTCTTTTATGAGCTCTGGGTTATTTCAGAGCCAGATGGAAGCCTCATTTGAACCAACAATAAAACAAAACAGGAAGCCAATCAGCTTCCTGGGCAGGTGACCTGTTCAGCCACACAAGGCTTGTGCTCAGAAGAGCCACGGTGGCTTTTAGTGCTCTGCTGTCATCATGTTTGGAATTATTGATGATTTCCCCTCTGATCTTGCATTTTGTAAGTGAAGTCGCTGGCACAAGAGGAGCACACACAGAGCAGAGGAAACACGTATCAATACATGCCAATGTGTAACAACCATAGTTCCTGCTGCCTGTTTGCATCTAGTATTCTCAAGGCCACACGGATCCCACCTCCACGAAGCTGACCCTTCCTGTGACACATGTGTGCATGAGCTACAAAACCTGAATGGCAACGTATTATAAAGCAGAAGCATCACTTTCTCGACAAAGGTCCATATAATTGAAACTATGATTTTTCCATCAGTCATTTACAGATGTGAGGGTTGGACCATAAAGAAGGATGAGTGCCGAAGAATTGATACTTTCAAACTGTGGTGCTGTTAGAAGACTCTGGGGAGTCCCTTGGACAGCAAGGAGGTCAACAGTCAATCCCACAGGAAATCAGTCCTGAATATTCATTGGAAGGACTGATGTTGAAGCTGAAGCTCCAATACTTTGTCCACCCGATACGAACAACTGACTCACTGGAAAAGACCCTGATGCTGGGAAACATTGAAGGCAGAAGGAGAAGGAGGTGACAGAGGCTCAGATGGTTGGATGGTATCACTGACTCAATGGACATGAGTTTGAGCAAACTACAGGAGGCAGTGAAGGACAGGGAAGCCTGGCATGCTGCAGTTCACGGGATTGCACAGAGTTGGACATGGCTAAGCAACTGAACTACAATAGTTCTGGTGAATCCACGTACAAGTTTAGCTTTGTCTTTTTAACAGGCATTGAGCCATATAAAGAGGAATGATAAAATGCAAACTAATAACTTAAAACCTTAATGTTACTTTACTTAAAAAGACATTAAATGGAAAAAATTTCTTAAAAAGGGACAGTCAAGAGAGATTGTGGAAGAAAGGGGGAAACTTTATGTTTTAGTAAGTCTAATGACAGTGGTTGGAAGCTTCAACAGTTAGTAATAGTAACCATATTCATATGAAGGAGAATTCCAAGGTCAAAGTAGAAAACTACTAAATATTTTCTCCTTGTGCAATTTAATAACATAAGATTATATATTACAATATGATTCTGATTGATATACTCATGAGAGACCTTCTTATAAAGCTTTGTGGACCAGTGAATGTTCACATTCCATAGTAGCTATTGACCAAAAAATACCAGGCTATTGTGAATTGTGGAGAAACTATTCCCAAACTTTTCTAAATAGTTACTTACAGGAAAAGTATTAATAAATTAAATTAAAAGCACTATGTCATATATAGGGCTTCCCTGGTGGCTCAGTGGTAAAGAATCTGCCTGCAATACAGTGGACATGGGTTCGATCCCTGGGTCAGGAAGATCCCCTGGAGAAGAAAATGGCAACCCACTCCAATATTCTTACCTGGAGAATTCCATGGACAGAGGAGCCTGGTGGGCTACAGTCCATGTGGTCACAAGAGTCAGACACAACTTAGTGACTAAACAAAACAAAAACTCTGACAGCACTTTCTTGCTGCTTTTGAACAAGGACCCAACACTGTCACTTGGTCCTGGGCCCTACAAAGTAAGTAGCCAGCGAGTAGGAAGTTACTGATGCTGTTAAAGAGAAACATATAATGTTTTGCGAGAGTTCAGAGAGAGATTACACCCATATGAGGGAATCAAGGACTGCTTCGTGGAGGAGGCGGCTCTGAGTAGTCTCAGAGGGCACAGGAGAATGCATCGTGACCTCCTGCCTTTGCTGGAGGAAGCCGTTGTGCTGAGTTAAGGCCAGGCTGACGGGTGCAGGCATGAGCCAGGGTCCAGCTGAAAGCATGCCTGAGCATCTTAGGTTTGGGTGTCCTTACAGAGCCCGAGGGTGTCCAGGGCAGTTGGAATTCTGAGGCTAGTTGTGGTCTGAGTGGCCAGATAAAGGGAGGGGCAGCCCCAGGGGCCACCAAGTCTCCAGCCATCGGATCTCAGTCTGGCCCTGAGACTCCCCATCCAGGCTGCCTTTGGTGGGGTCCTTCCTGTGACTGGGAGCAAGTTCAAGACAAGCCAGTGTCTGACCAAACATCCCTGGACAGCAAACAGGGAGGCAGGAACACTGGCTCCATGGAGAAATTTTTCCAACACTGGGATGCTCTCAAAATGTGGGTTCTAAGTGGGGCCACACAGAATCCAGTAACCCTGCTGGTGCCCTGGAGAGACACAGTGGTCGGGTCACCAGGCGTGAGCTGTAGAGGGAAAGAAGAGAATGTTCTCACAGTAGCTGAGAGTCACCCAGCCCCTCCTGTGGTCCCAGGGCCTCGACACAGTCCTGTGAGATGGGACGCAGTAGGATACGACTTCATGTAGGCTGATCCACAGCCCAAAGAGGGTGTGTGAGTTGCCCTGGGTTGCACAGCTGGACAGAGCCAGAGTTAGGATCAAAAAGAGATTTGGGCCTCTGAGGCCGGGACTTCCTTTCTGTTTTCCCACTGGCTGGGGTTGAGGAGCTCTGTGCATCAGATGGCTGCCATGGGATGTGTGAACCTTGCGGGTTTTCTATAGGGATGGCTCCTGTCTGCTCTTTACGATGGGAGTCAGACGAGTAACAGACCCTGAATGGCAGGAGGAACATCTCACATGCAGGGAGAGTGGAGTCGAGTCCAAGGTCCTTCACCTCTGGGGCAGATGCCTGGGACCTGGCTCCTGAGCTGGCCGTCCTCAGGCCTCCCTGCTGGGCCTGCGCACTGACCAGCTCCTCCTAGCTTCCTGCTGATGTCCTGCTTGTCCCTATGGAAACAATCTCTTCTCTCGGAGCTGCCTTGGCCTTGTTTCTGTGTTCCTTGAATCTCCACCACCCACTGGCTCATCACCGTCTCACCAGCGGCTCTGCCCCGGCTCAGAAGCATCCCACTCACACCAGCATCCTCTCCCTTTCTGCTCATTTTCAGAGTTATTTGTATTTGCATGAAATAGCGATCAAGAGGTGTGGGCTGGAATTTGGGGAGGGGGGTTGTTCCAGAGCTTCAGAAGGCCCAGGGGGGTTAACTGAAGAGTTGCGTGGTGAGAATAATTATAGTCTGTGATGACTGCGTTGAGGGATGAAGAAAGGCCGACTGAGCCTAAAGGGGTGTGTGCTGGCCTTCCTCCCGGGAAAACCTGGTGGTCCTGGGAGGGACCACTTCTGGCCTCTGCAGCAGAGATCAGCAGAGAGAGGCCAGCCCCACTGACACACATGCGCAGGAGCAGGAGGGCCAGTCACCACTTATGATGGCATGCAGGGAGCCAGACCGGGGGCTGAGCCCTGGCTGCTGAGCACTCCCTGGGCAAGAATGGTCAGGAGGAACGAGAAGGACATCCAAGCCATACAACTGGGCCTCTGCCCTTGTCAAACAACCTGCTTCTCCCCGTGAGCCTGCCCAGCTGACTTCTGCTGCTGCCCTAGGGTCTCCCTGAGCTCCTGGCCTCAGCCCTGCCTCCAGCATTTCCACATTCTCAGCTGGAGCACCGGTAAGGCCTACAGGGCCCTGAGGTCACTCTCCAGGTGGTAAAGACAATGGGTGACCCTCTTCCAGGCCTTCAGATGGCCTTCCTGGTCAACAGAACTGCTCCCCTATGGCCATACCACCAGGGCACACTTCAACCAACTTTTCCTCCTCCTCTGAAGGCTCTCACTCTGTCTGCCCCTTGGAGTCTGCCCAAAATTCAGACCCTGTCCCCAAACCCTTTGCCTCTGGCTCTGCCTTGGGGGTGCTAAGACTCCCTGGTATTCCAGTCCATCGTCTCTTGGGGTCTTAGTGACAGCCCCACTGCTTTATTTTCCCCATCCCTCGTACCTCTTGGCAGCAACAGTTAGTTGGTCTGGAGCAGGACTCATAAGTGGGGGTCCCAGTGTGTTTACTGATTAAATGGATGGGCAGTTTGGTCTGACTGGCTCAGGACTGGCGGCTTGATTGACATTCTGGTCTTATTGGTCACTAACTTAGGGAATTTAGGAGTGAATAGACATTCTTTGGGGCTTCAAATAGACGCTTTTGAACTGTGGTGTTGGAGAAGACTCTTGAGAGTCCCTTATACTGCAAGGAGATCCAACCAGTCCACTCTAGAGGAGATCAATCCTGGGTGTTCATTGGAAGGACTGATGCTAAAGCTGAAACTGCAATACTTTGGCTACCTCATGCAACGAGTTGACTCACTGGAAAAGACTCTGATGCTGGGAAAGGTTGGGGGCGGGAGGAGAAGGGGACGACAGAGAATGAGATGGCTGGATGGCATCACCGACTCTGTGGACATGAGTTTAAGTGTACTCCGGGAGTTGGTGATGGATAGGGAGGCCTGGCATGCTGTGATTCATGGGGTCGCAGAGAGTCGGACACGACTGAGCGACTAAACTGAACTGAACTGAACTGAAGGGGAGAAGGAAGCAAGCTTGGATGCAGGGGGCACTAGTGGTAAAGAGTCTGCCTGCCAAGGCAGGAGACACAGGAGACGCAGGTTCAATCTCTGGGTTGGGAAGATCCCCTGGAGGAGGGCATGGCAACCCACTCCAGTATTATTGCCTGGAGAATCCCATGGACAGAGAAGCCTGGCGGACTCTAGTCCATGGGGTCTTAGAGTCAGACACGACTGAAGTGACTAAAAAACAACAACCCAGGATTTCTGAGAGGTCCTGCCAGGCATCAAGCACAGCCTGCTCCAGATAGCATCCCCCAAGGAACAAAACTCACCCCTAAGTACTGGGGGTTCCCCTAAACCCCCAGAGATAGAAGGACCAAGTTGCCTTCTTAGGAAAAACAAACACGGATTTTACTCACAAAAGCACACCATTGCCATTTGGTAACAAAGCTGGCTTTTCAAATAGACTTCCCAGATGAGCTTACAAAATAGGTCAGCTCCTGGGCCCTTCTTGCTCTCATTTTCCACCAAGAAAACTGAGACTCAAAGAGGCAAACTGAGCTGCTCCCTAGGGTCACATGTCTTCCGAAGTGACTCAGTGGTGAAGACTCCGCCTACTGATGCAGGAAAAGCTGGAGACTTGAGTTTGATCCCTGGCTTGGGAAGATCCCCTAGAGAAAGAAATGGCAATCCACTCCAATATTCTTGCTGGGACAATCCCATGGACAGAGGAGCCTGGCAAGCTATAGTCCGTGGGGCTACGGAGTCGGACACAACTGAGCACAGTCACATGGCTGTTTGAAAGTGAAAGTGAAAGTCGCTCAGTCAAGTCCGACTCTTTGCGACTCCAAGCACTATACAGTCCATGGAATTCTCCAGGCCAGAATACTGGAGTGGGTACCTGTTTCCTTCTCCAGGGGATCTTCCCAACCTAGGAATTGAACTGGAGTCTCCTGCATTACAGGAGGATTCTTTACCAGCTGAGCTATCAGGGTCACATGGCTGCTTGCTTGGAGCCAAATGCAGAGCCCAGGGGCTGGTGCCTTGTGGCAGGTCTAGCAGGCCACCTACATTTACACCATGAATCCCTCCCCCAGAAAGCCCAGGCCTTCCTGGGACAGACAGCCCATAAAAAGCAGAGGAGTTACTGATATGCACGAAGAGAAAGCAAACAAAAGCAGAGTGAATTGGGAGAAGCATCCTCATGAAAAACAAGATTAGTCATTTGAGGGAGAAAGAACAGAAAACATTAACAGAGGACAGAAAATAATTCCTCTGGACAATCCTGAACCGCCAGCCTGCACTGCTCTATTTTCCGTTTTGGTATAATTTGTAAAGTCACTATCCCCCTTCCGCTGCCTACTCCCCCCTGCCACCCCCCTACTCACACGGTCTAAGCTCATGCACAGGAAGAGCCATTCCTCTCTTGCTGCCCATTTTGTTTTCAGGAGTGTTTCTGCTATTTCCCCACATCCATTAGTCTTCCTTTTTCTTTAAGGGAACTTACATCCAGCTCCAGGGGTCAAGAATCACAAAGATCTAGTGGAAGTTTTTGAGAAGAAAAATGGCAAAATGAAATTTTGCCTCCTACTGTCCTCAGCTGCGAGATTTTAATTCAAGTCCTGAAATGGCAACATGGCCAGGGCTGACAGAGGGTTAGTGTGTAGGAGGCCCTGAGGTTCTTAATTTGCCTCCAAGCATTTGGGGACCAGGAGGATGTAGGAGGGTGTCTTGGCAAGATGTTGGTGGTGAGGGGGCAATGAGGCGCTTGGCTGAGAGGATCTGTGGTCATCCATTTGGAAAACTGAGGGTCTCACAGAACACCCTTCTTGAACCTATTTCCTCGCTGGGTCCCTTCCCAGCTACTCATTCATCTGAGACATGTGGTGGTGGTTTAGTCGCTAAGTTGTGTCTGACTCTTATGACCCCATGGACTGTAACCTGCCAGGCTCCTCTGTCCATAGGATTCTCCAGGCAAGAATACTGGAGTGGGTTGCCATTTCCTTCTCCAGGGGATCTTCCTGATCCAGGAATCAAACCCGGGTCTCCTGTGTTGCAGGCAGATTCTTTACCAACTGAGCTACGAGGGAAGCTGAGACATAATCCCCGCTTTTCATATTAAAAACTACATCACTGGTTCTCCTTTTCTCCAAGAGCTTTGTTGTTATTGCTCAGTTGCTCAGTCGTGTCCAACTCTTTTCAACCCCGTGGTCTGCAGCACACCAGGCTCCCCTGTCCTTCACCATCTCCCAGAGTTTGCTCAAACCCATGTCTTTTGAGTCAGTGATGCCATCCAACCATCTCATCCTCTGTCATCCCCTTCTCCTCCCGGCCTCATCTTTCCCAGCATCAGGGTCTTTTTCCAATGAGTTGGCTCCCCAAGAGCTTATGGGATATAAATGAACCTTTCAGGCCGCACTGAACCCAGATGCAAATGAAGATCATCTCATACCAACCAAATAAAAATATGATTAAACAATATTTTCCCAAGCATCTCCCTCCCATTTAATATCTTCCACCAGTTATCTGGCTTAGATCTGAGTAGATGTGCTGAAAAATCGGAATCACAGTTAACTCTTCTCGGCTCCTTATATCTGGTGGAAGAGAAATTGGCGGCTCCTTCTGTGCCCTGGGGAGCAGAATCTCTGCCTGACAGGGTTCTTGTAATCACATACCTTAACTTAATAGAAGAGGGTAAACACATTATTTTGCATGAAATTATGTTTCTTAATGAATTAATAATAGGGTTACAATCCTCAATTCAACAAGCAGGGAAATACAGAGTATAAAATAAGGGCAAGCAACTGCATTATAATTAGTTGGTCTTTCCAGGGCTTTGTATAACAACATATTAGTTCAGATTGCAGGGAGGCAAGGGGGAACCATGGGCAGGGGTGGACCTCACTTCTGGGGAGCTCAGCTGGGGTAGAGAAGAGGAACAGAGGCTGCAGTTAACAGTTCTAGAATAACAACAGCTAATTTCTGCCTGCTGACCCGCTCCAACCCGAGATTCCAAGTCTTCCCCATGGTCCTGTTCTACTGTAGCAGTACACCTCAGCCTTGTGACAACTTCTATGGAGTCTCCGTCAAACTTGTCCTTGAATTTGAATGGCTGCCTTTGTTGATATGCTTTTGGAATCAAATATAATTTGTCTTAAATGGAACTCCTGGGCTTATACACTCATGACCTTGCTGACTATAGCCTTCTCACATCACCCCAACACCAAGTCAGCAGTCTCTTTCCTGGATCCCTGCAGATTAAAAGAATTTGCCCAAAGAGGGATTTGGCCTTGACTTCAGGTTCTGAGAAGTAATTTTTTAAATCATACCTGAAAGGGGCATCTTTGTTTAGCTTGGCTAAACACTGCTTCTTGAGGTGAAGGTTGGCTATTGGCATCAGTCAATCTGGAGACTGAGTCCAATGGCATGGGCAACCCATCTCTCAACCATGCGTCCCTGGTGACTCAGATGGTAAAGAATCTGTCTGTAATGTGGGAGACATGAGTTTTATCCCTGGGTCAGGAAGATCCCTTGGAGAAGGGAATGGCCACCCACTCAAGTATTCTTGCTCAGAAATCCCATGGATAGAAGAGCTTGGTGGGCTATAGTCCATGGGATCACAAAGAGTCAGACCCAACTAAGCAACCAACATTTATGCAATGAGGCCCAAGTAAAAACTGTGGAGAGTGAAGCTAGAGAGAGCTTCTCTGGTTGGGAATACATCACAAATGTCTGGAGAAGGCAATGACAACCCACTCCAGTACTCTTGCCTGGAAAATCCTGTGGATGGAGGAGCCTGGTAGGCTACAGTCCGTGGGGTCGCTAAGGGTCGGACATGACTGAGCGACTTCACTTTCACTTTTCACTTTCATGCATTGGAGAAGGAAATGGCAGCCCACTCCAGTGTTCTTGCCTGGAGAATCCCAGGGACGGGGGAGCCTGGTGGGCTTCCGTCTATGGGGTCGCACAGAGTCGGACACAACTGAAGCGACTTAGCAGCAGCAGCACACATGTTACACTGATGCACGAAAGACACATGTCCAGACTCTGGAGGAAAAAAACATTGGAGACTTCACCTCTGAACCCTTGTAGGCTCTGCCCTACATGCTTCTTCCTTTGGCTTATTTTAGTTCATAGTTTTTTTTTTTTTTTTTTGTAGTAAACAATACTCATGAGTGGAATCAGTTTCACTGAATTCTGTGTCTTTCTAGAGAATTATCAAACCTGAGGGTAGTTTGAAGACCCTCTGCATGTGTAGTTGGCATCAGAAAGCAGGGGGCTCTTGTGGAAGATTGTGAGCCCAAGTCTGCTGCTTGGCTAACTCCTACAATCAGCTGTGTTTTCTAAAGTCCTATTTCCTGTTCTCCATATCTGAGGCCTGGCACCCTCTTTGGCTATCTTGTTTGATATTTGGGCTGATTTAGCATGTGTTGGATGTGGCCCTGTCTTTATTCTTCCATGAAGAGCTATACAAAGCAATTATCTTTGCTGCAGTTGCTCAGCTTTTTGATCTAAGGAAAATCTTGGTTCAACCACCTTCAGGGTTTTAGGTGATGGCTCAGAACTCAGAGCACAGCTGAGTTTAAAGAATGACTCAAACTGAATGTTATAGAGCCATCAGCAGCAGAGATGGACACACTCACCTCTCACGCTTCTGTGAGAGTTATGAGATCTATGGACTTTGAGGGCTGTTGCTGGGTTTCTCCTAGAGCCTCAGTGAGGGAATCAAAAATTTACCAAGAGAGTTGGCCTGGGTTACAGAAGGCAGGGGCTGACCTATGCTTTATTTCCATCCTTTTCCTTGATTTGTTCCAAGGGCATGCCAAATCTTTAAATGTGTCATGCTGCTTTCTACAGGGTAGAGTAGATGTTGACAATCTTGGGTTAGCTAGGGAGAAAGAAACATATGATGAGGATGAGGAGGAGGTTGAGGAGGTGGAGGAGGAGATTGAGGAGGTGGAGGAAGAGGAGGAGGAGAGAAGGGAGGATTTGTTATTCAGAAAGAACATCTTATATGCAGCCATATCTGAGCACCTGGAGGGGTCAGTGACAGTTCCAGAGACTCAGTGAGCCATGATGCTGGACATTTAGATTCTCATCAGCTGTAAAGCCCTTCAACTTCACCTTCACCCCACACAAAGACCCCTCAGGTTACAGATGACCTGCAGGTGATTCTCCAAGCCACCTTTTCTGTGTCCACACTACTTTGTGCCTGAAGTTGAGTCAAAATGCAGGAGCGGGGCTAAAAACCAATGTGTGATAGCCCCTGCTAGCAAGTGGTGTATTAGTAGGTTTTCATGTAAAATGCACCTGTACAGGGACTTTTGTGTCTCTAAACAATTTAATGGTACTGGAGGCTCTTGAAGTACCTTCTGGCTCAAACAAGTGTGGGTCTGAATCCCGTGTCTGCCACTTTCCTGTTCACCTGGCCTCAGGTGTGGTTGTTTGCTTATGTGTAAAATGGGGATGCATGATCTGCATCTCCAGGTGCTAATAGTATTAATAAAACAATGCAGGTGAAGGACTTAGACCAGTGTCTGCTTCAAGGAACAGTTTCTAGTTTAAAATGGGATAAAGGAGTCCTTTAAAAGAGTCCATTTTAGGTGATGACCCAGGCAAGCAGCTTCTGAAAGGCTAATAACATACAACCATAAAGACTACAAGCACAGCACAGGTGAAAGAAGAGCATCTTGAATGGTTGCCTTTCTCAGAACAGAAGCAGTTCTGCTGGTTTGGGCCTGGTGGTGATCCCGGACTTTATTTGCTATTAACCTAAGCAGGAAAATTCAAATAAAGTTGCTGTCAGGAGCATATTTCTTCCTAAATCCAGAGCATAATAAAAAGCAGTGACCGATCTGGATGTCAGAAGAGTAATTGAAAATTCTACTTGCAGCAAATACAAATAGTACTTGCCGTTAAAAGGACAATATATTCCAGAAAGAGAGAAAAATCACCAGATGACCAGCTCCATAACTTGCCACTGACTCAGTGTGGTTGAGTTTCGGGACTTGAATTGAAAAGGAAATTAAACTCTAGTGTTTTCCTCCCAGATTTGTTTCAAGAAGGGACCATGTTTTGAGGCAGAAAAAGGCATTTTATAACACGAAACAGACATTTTTAGTTTTCATAAGATTGGGTTATGGATGACTTTATAGTAATCAGAATGTGTTGCAAGTAATAATCACTCATCTCAAACTGGTTTAAGTAAAGGGGGAATTTAACTCACATACTTGGGAGATATAGGGGGAGAGAGACCTCAAGGTACACCGGATCCAGGAGATCCAATGATGTGTGTGACTTACATCACCTTCATCCCTCAAGCTCTGCTTGTCTCTGGCAATGGGGTTCCCTGGTAGCTCTCTGCAGGTAGCAGGCAGGATAACCAGACAATATTATTAGCAAAGACTAGGGCAGTCCCTGCCCATAGCAGATGGTCACTAAGCATTACACACTAGATCTTGTATTTCTTCTTCAGGTTGCTCCTCTGAGGGAGGGTGCAGTTATCTGCACTATCTCACAGGTGAGGAAACCAAGGAATAGCAGAAGCACCACCAGAACCCAGGGGGTCTGCCCACAACACCCGTGCCCTCAACCTCCAACCTGCCTGCCTGGACTCCATTTCTCTAGCTCCCAACCACTGAAGGAGAAAAGCTCTCTTCCAAGTTTCAATGACACAGGACTCTCTAATTGGACGTGCTAGCATCACATGACCACCCTTGACCCAATCACTGTGATTGGGGGAATGGAATATTCTCATTGGCTGGCCTGAGTTGCCCACCCACTTCTGTGATGCAGAAGGTAGGAATGGGGCTCTGTGATTGACAGGTCTCCCAAAGGCACCAAAAGAAGTAGATGAGAAATGATGCTCCCACATCCATGGTCTCTTTCCAGGCCAGTCTGATGTGAGTACTCTCCAAGTGAGCACCTCAGTGTATGTGTCAGAGTGTGGGGGAAGGCATGCAGGGGAGGGGTAATGTCTAGGGGGAGGTGGACCTGGAAAATTAGCATCTTTGGCACTCCACCGCCTGTTTCTGAAAAATAGCACATCTAGTAGGCTCCTGGCACTTAAGAGCCTTGTTGACTACATAGACAGGGGCTTTGAATGCATTGGAATGATTTGTGGAGCCCTCACCTGAATCCCCACGGACAGAGGAATGTGGAGGGCTACAGTCTATGGGGTCAAAACAGTCAGATATGACTGAGCACAGCATACAGTGCCTGAATCCAGGGCTTCCCAGGGGGCTCTAGTAAAGAATCCATCTGCCAGTGGAGAAGATGCAAGAAGTGCGAGGTCAATCTCTGGGTCAGGAAGATCCTCTAGAGAAGATAATGGCAACCCACTCCAGTATTCTTGCCAGGAAAATCCCATGGACAGAGGAGCCTGCCGGACTGCAGTCTAGGGGGCCTAAAAGAGTCAGGTACAGCTGAGTGACTGAGCACCATCTGAATGCAAAGCTTCAGGACTTCATGAATAGTGTGCTAATTTGGAGCTCGGAGAGACTTGAGGGTGCTTGTGAATCTCAGTAGAGCCTTCTGTGGCAGTCCCAATTCAATCGCATTGTTCAAAAAGATAAATGTAAGAGTCAGTTATCAGACACAAGCTGTCCAAAGATCTTACAGGGCTCTGTCTGGTTTGGGAATTAATGAGCCACATGCCAACCAGTGGAGATCCCTTCTGAGAGCAGCGTCTGGTTCAAGGTAAGTCACCCTTCTTCCTGATTGTTGAGCAGGCAGTAGAAAAATCTTCACATTTAATATGCACAGTCTGTTTCCCTCTTCCTTGTAATAAACTGGTCTAACATCTTGCACAGCTATATCATTAAGGAGACTGAACTCCAGAGGCCAGTTATAAATGCACAAAAATAATATAGAACTAGGTACATAAAACAGAAGCTGATTCCTTTGTCTGTGCTGGTGAGTTTTACAGAGAGAAAATAATGGAGGATAAGCATCAGGCACACGAGAAATTAAAATTAGGTTGCAAACTCCCTAATTCATGCAAGAAGTCCAGTGTACAATCAATGATTCACGGGAGCAATTTTTTTTGAAATAAAATCTCACTTCTCTGATTTTTCAGAGTGGCAGAGCTTCATAAAAATGAAATAAATCACATTGTACACTTTGATGTCTGTCTCTTTTGCTCAAAGTAATATTTTTGAGATCACATATTTTTATTTGAATAAGCAGTTTTTCTCTTTTTAAGGCTGAGTTATTTAACCTTGTATGACTACATCACAAAACATTTTCCATTCACTTAATAATGTACATTTGGGTTAGTTCAAGTGTGAGGTGTTATGAATAAAGATATTGTGAATATTAACTCACCTGTCTTTCTTATAAGCATGTATTTTCATTTACCCTGGGCAGAGAATACCTGGGGCTAGAAATGCTAGGTAGATATATGCTCAATTCTTTTTTTATTTTGAAACAGTTTTCTTAAGGTATAATTTACTGCCATAAAGTCATTCATTTAAATATATGATTCCTTGATTTTTCTGTAAATGTGCAGAGTTTTGTAACCATCATGTTTCCACTTTAAAACAATTCCATCCATCTCTGCACAGGGGCCTGCAATCTTGACTGTGTTGGCTACATTTGACAAAGTCAGCCCCTCCTCCTTGAAATGCATCCAATGCTTAGCTTCCAGTTCAGTAAATTCTAATCATTTTATGATTTGTTGTTTCAGGTATTTTGTTTTTTTCTTCACTGGTCTTTCCTTTTCTGTCTCTATTACTGATTTCTATTTTTCTTCCAAGCCTCTCAGCATTAGTTTTGATCCAAAATGTAGTTCTTGGACTACTTTTGACCTCAGCAACTCATCCCCTTGCTGATCTTACCCAGTTTCTTGGCTTCTTCAAAAAAAAAAATGATATTTTAGTCTTGGCACTCCAACCTTGTACCTTATACACCATAATCTAGACCTACTGGATATATATTTGTTAGATAAATGAATGGAATATAGAATTGGTGGGAAATATCATAAGCTTAGATTCTAGTCCTCAGATAAGACAAGGAGGAGTTTGATCAAATCTATGTTGTTGTTCAATTGCTAAGTTGTAAGTTGGGTCCAACTCTCTGCAACCTCATATAGCTCACAAGGCTCCTCTGTTCTTTACTATCTCCAGGAGTTTGCTCAGATTCATGTCCATTGACTCGGTGATGCATCCAACTGTCTCATCCTCTGCCACCCCCGTTACCTTTTGCTTTCAATCTTTCCCAGCATCAGGTTTCTTTTCCAGTGAGTCAGCTCTTCTCATCAGGTGGCCAAAGTTTTGGAGCTTCATCTTCAGCCTCAGTCCTTCCAATGAATATTCAGGGTAGATTTCCTTTAGGATTGACTGGTTTGATCTCCTTGCTGACCAAGAGACTCTTAAGAGTCTTCTCTAGCACCACAGTTTGAAAGCATCACTTCTTTGGTGCTCAGCCTTCTTTATGGTCCAACTCTCGTATCCGTACATGACTACTGGAAAAACCATAGCTTTGACTATATGAACCTTTGTTGACAATGTGATAGCTCTGTTTTTTAACACACTGTCTGGGTTTGTCAGAGCTTTCCTTCCAAGGAGCAAGTGTCTTTTAATTTCATGGCTGCAGTCACTGTCCATAGTCATTTTGGAGCCCAAGAAAATAAAATTTGTCACTGCTGTTAGAACAGGACAAACTAATTAGCATTTGGTTCAGAGAAGAACAGATGTATACTTGAGACCAAGCTGGTCAGATCTGTGGACCACTGCCCCCATGGATTCTGGACCACAGAGTCCTCATCACATGCTGATGGCAGAAGCATTGGCAATAGCAGAAGTGCAATTTGTCTCTTTGTTATTATCTTTTTTAAGGGAAAATTTTTCTAAATTCAAAAGATACTTCTATTGGAAAAAATGGACTTAGAATATGAACTGTTGTCCCTTTTTGCTGAGAATTGTAAAAAATATCCTGTTTTTATAAAAGTAGTTTACTTCAAAAAGCAAGATACGTCCATTAATATTTGAAAATTTATCTGACACTTCAGTATATTAATCTATTATTGCCTGGTACATATTTTAATAGATTTTAGATTCACATATAAGGTGATTATACAAATATATATTTCCTTTTGATATGCAATCTCAGAAGATACCAGAACACAAGAAGCATAATTTATTTACTGTATATTCTACTTCTCCATACTTTGTGCCCCTTAACTTACTATCGCAAGAAAGTTATTGTTTGGAAAAGGAAATGGCAGCCCATTCCAGTATTCTTGCCTGAGAAATCCCACGAACAGAGAAGCCTGGTGGGCTACAGTCTATGGGGTTGCAAAGAGTCAGCACCTAAGCAACAACTAAAGACAGTTTCAAACAGGACTACCTTAACATTTAATAGCACTGAGTTTTCTGAGGTTGCCACAGCTGAGGACTGACCCCTTCATTGGAGACAACACTGGAATCCAGAACACTAGTTTAGGTAGCCATTTTCTTCTCCAGGAGATCTTCATGACCCAGGGATCAAACCTGGGTCTCCCTGAATTGCAGGGTGGAAATACAATGCTTTACCTTGAGTAAAAAAAAAAAAAAAAAAGTTATTGTTATTACCTTGTCTTTAGCCTTTATTTGAGCTTTACAAGTGATATATCCATTACCTTTACTTTATACTTACCTATCCAATGAGCTTCATTCTTTCACATGCTTTCTTGTTACTAATTTGCACCTTTTTTTTTTTCAGGTTAAAGATATTCCTTTAAAATCAGTTTAGTGATGATGAACTCCTTTAACTCTTGCTTATCCAGAAAATTCATTATCTCTCCTTCCTTCAGTTCTGAATTATAAGTTCACCAGGTAGAATATTCTTGGTTGGAAGTTTTTTCTTTAGGCATTTTGAATATTTCATGTCACTCACTTCTGGTCTGCAAAGTTTCTGCTGAAATTCTGCTCATAGTTTTATGAGAATTCCTTTGTATGTAACAAGTTGTTTTTCTCTTGCTGCTATCAATATTCTCTACTTGTCTTTAACTTTTGACATTTTAGTCATAATGTTTCTCATATATTATAATGCTTTCTATATATATATATAATCTATATCTATATATATATAATATGTATATGTGATGCATACATGCTAAATGATTTCAGCGGTGTTTGATTCTGTGGGACCCTATGACCTGTAGCCTGCCAGGCTCCTGTGTCCATGGGATTTTCCAGGCACAAATACTGGAGTGGGTTGCCATGCCTTCCTCCAGGGGATCTTCCTGACCCAGGGATCAAACCCACATCTCTTATGTCTCCTACATTGTCAGGCAGGTTCTTTGCCATTAGCACACATGGGAAGCCCATATATACATATATAAATGCATTATATGTGTATATATATTTATTTATTTAATATATTTTATATATTTATTTATTATACACACACACACACACACATATATATAGGTTCCTGTACTCTGACGGAGAAGGCAATGGCAGCAGCAGCAGCAGCAGTACTCTGAACTTATCCACTCTCCTTCTCTCCTTTCCTCTTTTGTAACCATAAGTCTGTTCGTTTGTTTGTTTTAATTTCTCTGAGTTTGTTTCTGTTTTGCTAATAAATTAATTTGAATTCGTTTTAGATCCCACATATAAGTGATATCATATACCGTTTGTCTTTCTCTGCCTGACTTACTTCACTTCAGTCCACCCATGCTATGTTTCATCTCTTTGCTGGAGTTCTCACTGTGTTCATCCACCCTTTCCCCGAGTTTGTTGAATGTCTTTATGACTATTACTTTTAAATCTTTGTCAGGTAAACTACGAGACAGATGAGCATATTGACGAAACAGAAGCAGATGCCCAGATGCAGAGAAGAGACGTGTGGTTACCAAGAAGGAGGGTTTGGGAGAGGAACGGAGTAGGAGATTGGGGTCAGCAGATGCAAACTAGCATATATACGATGGGTAAACAATAAACGATTGAGTGACTCACACCTCATTCTAACCCCAGGACACAGAAAGGCAACAACCTAGGAACACGGTCTCTCTGTGAAGGAGGACTATCAGCTACCCATCATGGCTACAGCAATATAACCCAGGGAGCTATATTCAATATCCTGTGATAAACCATAATGGAAAAGAATATGAAAAGGGGGAATATATATCTATCTATAAGGCTTCCCTGGTGGCTCAGTGGTAAAGAATCTGCCTGCCAATGCAGGAGATGCAGGTTCGATCCATGGGTGGGGAAAATCTCCTGGAGAAGGAAATGACAACCCACTCCAGTATTCTTGCCTGGGAAATCCCAGGGACAGAGGAGCCTGGCAGGCTAGAGTCCCTGGGGTTGCAGAGAGTCGAACATGACTTAGCGACTAAACAATAGTAATCCATATCTGTATATAAATATACCTGCTTTACTTTGCTGTAGAGCAGAAATTAACACAAACTATACATAAACTATAGTTAAAAAAAAATAATCATCCCATGGGCAGTAGATTGGGGCACCAGACTCATAACAAATCTGCCTTCTGGGAAGTGAAAGTGTGAAGATGGTGCCTACCCGTCACTGTCCCCAGAGAGTGGTCCAGGAGGCTCCTAGGTGTGTGTGTGTTAAATTAGATACCTGCCTCTTCTGCAGATGCTTTAATTTAAGATTCTTTCATTTTAAGTCTGAGTGCTATCAACTGCCTCTGCACTGGGCCCTGGGGTGGTCCCAGGACATGGACCTTTATGAGCTGTCTCCAGATCACCACAGTCTTACAAGTCTCAGGACGCAAGTTCATTGGTTTTCTAACCTGAATGTTTGGGAACATGTATTTTAATTGCAGATTCTAAAAACTGAAGCATCCAATGAAGGTTTGAACCCTTTGCTCCTCAGAGAGAAGCTCCAGGTTTTGAGTTTTTTCCTGGTTTCAGGTCACCACGAAGGGTTGGGGTTTATGGTAAGGTTATGGCCCAGCCTCTCCTTCAATGTGATTTTCTCCTCTTTCCCACCATGTGCAGTCACCTCTCAGCCAGCTTTGAGGTTTGTAAAGAGGGAACTCTTCCATATGTATCTGTAGACTCAGTGTCCTGGGAATGGGGTGAGCCGCCATCTTGAACAGGAACCTTCAATCTCACACATTTTTATATTAACCGACAGCTCTACGTTTTGAGATGCTGCTGCACAGTGTGTTTGGGTTGCTGTTTCCTCACACCATATTCCATGCATGTACTTGAAATCTGCATTCATTTTTTAAACCCTAAGGGATTTAAAACTTGTCATTTGTGGGTTATTGTTGCACAATTTGGAAGTATCTTTTTATTAAATTCAGAATACTATTTGTTTTCAAAATCCATAATGAATTGTTCCCAATTGTATGTTTTCTTTTAAATAAGTTTTCCTCTGATTGTAAATATAATGTATGTTCATTGTAAGAAATCTAGAAACAGACACACACATAAAGAAGAAAAATAAGTTCCCTATATCCAGCCACTCAGTTAAATCTAGCTGATGTTTTCTTTATTTCTGTATCTATATACATATATATGTGTCACAAAAGTTGGATGGCACTGCATGTACAATACTGCAGTCTAGTTATTGTTTTTTTTAAAGTTAACATTGTACTATGAATAATTTGCACTTTTATTAAATATGCTTAAAAAGTCATTTAATAGTTATATAATAATCCATCATGCAGATTTCCTTAATTTGTGAAGCCATTCATCAGGTTCCCCTTGTTAATAGTACTACCATAAACATCTCCTTATGTAAATCTTTGTTTATGCATTAGACTCTATATTTACTGTGAACTTGGTTCTGTGGTATGGGCTTCCCAGGAGGTGCCAGTGGTAAAGAATCTGCTTTCCAATAATGCAAGAGATGTGGGTTTGATCCCTGAATCGGGAAGATTCCCTGGAGTAAGGAGTGGCACCCCACTCCTGAAAATTCTTGCCTGAAAATTCCACGGGCAGAGGAGCCTGGCAGGGTAGGTTCCATGGGGCTGCAAAGAGTTGGACATAACTGAGTACATATATTTGGAGAAGGAAATGGCAACCCACTCCAGTACTCTTGCCTGGAGAATCCCAGGGATGGGGGAGCCTGGTGGACTACAGTCTATGGGGTCACAAGAGTCAGACACGACTGAAGTGATTTAGCAGCAGCAGCAGCAGAGCACATATATTAATGTAATTAAAATCACTAAAGAAATAGCAGATAAGATAGCAGACATGATTTCTTTGGTGAGTAATTTTTTCATCACTCCTTTAAATATAGAAACCTATATGGGGAATTGTTTTTTAAAGCCTCTTAATACCTACTGCCTTAAAACTCATCACCAAACAAGTTGTGCATAATTTATAATTCCCTATAGCACTGAAACTGCAATACTTTGGCCACCTCATGCGATGAGTTGACTCACTGGAAAAGACTCATGCTGGGAAATGTTGGGGGCGGGAGGAAAAGGGGATGACAGAGAATGAGATGGCTGGATGGCATCACCGACTCTGTGGACATTAGTTTGAGTGAACTCCGGGAGTTGGTGATGGACAGGGAGGCCTGGAGTGCTGTGATTCATGGGGTCGCAAAGAGTCGGACACGACTGAGCGACTGAATTGAACTGAACTGACTGATAGCACACATGAGTCCCTTGGACTGCAAGGAGATCCAACCAGTCCATTCTAAAGGAGATCAATCCTGGGTGTTCATTGGAAGGACTGATGCTAAAGCTGAAACTCCAGTACTTTGGCCACCTCATGCGAGGAGCTGACTCACTGGAAAAGACTCTGATGCTGGGAAGGATTGGGGGCGGGAGAAGAAAGGGACTACAGAGAATGAGATGGCTGGATGGCATCACCAACCCGATGGAAATGAGTTTGAGTGAACTCCGGGAGTTGGTGATGGACAGGGAGGCCTGGTGTGCTGTGATTCATGGGGTCGCAAAGAGTCGGACAAGACTGAGCGACTGAATGGAACTGAACTGATAGCACACACAGCTAACTTTCACTGTAGAATTTTTGTTGTTCAGTCACTCAGTCATGTCTGACTCTTTGTGACCCCATGGACTGCAGCATACCAGGCTTCCCTGTCCTTCATCATCTCCCTGAGCTTGTTCAAACTCATGTCCTTCCAGTCGGTGATGCCATCTAACCATCTCGTCCTCTGTCATCCCCTTCTCCTCCTGCCTTCAATCTTTCCCAGCATCAGGGCTTTTTTTTCCAGTGAGTCAGCTCTTCACATCAGGTGGCCAAAGTATTGAAGCTTCAGCCTCAGTATCAGTCCCTCTGATGAATATTCAGGATTGATTTCTTTTAGGATTGACTGGTTTGATCTCCTTGCAGTCCAAGGGACTCTCCAGAATCTTCTTCCCCACCACCACAGTTCAAAAGCATCAGTTCTTTGGTGCTCGGCCTTCTTTACAGTTCAACTGTCACATCCATACATGACTACTGGAAAAACTATAGTTTTGACTATACAGACCTTTGTTGACAGAGTAATGTCTCTGCTTTTTAATATGCTTTCTAGGTTTGTCATAGCTTTTCTTCCAAGGAGCAAGCGTCCTTTAATTTCATGGCTGCAGTCACCATCTGCCATGATTTTGGAGCCCAAGAAAATAAAGTCTGTCACTGTTTCCATTGTTTCCCCATCTATTTGCCATGAAGTGATGAGACCAGATGCCATGATCTTCATTTTTTGAATGTTGAGTTCTAAGCCAGCTTTTTCACTCTTCTCTTTCACCTTGATCAAGAGGCTCTTTAGTCACTCTTCACTTTCTACCATAAGGGTGGTATCATATACATATCTGAGGTTATTGATATTTCTCTTGGCAATCTTGATCCCAGCTTGTGCTTAATCCAGCCTGGCATTTCACATGATGTACTCTGCGTAGATGTCAAGCAAGCAGGGTGACAATATACAACCTTGATGTACTGCTTTCCCAATTTGCAACCAGTCCATTGTTCCATGTCTTGTTCTAAATGTTGCTTCTTGACCTGCATACAGATTTCTCAGGAGGCGGGTAAGGTGGTCTGGCATTCCCATCTCTTTAAGAAGTTTCCACAGTTTTCTGTGGTCCACACAGTCAAAGGCTTTAGAGTAGTCAATGAAGCAGAAGTAGATGCTTTTCTGGAATTGTTTTGTAGGCTTACTGTGTGCCAAGAGCCTTGCAGGCATTATCTCATCCCAGGATGAGGAAGATATTATTCATATTCTCATTTGATACGCAAGGAAACTGAGACTTGGAGAATTAAGGTGCACAATTTTAAGAAGTGAAGAAGACCAAGGAGTCTGACACCATGCGCAGATCCTATCTTCTCTACTATAAAGGATCTTTGTTGAATCTCTGCCAATTAGAAAAGAGAAGAGTGTTTCACTGTGGGCTTTAATTCGATTATCAGTGAACATACAAATTTATTTCATCTGTTCTTTGCAGACTTCTGAATGAACTATTAACCCAACTGAATTTACCTCCACCAACTGACACAATTCCTTGGTACCTGTCCCCACCTTTCCAAACAGTGTACACTCTGGAAGCAGACATCAATTTTTTATATTGAACTGAGTAAAGTAGGGGGTTTACCATGTGTCAGGCACTCTGAACTAATCCAAGCATGTTTACCAAAGACATTTTAGAAATATAAAATTATCCAAGGTCACAGCTGAGAACCTTTTTTCTGTTATAAGCTGTTCCCTCTTATCTACAGTTTCACTTCCTATGGCGTCAGTGGCTTGATATGGTCAAATGAGGGTCAGAGAATATTCAGTTCAGTTCAGTCGCTCAGTCATGTCAGACTCTTATTAAATGGGAAATTGTAGAAATAGACAATTCCTGAGTTTTGAACCATATGCCATTCTGAGTAGCATGAGGAAATCTCGTGCTGTCCCTTTCTGTCCCACCTAGGATGTGAATTTCACTTCATCACAAGAAGAAAGCCAGTACAATATATTCTGAGAGCGACATCACATTTATATACCATTTTTACAGTGTATTGTTATAATTGTTCTATTTGTTATTAATCTCTTACTGCACCTAATTTATAAATTAAACTCAATCATAAATATGTATGTATAGGAGGAGAAAGGGATGACAGAGGGTGAGGTTGTTGGATATCATCACGGACTCAATAAACATGAGTTTGAGCAAACTCTGGGAGATAGCGAAGGAGTGGGAAGCCTGGTGTGCTGCAGTCCATGAGGTGGCAAAGAGCTGGATACGACTGAGTGACTCAGCAACAATGTGCGGTTTGGCTGTGCATGGTTTCAGGTGTCCATTCAGGGTCTTAGAATGTATTCCCTGCAGATAAGGTGGGGGGGGGGTGTATTGTATTCAATTACCTTTGATGACACATTCCTTAAAATGTAGTTTTGTAGTTTCCCCCCTTCACAGTTTTGTTACCCAACAAAATTTAGTATTAAGGGTAGAGAATTTTCCCTAGCCTGAAACCCCAAGTCATTCCTGTTTTCCATCTCAGGGATCAACATATTGTTCTTCCTGGCCAGAGTCCGCTGGTCCAGCTACGCTCTTCACTGTATAGCAGGTACAGTATTTTTCGTAGAGTGTTACCCATCACTCACTCACCGTCCCTTGTTCTCAGCCTCTAACTTGAGTGCCTTCTGCTCCTTTCCCTGTAGACACGCTCAAGCATTTCCCATTTTGGAAACCTTCTCTTGCTCACATTTGCCCCTTGAGTTAACAATTTCTCTCCCCTCCCTGTTTATTTATCTAAGCTTTTCAAAAGAACACTCCATTGACTATTTCAACTTCCTGGCTTCCCATTAGCAACTTTGGCTGCCTCGAAGTTCTCAGTACTCTACTGAAGCACACTTGATGAAGTTGCAAAGTGCTTCTTACAGTCAGGTGAAGTGGATCTTTTGATCTTTTCCTCCGTGGATCTTCCTGTTGTATTTGACACTATCAGTTTTTCCTGAAAACCTCTCTCTGCCCTCTTTCTGTTTTCCCTGCTCTCTGGTTCTTTCTTCTTTGTTAAATTTATCATATTCTGATTTTCTTTCCAACTCTCAAATATTGTTGTCCCCCGGGGCAACAATTTACTCTTTTCACATTACATATTCTCCATGGGTAATTTAACTTACACTTGTGGTTCAATTGTCTTCTGTATCCTAATGATTCCAAATCTACACATCCAGTCTGCAGTTATTCTTGGTTTGAGAATCATATACCATTAAATTCCAATAATCACATAGATGCTCTGAGTAACTCAGTGTGTCTAATTCATAAACCCTCTCCTTTTTCTGTGTTCTTGATTTCAGTTGCAGACACTACCATCCATATATTTCTTAAATTGGTGAAAGCTAAAGTCATTAATTTGAGATTTCTTTTCTCATACAGGTGTTTAGTGCTATAATTTCCCCTTAAGTACTATTTAGCAGAATCTCTAAAATTTCACATATAATATTTTCATGTTCCTTTCATTCCAAATACTTTCTAATTCCTTTTTCATGTCTTGCTTTACAAATGGGTTACTTAGGAATGTGCTATTTAGTTTGCAAACACTTTGGAATTTTATGTGATATATCTGTAATTTATTTATAATTTAATTCTATTTGGAAGAAAGGACATACATTGCATATCTTTAATCATTTCAGATTTGTTAATATTGTTTTATGGCCCATATAATTATTTATCTCTTGCCACATGTCTCTTGTATACTTGCAAAGAAAGAGCTTCTGCTGTTTTGCGTAGAGTATTTTATAAATGTCAGGTCAAGTTGGGTGACAGTGCCATTCAAAGTCTACATTCTTTCTGTTTTTCTGTCTACATAATTTCTATAATTATTTTGAGATGGAGATATTGACATCTCTGACTATAAATCTGTAAATTTCTCCTTGAAAATCTTTGAATTTTGCTTAATGGATTTTGAAACTTAGTTATTAAATATATAAGCATTTAGAAATGTTTTGTCCACTTGGCAAGTTGCCCTTTTATCATGATGAAATGACCTTCTTCATTCCTTCTAATATTCTTTATGCTGAAATCAATGTTTTCTAATATTAACATAACCATCACTGCTTTATTTTCTTTACTGGTAACATGTTATATCATTTTCTCCATCCTTTAATCTGTCTTTATATTAAAATATATTTCTCGTAGACAGCATAGAGTTGAATCTTTCTTTTTAATTCAATCTTTCTATCTCTGACTTTTAATTGGGTGTATTTAGATCATTTAGGCTTAATGATTGTTTTAATGGTAGATTTTAAGCTATTTTGCTATTTGTGTCATTTTCCTCTTCATTCTCTTTTTTTCCTACCTTTCCCCCTGCCTTTCTATGAATTAATCAGATGTTTATTATGACTCCTTTTAATCTACTTTCTTGGATTACTAGTTTCAGCTTTTCATTTGTTACTTTAATGGTTACTTTGGGCTTTATAGTGTGCACATTTCACACCACAGGCTGCCTACAAGTGCTAGAATAGTTCTTTGCATTTAGTGTGAAGACTTCACTCTACGCTGTCTCCATTTCTCCATGTCTTCCCTTCATGCTGTAGCTGTTACACAGTTTACTTTTACATGTGTTATAAACCCCACGATATGTTATTATTTTTGTTTAAATAGTCAAATATATTACAAGGAGCTATAAATAATAATAAAATAATCTTGTATATTTGCCCATATAGTTACCTTTTCCAAGACTGTTAATTCCTTTATTCAGAGCTAGATTTCCATCTGGAATCATTTTCCTTTTTCCTGAAGGAGATCCTTAAACATTTCATGTAGTTTAAACATTTCCAGTTCTGCTAGTGATGGATTCTTTCAGATTTTGTACATCTGAGAAGATCTTTATTTTGTCATTTTTGAAAGATATTTTTGCTGGGTATAGAATTCTAGGTTGTCAGGGTTTTCGGTCTCAGTATATTAGAGATGTTGCTTCTCTGTCTTCTCACTTGCATTGTTTCTGGTGAGTAATCAGCGGTCATCTCAGTCTTTATTTTTCTGTCCACAAAGTGTCCTTTTCCTCTGGCTGTGTTTTTAAAATTTTATCTTTATCTCTGGTTTTCAGCAATTTGATTATGATGTGTCTAGATGAGATTTCTTTAGCATGTGCTTGGGGTTTGTTGAACTTCTTGGATCTTTGGACCTATAGTCTTCCCTGAATTTGGAAAATTTTCAACCATCATCTCTTTAAATAATTTTTCTACTCCTCCCTGCCTCCAGTCCTACAGAGTTATAGTAGCTTTTTTTAACATCCACATCTCCCAGTTTGAACATTTGTGATAGTGTTAGTGTGATCAATTGATCAATGCTATCCTCATCATGGTTGTGTTTTCCTTTTTGTTTGCTTTGATTGAATGCTAGACATTTTGGCTTTAGTCTTGGTTACGAGATATTTTTATTTTCCTACAAACATTATTGAACTTTGCTCTGGGATGCAGTTAATTCTTATTATTATTATTTTGTGGCTGTGCTTGGTCTTCTTTGCTGTGTTCTGGCTTTCCCTAGTTGCAAGTACTGGGGCCTGCTTTCTGGTTGTGGTGCATGGGCTTCTCATTATGGTGACATTTTCTTGTTGTGGAACATGAGCACTGGGGAGTGTGGGCTTCAGTGGTTACTGTGCGTGGGCTCAGTAGTTGTGGCTACAGGCTTAGTTATTCTACAGCATATGGGATCTTTCCAGACAAGGAATCAAACCTGTGTGCCCTGCATTGGCAGGCAGATTCTTAACCACTGAACCATGAGGTTCAGTTCAGTTCAGTTCAGTCGCTCAGTCATGTCCGACTCTCCGCGACCCCATGAATCACAGCACGCCAGGCCTCCCTGTCCATCACCAAATCCCGGAGTTCACTCAAACTCATGTCCACAGAGTCGGTGATGCCATCCAGCCATCTCATTCTCCGTCGTCCCCTTCTCCTCCTGCCCCCAACCTTTCCCAGCATCAGAGTCTTTTCCAGTGAGTCAACTCGTCGCATGAGGTGGCCAAAGTATTGTAGTTTCAGCTTTAGCATCAGTCCTTCCAATGAACACCCAGGATTGATCTCCTCTAGAGTGGACTGGTTGGATCTCCTTGCAGTATAAGGGACTCTCAAGAGTCTTCTCCAACACCACAGTTCAAAAGCATCGATTCTTCGGTGATCAGCTTTCTTCACAGTCCAGCTCTCATATCCATACATGACCACGGGAAAAACCATTGCCTTGACTAGATGGACCTTGGTTTGCAAAGTAATGTCTCTGCTTTTTAATATACTATCAAGGTTGGTCATAACTTTCCTTCCAAGGAGTAAGCGTCTTTTAATTTCATGGCTGCAATCAGCATCTGAGTCCCTGCAATTAATTATTTTCAAAGAGTGTGATGGTTTAGGATCTTACTGTTAAGATTTGTTTGGAGGGACAGAAGCAATCCTCACACTAGGGTTAATTATTCCCCATTATGAGGGCAAATCCCTCTCAAGTAGTCTACTCAATTGTCCTTGAGTCTGAAAGATTCTTGGATGGTGGGAACAGACATTATACCTGGCCCTGTGTGAGCATGGCACACAGTGTACTCTAATCATTGTGGGTCATTTTAATCCCTGGCCTTGGGTGGTTTCCCCTTACCTGTGCACTCATTAGTACTTGGCTGAATGCTAGGGGCTTCTTCAGATTCCTGGGGTTCCTCTACATTCCTCTCCTCTCTGGAACTCTGTCTTGCAAACACTGGGTGCATTTGTCTCCCTGGATTCTCAGCTCTGTCTCTTCATCCAAGAAGTCTGCCAGGCTCCAGAGCACATGCAGTGCTCAGACAATCACAGGGCTCACCTTGTTCATTTCCCATTTCTCTGGGACCAAAATCCTTCATTATCCAAAGTGCAGTGTATTGCATCTATTGTCTAATTTGTGTTAACAGCTTCACCAGAGAGTTAAATCCTGTCTTTTATTTTATCTATCAGAAGTGAGGGTCTCACTATGAGGGCTTTTGTCAATGTCTTTGTATCTTCCTCCCCCCACCAGTCCCCATTTAGGGTGCAAGTGGCTTGAAGACAGAGTCCTTGCCTTGCTTATCAGGACATGGCTGCACTGAGTGTGCCTCTGGAGTCAGCTGCCTGGGTCATCATTTTGATTCTGTCACTCGTTGTTTAAGGTCTTGGGTGAGTTACTTAATTTCTCTGTGCCTTTGTTTTCTCATCAATAAGTGAGCAAAATAACAGTACTGCTGTTTGGGGTTATTTTGAGGATTCAGTGACACATGCGAAGTTTTTAGTAAAGCAGCTGGCACATAGCTGTCAATAAATCCTTACGTTAATCTGATAATAATACTTATCGTTTGTTGCTGTTCAGTCGCCAAGTCATGTCCAACTGTGACCCCATGGACTGCAGTGCACCAAGTTCCCTGTCCTTCACTATCCTCCAGAGCTTGCTCAAACTCATGTTCATTGAGTCGATGGTGTTATCTAACCATCTCATCTTCTGCTGCCCGCTTCTCCTCCTGCCCTCAATCTTTCCTGGCATCAGGGTCTTTTCCAATGAGTTGGCTCTTCACATTAGGTAATCAAAGTATTGGAGCTTCAGCCTTAGCATCAGTCCATTCCAACCTTAATATTGATATTATATTCTGCTCCTCACTAGTAGTGAGTGACATAGTTGTTCAGTTGTTCAGTAGCTCATTGTCCAACTTTATGACCCCATGAGTGACAGATTGGCACTCAAAACATTTTGGGTGAATAAGTGAATTTTGACCCTTACGAGATTCTCGTTGTTGAGCTTGTGTCAGATGCTTCCTTCTCAAGTGAAAACTTTTATCCCTGGTTCAGATGTTTACTCCCCATCATTGCAGAGCTGGGTATCCAGTGTGATGAAGCCTTCCCCGCACCCCCACCCCCACCAAGTAGCCAGACATGTGCAGACATTGTCTGTATCAGATACTATGCTTGATTTACTGAAATTCATCTCTCCCTTGATCCAAATAGCAGAACGCTGTCTGTGGGCAATGCAGGATATAATATTTTATGGAATCAGTGATGCCTTGAAGAGAGCTGCAAGCAGATAATGTGATGAGAGAACAAATATATTAGCACTTTCCTGATTAAGCTGGTGCATTAGAATTGGCATCAGACCACTGAATCTGGTGTGATCATTTCATCCTCATTCCAGAGGAATGGTGGCAGGGATATTTCAACTATTAGAAGATTTGGGGGGAATTTAGGGAGTGAGGGAGCCTGGTGGGCTTCCGTCTATGGGGTCACACAGAGTTGGACACGACTGAAGTGACTTAGCAGTAGCAGGTGTACAGATAGAGGTTCACTTTTTACACTGATTTTAAAAACATGTCACAAATGTTATAGATTCCAATACATGATATAGAGTTCTCTTTGCTGCTATAGAGTCCTAATCACTTTGTTTTCTTAGCTGGTACATTTTGACTCTGCACCAGAAGGTATGTGTGCAAAGCATCTTGTTTTCTGCATGTCTTAGGCATACAATTCTTGATCATCAAGCATGGGTTTCTATATGATAGATTTCTATTTAATAACAATATTGATTTTTATACATCCAGCTGATCCCTCCAGTCTTATGTTTTCTCTTTGCTAAGAGCCCTGTCTTCAAATGATCCTAAGGATCATTAGGAGAGGCACAAACTTCACCTAAATAAACTTGAACATGATAAATAAACTGGACAGGGTCTTCTTGGCTTCCCAGATCTGCAGATTTTTTGTTTGAAATGAAGACAAATAGCAATACCCATCGAAGAGGATGTTGGATTTATGTCCTCATCAGGATGGGAATCAAATTTTTCTTTCATTTTGTGGGCTTTGAAAGAATGGCAGACACATGAAAAAGTGAAGTGGACCAACCTGTTTTGTGCATTTGCACATTTTCAGGGACTGACATGAGGACACCCTCGGCCCACATAAAATGGGCCATTGATCTGGGAAACGGGCACTTTTTGCATCTTAAGTACAAGTTGTAAGTAATTATCTTTATAGTCAAAACTGTTTTCGGTGTGGAATTGATGCCTTTGCTGACAGAGAAATGGAAGGAAACTTACATTACAGACTGGGACCCGTATAAGAAATTATTCCCATTGCCAGGGTTTGGGGAAGGAAGGGGAGTCTTAAGCCTATCCTCAGTGGAGGTGTGGCATGATTTTGATTTTTACAGTTTACATTTCTACTTCTTTGGTATGTAGACTTCATAACTGGTTATATTGTTTTTATAACTTCCTTGTTACTTACAGGTGAGAAATTTTGCTTTCAAATAAATCTGTGATTTCCATATGTGGCCATACACACAGAGGTGTATTTTCAAAAGTCTGAGGGACTTCTCTGGGCTTCCCATGTGGTGCTACTGGTAATGAACCAGGCTGCCAGTGCAGGAGATGTAAGATGAAGGTTCAATCCCTGGGACAAGAAGATCCCCTGGAGGAGGGCAAGGCGACCCACTCCAGTATACTTACTTGGAGAATTCCATGAACAGAAGAGCCTGGTGGGCTACAGACCATAGGGTCACAAAAAGCTGGACTGAAGTTATTTAGCATGCACATGGCCTGGGACTTACCTGGTGGCTCAGTGGGTAAGTATCCACCTGTTAATGCTTGGGACATGGGTTTGATCCCCAGTCCAGGAAGATTCCATGTGCTGCGGGAGCAACTAGGGCCACCGGCCACAACTACTGAGCCCTCAATCTAGAACCCACATGCCAGAACTACTGCAATTATGTGCCTAGAGCCTGTGGTCCACAACAAGTGAAGCCACCTCAATGAGAAGCCCACACAAAGCAAAAAAGAATACCCACACTCTCTGCAGCTAGAGAAAGCCTGCACAAAAGCAAGGAAGAACCAGCACAACCAAGAAAGAAATAAACTTTTGAAAATGTACATACCTTAATTAAATATACTTTTCAAAAAAGTTGAGTGTTTCACTGCATTTATTATTTATTTTTTTGTTATATTCCATTTATAACAAATAGTGACAGTTTTCCATCTATGGTGAAAAGTAAAGAAGTGGAAGTGTTAGTCCCTCGGTTGTGTCTGACCCTTTGTGACCACATAGACTATAGCCCACCAGGGTCCTCTGTCTATGAGATTCTCCAGACAAGAATAATGGAGTGGGTTACCATCCCTTCTCCAAGGGATCTTCTTGACCCAGATATCAAACCTGGGTCTCCAGTATTGCAGGCAGATTCTTTACCATCTGAGCCACCATAGCACCCAAATTCTTCCTAAAAGAATCAGTCATGAGTGAATTAAACATATTAAGTGAATGACAGTACAGATGGTATAAGCAGATCACTTAAAGCATACAGATGCTAAACAGACATCCAGGGAAACACCATCATGGACAATGAGCTTCCTGGCCAGGGAGAGGGGATTCTGGTTCCAACCTCACACCAGGTGCAGACCTGGGCAGGGAGATGAGAACAACTTTGTGACTGACAAATAAGCTTCCTGTGCATATTTTAACCCCAGGCAAGTTTTCTTAACTCCTCTGTACCTCTGTTTACTTACATGCAAACTTGGAGATGTTACTAGCAGTCATCTGGAAAGGAGGCTATGCAGGTTGACTAGCTCTGTGTCCATCATCTTTTCTTCCCCTGGAGGGCACCATGGCACCTGCCCAACTTCCTTCTAGGGGACTTTACCCCGAATCCCAAGGAGCACATTAAAGCAGGGTGCCGGGAGCCAAGGGTGGAGCCAAGGGCAGAGCCAGGCCTCAGCAACATGCAATGGGCCCCTCTGGTCTTGTGATTCTCTCTACCTCCCACATCTTCCTATTTACCCTGGGAAGGTTCTAGAACTTACACACTCAGGTAGGACCAATAACTCTTTAAAGTAGCATTTCTCCCAGGGCAATTGTACGGCAGCAGGTTCAGAAGAGAGTTTCTGTATCTGCGGTCGAGATTTATTGAGAAGGAGAGCCTTCCTTGTATTTTCTGTTTCCTTCTTTCCTTCTTCTTCTTTCTTCCTTCTCCCCTCACTCCTTTTCCTTTCATTCCTCTATTCCTGCCTTTCTTCTCTCCTCTTTCTCAACACAAATTTATTGAGCACCTACTATGTGCCAGGCACTGGTCTAGGAACTGGAGACACAACAGAGAACCAGACAGACCAGCTTCCTGCTCACCCTCTGGTTGTGGGAGGACACACAATATGTGATGTCTACGAAAAGTTTAAAAAGAAGAATATTGAGTCGAGGATGGAAGAGAGCAGCAGAGCAACACAGTTTGGATGGATCTTGGGGGTTCTCAGTCACATGACCCCTGGAGCTGTGAGGTGGGTTCTGGTGGGTCAGGGCAGTGTTGGTGCTGGTGGGATTTGCTGGCATAGTTCATGGGACCGCCACAGAATCACTGTGACTTCTACAGTTTGCATATTCTCACATTCAAACGTCAGGGTGAAAATTGATCTTCCAGTTAAACTTTCTATTTAATTCCTCAGACCTGAGGCATATTAAATGATCACTACATTGATTTGCACTGATAATATATTCTGAAAACATCCTGATCAGCAGCTGTGGTACCAGGCACTGCAGACAAGGGATGGACCCTGTCCTTCCCACATAGGATTTAATAATGTCTCAGGTGGTGATGGGCTGGCTGGGAAGTGGGAACTGGGGCTGAATCCAGGGTCCCCGTTTCGCCAGCTCTGAGGCTTTATACAAGTGATGGGAGGTGGGATGGGGCTCAAATTTCTCATTTGCACCACCACTGTCATTTTACCTTTGTTCATTATTTACATGAGCATCAGTGAGCAAGAAAGGTGCCTGCGGGCTTCAGAGTGGCAGGCAGAATAGGGTCCTTCCCAGAGATGAGCAAGTCGCACACCCCACAATTGTGAACATGAGACCTTTGTGGCAGAAGGGATTTGAGATTGGCGATGATCTCGGATTATCCAAGAGGGTGGACAAAGTCAGCACATGATCCTAAGAAGGGAAAGAGGAGCCTGAGAGGGTATAAGATGGTGGAAGCAGAGGTGGAAGTGAGCTGATTCCTGGATGGGGCCCCAAGCGAGGAGTGTGGGCACCTCTAGAAACTGGAGGGACCAAGGGAAGGGATTCTTCCCTGGAGCCTCCAGAAGCACACAGCTCTGTCCACACTGTGGTTTTAGTTCACTGAGACCCAATGTTGGCCTTCTGACCTCCAGAACAGAACAATAATAAACCATATTGTTTGAAGACATTAAGACTGAGTCAGTTTGTTACAGCAGTCATGGAAAACTCATATGACAGCCCTTTCGTCTAAATCCAGCTGCAGACTGTTTCCCTGCCTACCATTAGCTGAGAATGTTTTTTTCCACATGAATATTGCAGTTGAATTAATGAAATGAATCACCAACTTTAACCCCAATTAAGCAAAATGTTATCCAAGAAACGAACATTTTATTCTTGTATTGCAAGAATGTTATTCAGTCATTATAACAGCCATCAATAAAAACATGTGGAAATTTGTTTCCTCTTGTTATACAAGTACATATATCAACAACCAAGTTCCTATTGTATAGCACAGGAAACTATTTTCAGTATCCTGTAATAAACCATAATGGAAAAGATTATGAAAAAGAGTGTGTGTATATATAACTGAATCATTTTGCTGTACACCAAAACTAACATAATATAGTAAATTAACTATATCTCAATTAAAAAAATAAGTACATGCATCATATTCTCAAATTTCCCCCTTTACCCACAAAGCCTAAGAGTGTTACCACCCGGATCCTTCCAGGAAAGTCTCCTGAGCCCTGAGTAAGCCCTGGGGATGTCCTGGCCTTGTGCCTGAGCAGGTGTATGTTTAGTACTGGTCACTTTTACCAACGCGTGTGACTGTGATCACGTCCCTCTGTGTGTATGTGGTCAGCCACTAAAAAGTCTATTTCTGTTGTATGATGGTCACAGGGAGCCATTTGAAGGGGTGGCCCATATCTAAATGATTTTATTCAACACTATTAGGATTGCAGCAGAGTCCAGTGTCTGGAGAATCCCATGGGCAGAGGAGCCTGGTGAGCTACAGTCCATGGGGCCTCAGAGAGTCAGACACAGCTGAGCATGCACACATGCACACACCAGGGGAGTTAATGTTCTGGGTGTCTGTGGAAGCTGCCAGAAGAGGCTCTTGAGAGGGGCCAGGTGCACCATTCATGGGAGGGGAGAAGCAGACAAACAGTCATAAATGTTGCAGGCTCTCACACCTCCTGCCCACTGGGGCCTTCTGAGAGAGGCTGTCAATGCCAGGCATAGGCTTCTTGAGTGAATGAATGAAAGCATGATGGGGGTGGTGTCTATTTTCTCCTTTTCACATCTGGGGACACTCTAGCCAGAGGGGTTGCTGCTGCTTCCGCCAGCTCAAGGAGGCATGCTGGTGCCCGAGCGAGACTGCCCTGATGGAATCCTCTATACTCACAGCTGCGTGGCAGCGGGCAAGATTCTTAACCTCTCTGTGCCTCATCTCCAAAATGAGAGTAATTATGGCCCCCTCTGTCTGGAGTGTGTGAGGATTCATCACTATTTGAAAGACCCCGGATGGTGTGTGATGGGTAACAACCACCTCATGTCTGTGATTCAGACACAGGTTTCTGCCTGCAGACCTGTGATCCTTTTGGTTCACCACATCTGCCTTTGTAAAGTGTGAGGATTCAGACATGTCAGAAAGAGCCGGTGCCATGGGGGTGTTCAAGGAATGCTGCACCCACCCCTCATGGGAGCAGCAGCACATGGAAGAGGTGCCGGGTCACCTGTGTGTGGATGATGGTCCAGCATCCACCACCTGCCAGTCAGGGGCCAGGGTGATGTGGTAAATTGTTCAGGCTTGGTCCTTCCCAAAGGAACCTCAAGGAGGGGGCGACTTCCCCTACAAGGGGCTATGGACAGGGAGGACACGAGGTGTCTCCATTCCCATCCTGAAGACATGGTGTGGGGCGGAGGTAGGGATGTTTGGAGCTAAGAGTCTGTTGTTCAGTCACTAAGTCATGTCCGATTCTCTGCGACCCCATGGACTACAGCACACCAGACTTCCCTGTCCTTCACTATCTCCTGGAGTCTGCTCAGATTCATGCCCACTGAGTCAGTGATGCCATCCACCATCTCATACTCCCAGGAGAAGTCCTTAACCAGCACCGATTGTCCTATATCTCAGAATGGGCTAGGATAAGAGACCAAAAGTACAGCCCTGGATTTCTTAACCAGAGTGGGACAGAAAACAGCCTCTCTCTTTGGGTGGGTTTCTCCACAGAGGGGTGGTGCCTTGCTCTTCGTCATCTTCGGCTCTGTAGGGACTTGTTTAAATCATGTTCAATCTCCCTCCATCCTCTCCTTCCTCTTGGAGAACTAACATTTTCCAGAGTCACGAGGTTCCCCAAAAGTTTTCCCTGCATCAGTGATTGACGTCTCCATTGCCAACCCACCTCTCCAGCAGGAAACGTCTCACCGCCCTGATGGCTCAGAGCCGATGTTCTTTAGTTTGCCAAATGTTAGACTTTCTCTCCTGAAGGACTCCTGCCCGGAGTCAAACATCCTTCTCTTTCCTAGGCAGCAGGATGGGGATTGGGAGGGCAGGGGTGGAGAGCAGCGTGCTGGGTCTTTGCTCTCATCTGAGTGGAAACTACAAGATCCCCCATGTCCCTGTTTGTCCTTCAAATTGCACACTCCGTGGACCCCTAATTTGTAAATAATTCTCCCCAAAGTGACAGTTTGTCAGCTCCTCTTAGAAACCATTTTGGCCCCCAAACACAGTTTGTGGGAAGGACCTAGAGTTACAGAAATCTTTCATAAAATATAATGAATGTGAACTTTGCAGAGCTTTTTCCTGTCTGTAAATTGGTTTCTCTCAATGCTGTTGTAGTTCCTGCTCAGGTCTTCAGTCGAAAAGTCTTAAAACGGGCCTCCGTTCCCCCTGAGTCATCTTATTCATTTCTGTCTCTGAAGCTTCTCTCTCTCTCTTTTAGTTTTAAATTTCTCTTATCCTTTTTTTTTTATTGAAGTAGAGTTTACTTGCAATATTGTGTTAGTTTCAGGTATACAGAAAAGTGATTCAGTTACACACACACTTATGTGTATATATATGTATATTTTTTTTTCAGGTTATTTTCCCTTACTTGCTTGTGTGTCCTCAGGTGTGTCTAGCTCTTTGCAACATTATGGACTGTAGCCCTCCAGGGTCCTAATCCCAAATGTTAGGCTTTATCTCCGGGGAGGGCTCCTGCCAGGAGTCAGGCATTTTCCAAGCAAGAGTATTGGAGTGGGTAGCCATGTCCTCCTCCAGGGGATCTTCCCGATCCAGGGATCAAACCTGCAACACTTGTGTCTCCTGCATTGGCAGGCAGATTCTTTACCAACTGGGTTGGGTCTAGAGTTACTTTCAATCAAGAAGCAAACTTATGCTTCCTGGGTCTCTGTAGCTCTGGTGGCCAGAAGAGGGACCTGAATTTCTTTTTCTTTTCTTTTTCTGTTGGAGTAGTGTGTGTGTTATGTGTGTAAGTCGCTCGGTCGTGTCTGACTCTTTGTGACCCCACAGACTGTAGCCTGCCAGGCTTCTCTGTCCATGGAATTCTCCAGGCAAGAATATTGGAGTGGATTGTCATGCCCTTCTCCAGAGGAACTTCCCAACAGTTGACTTATAATGTGTGAGTTTCAGGTATACAGCAAAGTGATTCAGTTATATATACATATATATCCATTCTTTTTCAGATTATTTTTCCTTATAAGTAAAATAGTGAGTATAGTTCCCTGTGCTATACAGTAGGTTCTTTTTGGTTATATAATTTATATGTAGCAGCATGTATCTGTTGGTCCCAAACACCTGCATTTCAGTGTGGGAAGAGAATCACTGCCTGCAGAGGGCTGATGGGCTGATGGCCACTCTGCCTTGCAGTTGATCTCTGCCAGTGGCCTGGACCACGCTTTTCTCTGGCTCCCCCTTTCAGGGATAACCCCACACTTCTTTCCCACAACCCCCTTGGCTGAGACTATGTTCTCAGCTACTCCATCCTCCCTGGAGGATCAGTCCCTCTGCAGGTCACGCATAGCCGTCGTCTCTAGTGGCAGGCCCTCCATCCTCCCTGGAGGAACAGTCCCTCTGCAGGTCACGCATCACCGTCGTCTCTAGTGGCAGGCCCTCCATCCTCCCTGGAGGAACAGTCCCTCTGCAGGTCACGCATCACCGTCGTCTCTAGTGGCAGGCCAGAACACCGAGTTGCATTTCATTCTCAGATGTGATTTAGATGAGGAATAAAGGACATGGCCTGATTAAGAAAAAAGCCACTCAGCACAATACAGCTCTCTGCTCTTAACCCAGTCGGGGAGCCCACACTTTTCCGTGTGGGTTTGTGTACTTCTCTGTTTAGTCATCAGTTTCTTCTGTACATGCGTGAGCTTCTCCTTTTTCTTTTCATTAAACGCCAGCGGCACTCTTCATGGTGTTCAGTACCATGAAATGGAGAGCAAAGACTTTGTTTCCTCTTGAGAGCAGGTATAATTTTTACTCACTAAATCACCTTACGAAGCTGGCTAGTTTTCACAAAAGCATGCTTAAAGATTAAATAAGGTCCCCCTCTCATCAGTTGGGTGTGTGTCCTTTGTGGAAGGGTAAAGAAGAATATCACAGCAGAGGGAAGTTGGGTTTATTATGAAGAGTCCTTCTCATTTTGGGGGGCAGATACTCGGGAGACGCCACCTCTCTATCACCTGTTCAGATCTGTTAGCTGGAGGGCGGCAGCAGCTGTGACATAGAGGCTCCCTTTGTATTTTCAGCCAGCATTTCGTCCCCCTTCTAACCCACTTGTCATCAGATATGCAGGGCATGCAAACTCCTTACAGCAGTAGACTAGTCATGGAGGGGTTCCCCAATACAAAGAAAAACCGTGTTGGAGCTCCGGTTACACAACATTTGAGGGGCAACTCTAAATACAGCTTATCTGGGACTTCCTGGGCATCTCTATGGATAACAGCACTGCTTGCTCTGGGGGTCCTGCAGGTGCAAGTTCCCCCAGAAAGTGACCTTTCCTGCCATGTCTCATTTGTCTCTTCCTACTCCCAGTCCTGACCTAAGACCCTCAATTTTATCTTGTAGACCATCACAGATCTCGCCTTAATTCTGCCCTGTGCTGACAGATGTCCAATCACTCCATGATCATTTAAGTGCCCGCTGTGTGCCAGGGCTGGTGCAAGGTCCTAGGGGTGCCATTTAGTAGTTTACAGACTGGCAGAAGGACATGTACATTAACTTAGAAGAAACAACAAGGTTCCACAGTTTAGCACAGAGAATTATACTCAGTATCCTATGATAAACCATAATGGAAAAAAAATATTTAAAAAAGAATGACATGTACACACTGGTATATTTAAAATGCATAAATAATAAGTCCCTATTTTATAGCACAGGGATCTCTGCTCAATGTTATGTGGTAGCTGGATGGGAGAGGAGTTTGGGGGAGAATGGATACACATATATGTGCATCCAGCTCAGTTTCACCTGAGCTATCACAGGGTGAAGGGTGATAAGACCTCAGCACCACACAAAATATTTTGGCCACATAACTAAAGGTCACCCTACAATGATGCCTGTGTCTTCAACTAATGCTCAGACAAGGCCACCCTTGGCCACTGCATACCTGGGCTCCCTACTGTAAGCAGAGCCAAGAGAATTTAACTCAGGTGTAGGAGTGAATTAAGCTGGTCACCTGAAGCTATCACAACATTGTTCATTGGCTATGCTGCTGCTAAGTCGCTTCAGTCGTGTCCGACTCTATGCGACCCCACAGATGAAAGCCCACCAGGCTCCGCCGTCCCTGGGATTCTCCAGGCAAGAACACTGGAATGGGTTGCCATACCCCAATACAAAATAAAAAGTTTTTTTAAAAAAGAAAATATGAGGCACAAGGGGGGAAGGTATCATGACCTCGGAGGTAGAGACTGAAGTATGCACTGAAGGCCGGTCACCTGCCCTCAAAAGTTGGAAGAGGCAAAGAACTGATTCTTCCTGAGAGCTTCTAGAGGAAGCATGAACTCAAAATGGCAAATTTTGACTCAGTGACACTATTAGGTTGTGCAAACATAATTGTGGTTTTTGCATTGTTGAAATTTGCTGTTTGATATTGGAATACATTCTTAAATAAATGTGGTTATGTTCCACATCATTTTAATGTGCAAAAAAAAAATAAAATAAAAAAGAAAATATGTATATGTGTAAGTGAATTAGTTTGCTGTACAGGGAACTATATTCAACATCCTGTGATAAACCATAATGGAATTAAAACAAACAAAATAATATATAAAAGAAAAGACTATGCTTGCAATAATTTACTAACATGACATTGGCTAAATCATGTCCTATGACCAAGCCCAGGGCCAGGAATGGTGCCTGCCCACAGTGGGCACGGAATTACCTGACTGCAGTCTGATAGGGATAGTTCTAGAATTCACTCTTACAGCTGAGTTAAATTCTCTTGGATCTGCTTTCTGTAGGGAGCCCAGGTATGCAGTGGCCAAGAGTGGGCTTGTCTGAGCTGACTTGAAGACACACACATCATTGTAGGGTGACTATTAGTCAGGCTGCCAAAATCTTTTGTGTGGAGCTGAGATCTTAACACCCCGGACAAGTCTGAATCTTCTGCAATGAAATTGTTCCTCTCTTCCCAGAGGGGATGAGGAGGGGGCAGTGGTGATGTGCAGGTTTATATCATCACTCAGGAGACATCTTATCTAAATCCTCATAACAGATGTTTGGCTAAAGGTGAGACTGACACATAAGCCGCTTAGAAGCATTGTCAAAACCCTCATAATCTCTCCCAACATATTTAACTAGTGCGATCTCCACCCAGGGTGGCTGGCACACCGAACCTTATCAATGTTTACCAGATACAGCTCTGAACAGCCAAGGAACAGGTGACTTTGAAACAGAGAAAGAAATCTTTCTTGTAAGGAGCACGGCAGTGCGCAAACCGTGGGATATTCAGAGGAAAATGTGCTATTGGGTCAGACAAGTTTTATCTGTGTGTGTGTTTTAAGGAGAAAAACAAAGATCATTACATCGCCAGCCCAGAAGGTGTCCTGACTGTCCTGTATTCCTTCTCCTACCTTTCTTGTTTACAAATGTTTCATGACAGGTTTTAAGTTTTCCAAGAAAAGCCAATCCTAAAGTCTCCAGTCATGATGGCTGTCACTTCCCTACAGCCTGTTTGAGGTCCCTGTCAAAAAAAGATGCACTTAACAAGGATCTTTCCTTTGAGACTTCAGGATGAGTGCTTGATGAAGGAGCTGTAGGTTGGAGTTGGGGTTCAGGATGATTGCTTGATGAAGGAGCTGTAGGTTGGAGTTGGGGTGGAGTTGCGTGGAGGAGGGGATGGCCTCCTTAAATGATGGCCAAGTTAAAGCTGAGAGACTGGAACTCATTCAGGAAGAATCTGTCACTTTCTAGCTCAGGGGATCCACAGGGCCCTCTGATGCCTCTAGTCTAGTCTGAGTTCCTCAAGGCCAAGGAGATGTTGCTTTCCTTGTGTATCTCTGAGTACAAGTTTGTGGCTGAGAAAATGTTCAGAAAATGTGAAGAGAGAGAGAGGAAAAAAGGGGGCAGGGAGAGAGAAAGTTCGAGGCTTCCCAGAACTTGAGAGATTGCCATAAGGCAGCCAGGTGTCCCCCGCTGCCCAGCGGCCATGACTGTCTAGACACTCTTAGTCCTCAAGGTCCAACTCAAGTTCATGTAGTCTAGTAAGATCCCGAGGATCCCAGCTGCACACACAGTGGAGGGAGGTCTAGACTGTTGGCACTCAGCTCTGCTTCTGACTTGTTGTGTACTGTGTGCTGTGGACAAGTCAAGGGACTTCTTTGGGGCTCAGCTTCCTCATCTATAAATGGATTAATTTTCTTTTCTTCTCCCTTACTCTGTCCTCCCTCCCTCCCTCCCTCCTTCTCCCTTCCTTATCTCCCTCTTTTCCTTCCCACTTAGTTTGTATCCATCTATCTTCTTTTGGCGGAGAAGGCAATGGCAAGCCACTCCAGTACTCTTGCCTAGAAAATCCCATGGATGGAGGAGCCTGGTAGGCTGCAGTCCGTGGAGTTGCTAAGGGTCGGACTTGACTGACCGACTTCACTTTCACTTTTCACATATTAGAGAAGGAAATGGCAACCCACTCCAGTGTTCTTGCCTGGAGAATCCCAGGGACGGGGGAGCTTAGTGGGCTTCCGTCTGTGGGGTCACACAGAGTCGGACACGACTGAAGTGACTTAGCAGCAGCAGCAGCATCTTCTTTTGGAAGTTTATGGTACAGGAGCCATTCTGACAGTCACAGCATCTCAAGGATCCTTGTGTAACAATGACAACAATATTAACAAACAAGCCAATCAACAAAGATAACTACTATGCTGCTTAAATGTGATTTGAGAAAAGTCGTGACCATGTACGGCCGAAAGGTTCCAGTTCAGTTCAGTTGCTCAGTTGTGTCCGACTGTTTGTGACCCCATGGGCGGCAGCATGCCAGGCTTCCCTGTCCTTCGCCATCTCCCAGAGCTTACTCAAACTTATGACAATTGAGTTGGTGATGCCATCCAACCATCTGATCCTCTGTTGACCCCTTCTCCTCCTGCCTTCAATCTTTCCCAGCATTAGGGTCTTTTCCAATGAGTCCGCTCGACTCATTGGAACTCAATGAGACTTCACATCAGGTGGCCAAAGTATTGGAGTTTCAGCTTCAGCATCAGTTCTTCCAATGGATATTCAGGACTGATTTCCTTTAAGATTGACTGGCTTGATCTCCTTGCAGTCCAAAGGACTTCAGGGGAGAACAAAGAAAAATGAAACTTATTTCAAAGAGGTCTCTTTCCACCCAGGTCTGTGTGGATCATAGATGCTAGTCTCCCACAAAGACACAGAAATCCATCCCTCCAGGGTCATAATGTGACAGAGGATGAGATGAGATGGTTGGATAGCTTCACCAACTCAATGGACATAAATTTGAGGAAACTCCAGGAGATAGTGAAGGACAGGGAAACCTGGTGTGCTATGGTCCATGGGGTTGCAGAGTTGGACACAACTTAGTGACTAAACAGCAACAGCACTGTCATAAGCTCACCATGACATTTGTAGCAAATGCATCTTTGTTTCTTTCACTATCTTGGTTTCTCTGAGCCAAGAGTGTCATTTGGTTCATGAAGAACCTTTACTCTTCTAGCTTTTTTGTTTACTGGAAAGGAATGCAGAGCACATGACATGACACAAGATGAGTTGGGGTCTGGTAGGAGTATCCAGAGTCATTACTGGACCAGTGGGGTGGGCAGGGAGAATACCTGTGTAGGTGTCCAGATGGGGGGGTTGGGGAGAACTCTCTATGGCCCCTGCTTCCTGCAGGCCTTGGCTATTACCACCCGGCCCCTATTACCCTTGGTTCATGTTAACGCCACAAGGATGAATGAGGAATTTGGGTGTGTCACTATGGTCAGCTTCCTGCAGAGGTGACATTGCCCTTTCCAGGACTGGATCCAGGACTTTGGGTAGCAATTTCCCCACCAAAGCTATTCCAGGGCTGTATCTTATCCTCTGGATTTTTAAGTGCGAGTGAGTCATTGCACACAAGGTCGCACTGTCCCCTCCTTATAAGCCAGTTCACTCTTCAGGTAGGATCCTGGCTAGGATCCTTCCTCTGGGTCAGTGGGATGCTGTTCCCCCATCACCGATGGGAAACCATCCATGCAATGCCACAACGAGGTATGTGATAAAATGATGGGGTAAAGTTATGTTGTAATTAAAGTGAATTGATTATACATTTCTTGAAACTTTAATTAAGAATTATTTAATGAATGTCTTATTTTGATCAATCTTAAGGCATTGATACAAATGAAAAATGTCTTATGAAAAGGCAGTGATGCAGCAGCAATTGTATTTAATTCTCAGTTGAATGAATTTTAATCAGCAGTGGTATTATAGGATCTGGATACAGAGATAACCGACCTTGCTAGAAGGGAGATGCATTTTATTTATAGGGTCTGGGACCTCCTTCCCACCCAGCTAAGGCAAGTAAAGAAAAATCTCTCTTAAACAGAAAGCTGAGCCCCAGAGAAAGGAAATTCTGATTAAATGATTGTTCAGAGACTGAAAGTATACAACTGCCTCTCATCCCAGCTTTGTTATAGAAAATCCTAACAGGATGCATGGGGCCACCTTCATGGAGAATAAGGAATCTTTTCTGTAGACTTTTTAAAGGGAAATATATGCAGGCAAGTGTACAAACCATACAGGTTGATGAATGTTTGGGAAGGGAGCACACCTGTGCCAGAATGACAAAGGCCAGGCTGAAGGACATTTCAGTGCTCAGGAGTCTCTCTAGGCGCCCCCCCACCAGCCATTACAGCCCCCATCTTGTTACTACCTTCTGATTTCTACAATGATCAGTTTGCTTTGCCTGTTTCTTTTTTTTTCACTTCCTATGAATATAATCATAAAGCATATACCCTTTTCTGTCTGGCCTTTTCCCCCTTAACATCCTGTGAGATTAATCCATATTGCTCTATGTAGCAATTCTTTTTCTTTTTACCACGGTCAAACCAATCTACAGTTTATTTATTCACTCCATTGTGGATGGGCAATTGGATTGTTTCTGGTTTGGGTCCACCATGAATAGTGCTGCTGTGGAACATCCTTGTGGGATTTTGATGAACGAGTAAATGCGTTTCTGTCGGAGATACACTGGGGACCAGGAGAGCGACCTCTTCTCTAGCTGCCCCAAATTTCCAAGTGACTTCCTCTTATCCTCGATGTCTGATGATGAGCCTCTGCATTGTCATAAAACTCTAGCTCTGAATTGCAAACTTGTCAATGCACCTGCCCAGCAGGAAGATCTACCTGGGTATCCATCATCTTCATTCTAGGTGTGAGTGAAGCCTGGGGCATTGCTGCCACGCTCGGATCCATCCCCTCGGCGCACTCATTGGCTCCACCTTTGCTCCAGCTGTCATTGCTGTTAACCACTCACCTCCACATTTGTTACACCAGAAGAGTCAGGTGTTAGGACAGAGCTCGGGGGAACATCTTGCTACTGCTCCATGGAGTGTGAGACTCAGCTGGAAGACTCAGAGATGGAGTGACTCACTGGCTTGAGGCTGGGGTCCACTGGAAGCATCTTTACTCAGGTGTCTGGTGTCTAGTCAGGGTGACCAGTCAGTAGCACGGCTGACCATAGACGATTCCTGGCCTTTCCATGGTGCTTGGCTTCCCCATGGCATGGCCGCCTTGGGGTGGTCACTGTTCTCTTAGTGGAGTGTTCCAGTGGCTTCCGTGGTGGCTCAGTGGCAAAGACTCTGCCTGTAATGCAGGAGATCTGGGTTTGATTCCTGGGTCGGGAAGTTCCTCTGGAGAAGCGAATGGCTACCCACTCCAGGATTCTTGCCTGGGAAATCCCATGGACAGAGGAGCCTGGTGGGCTACAGTCCATGGGGTCACAAAGAGTCAGACACAACTGAACGACTAAATAGCAACAACAACATTACAAGGAATTTATCGTAAATGTATGTATCAGCCTCCAAAGCATCGCTCAGACAGCCTGGGTCATGGTGCAGTGAAGAGCAGCTCCAACCCAGTGGCTCAGCACATCCAAGGTCTGTGTCTGCTCACACATAACCTTCTGAGAGTCCATGTGACTCTCCATGTCCATCACCTGTGGTCTCTCAGGGACCCAGTGCAATGGAAGCATCACTGTAGTGGCAGAGGGGATGGACAAAGCCAGAGGGTTTCCTACCAACAGTCAAGTGCCCTGTCCAGCAAGCACATGGATGCCACTGCCCACTGACCCAACCAGTGACAGGTCCCACCCAATTGCAAGAGAAGTGGGAGAAAGGTGGAACCCCAACATGTGTCTGGCGAGGCATCAAAGCACAAAGGGGGTAAGGATAGACTCTGTCTACACCATATTTTAAAATACAGGTTTTATTATTATTTAGGTACAGCAAGGCCACCAGATCAAGAAATAACTGCCATTGAAAAGATAGTTTGTTTGGCTCACATATCCCAAGGGGAGGGGACACGTCTCTCAGGGAAGCACCAGGGTTGGTCAGGGGTCAAGAGGGAGAAGGAATAGATGCAAGCAAGAGCCTTTAGTGTGGTTTCTGTGGAAGCGACAGACAAGGTAGGGTAGTTGGGTTTAGGATTGGCTAATGTGTATGGCTTCCCTGATAGCTCAATTGGTAAAGAATCCACCTGCAATGCAGGAAACCCTGGTTCGATTCCTGGATTGGGAGGATCTGCTAGAAAAAAGATAGGCTATCCACTCCAGTATTTTGGGGCTTCCCTTGTGGCTCAGCTGGTAAAGAATCTGCCTGTAATGCGGGAGACCTGGGTTTGAACCCAGGGTTGGGAAGATCCCCTGGAGAAGGGAAAGGTTACCCACTGCAGTATTCTGGCCTGGAGAATTCCACGGACATATATAATCCATGGAGTCGCAAAGAGTCGGACGCGACTGAGCGACTTTCACTTTCATTATCACTTTCAATGTGAATGATGTCAGTGGACTTGGGGCAGTCCCTTGTTGTCTGGTACCTGCCCTGGGGTGATGAGGGCAGGTGGATAGTACCCTGGAGTTGATGGAGGAGGTGATGGGGGAGTGGGCTCCAGATTGTGTGGTGTTGCATCGGAAAGCACACTATCTCAGGGATTGGCTGGTCCTCGGAGGGGCAATCCCTCCAGGGTCAACCGGGTCCCATGATGTCAAAGCATCGGAAATTCAGGAAACAAAAGAAGTGGTGATACAACCACACCTGGGCATTGAGGAGGTGAAACAGTGGTAGATGCAGAAGTCGAGGACTCCTGACTCTGACCTCTGTCTCCCTGTCTCCTCTTTCATCTCTGTTGTCACCGGCTTCCTGCTGTCCTAGTTCTGGATGTCCCCTGAGGCTCCACTGCCCTCATCCACTTCTCACAGTGTCCTGATGCAAAATCGCAGGAGGTGATGCTGGTTGGCACAACTCGTCTGTCCTCCCCAGGTCATCAGTCACTCTGCACTGAGTATAAAACGCCCTCATCCAGCTGGGTCTGACCAGGGATGAGAAGCCCCCAGGTGGCAGGGAGCAATCCTTCCAGAAAGCGCCCTGGCAGGCAGTACCAGGGGTTCACAGCTCTGGATTCCTACCTCCACAAAGTACCCTTTGGGACCAAGCAGACTTGGCTGGGTTGCTGATTGAGAGAAGCAGACAGAAGCCATCATTTAAAAAGCACCAGTGGCCACAGGTGGCAGGACTCATCTGAAATGGGTCCAGGGCTAGCTGGGATCTGGAGTGGCCTGGCATCTGCAGGGTCCCCAGGAGGTGGCCATTAGCTCTGGGCAGACTTCTGGGGACTGGGATGCTGCACAGTGGAAGGTTACGGGGCGCCCGGCGGCTACATTGCATGTGTCTCTCTCAGACTGATTATCTCATTTTTCTGGGCCCCACGATGCCAGAACACAGAGCGCTGTTTACTGCCTCTGTACTCGATCAATCACTTATTCATACGGTTGAAGATTATGGCTGCTCATTTGCTACTTCCAGTCCAACTTGTCGTGGCGCGTCTCTGGGGAGACATCCACACAGCTGTGTTAAAGCCATCCAACTCCTTCTCCATGGCAACAGCTGGGGAGGCTGGAAACCCAACCAGCCACCGTGCATGAGTTGGAAGCAAACTCCCACCCGAGCCCACCTGCCCGGAGCAGCAGCGCACAGGGGGAACTCTTCATTAGCACCTCTACGCCTTCCAGACGAAGCTCACCATCACGCTTGGTGGGTCACAAGCCATTCGTCATTGGTGGGGCAGATGGGCATGGCTGCCAGCTCTCAACAAGGTGCACTCGCTCTTCCGGGGCGATAAGATTCAATCTATGGACTGCTTATTGAGAGAGCCTGTGAGCATCGACCTTGGGGCTACTCTCGAGTTTTATTAATCAGGCTGCTGTTTCTGGCCAGCCCAAGCTCATAGGAAGAGACAGACAGTATCTAGCATCAGAGGGGCTGACTGCCCGGAAAGAAGCATGGCCTCCACTCCATCCTCCAGGAGCTGCAGAGCATGCGAGGAGGGGAAACCCTCATGGTGGGAGGGGTCCCTGGGGGCTGCCACCGCCCATTTTTGGATGCCGCAGATCAGCAGGGAGGCAAGCAGGAAGCTCTCACCAGCAGGCTCTGTGGGTCTTAAGGGGGCACCTCACAGCTCTGTGGATAAGCAGTCAGATTCTTATCTTGGTCAAGAGGTGTGTGAGCCACTGATACTTGATCAATACTCAAAGGGTCAGAGCTCACCTTCAAATCAAGACAACCCCCTTCTGCTTAGGGTCTCAAGTATACATCCCCAAAAGAGTCACCCCAGACACAGCTGATGGGAGGAGAGGCATGTAAGGATTGTCTCTCGACCTTCCCCTGCTCTGCGGTCTTCTCTATCCCCAGAGCAAAGATACATCTCTGGCATCTGGCATCTCATCTGCAGGTCTCAGGGAGCCCCTGCCTGTGCCAAGCCCATGAATGCCTCCTGGCTGCACATCTTTTTAGAGAGTCAGTGTTTAACTAAGTAGTCTGGCACTTTCTGAACAGAAAAGTCTGCCTCTGGTATTCATCTCATCTATTCGGAAAACCTCATTCTTTCACAAAATGTTCCTGGCACCCCTGAAGCTCATGCTTGGTTCTGACTTGACCCGGCACGGAAACTGCCAGGGAGGTGGCTCTCTGAGGTCTGCAGTGTCCGATTGGTTATTAATCACCGTAAATCTGGAATAATCTCTGCAAACATATTTTGTTCCCTACAAATATATTTGTGCCGACTTTCTCTAATAAATCTCATGTCAGACAGGCTATTGTCTCTCTTCACACAGCGGCTCCCAGCTGAAATATTTAAACAATATATGAGCAATAATAAAAAACGCTTGCTGCAGTCACTTTTGTTTTAGGAAAACAGATGACAATGGGAAGCAGATTTATTACTTACAGTGGCCTTCATTTGGGCCTGTATTTTTTTTCTCCTGGCGGACTATTTACTGGCTTTAAAAGTCACAGAAGAACTTCATGTTTGTCCCTGGCTTTATGCAAAAAGGACAAGATATTACTCTTTCTAATGAGAAAAGATGTGAAACAACCTAAGAAGGAAAAATAAGAAGCTTCTTGGAATCTGGCTCCATTATGTTCTCCCAGGCTCTGATCTCTGATAAGGAAACACAGGAGATCTCCAGCTTTCTTCCCAGACTTGTCACCTCATGGAGTTCCCTCTTTTGTGAAAACTACCATCATTCTTGCCCTAAATTTCCCCCACAACTATGCTGAACTAAAAGTGGGGCTTGAAGAAGAGTCAGCGGGATGTGTAGAGAGGGCATTTTGACATCACAGTTGTACAAAGAGAGATGACTCAGGATGCTTCCCCAAAACTCTTTTGCTTGGGAAATTGAATGGTACAACTAAGACCCATCCTTTTCCTGGATTATTTTTTTCAGAATCACCCAAAGAAATATTTATTTCACTAGATTGTACCTGTCAACTAGAAAAAATGTACAACTTAGAAGTTGAGAGTTAATGTTACATTTGGAGGGCCTGGTTCTTTTTCAGTCACTAAGTCATGTCTGACTCTTTGCAACCCCATAGACTGCAGCACTCCAGGCCTCCGTGTCCATCACCATCTTCCAGAGCTTGCTCAAACTCATGTCCATTGAGTTGGTGATGCCATCCAACCAGCTCACCCTCTGTCATCCCCTTCTCCTCCTGCCTTCAACCTTTCCCAGCATCAGGGTCTTTTCCAGTGAGTCGGCGCTTCGCATCAGGTGGCCAAAGTATTGGAGCTTCAGCTTCAACATCAGTCCTTCCAATGAATATTCAGTGTTGATTTCCTTTAGGATTGACTGGTTTGATCTCCTTGCAGCCCAAGGGACTCTCAAGAGTCTTCTCCAGCACCCCAGTTGAAGAAGTTTGGTGGACATACTGAGGACTTAAGCCTAGAACATAGCACCTCAGATAGCACAGAGGGACTGCTCTGAAGAGGTAAGGGAGGAGCCAGGATATGTAGGAGTTTCTGCAACAAAGACCAGATATTTGGTCAAATCAAAAGATTACTGCTCATTGAAGAAATCCAGTTGTATCAAGATAAGGAATTTAGCTTTTTTTTTTTTTTATGTATTGGAAGATGAAAGAGTCTGGGTTCACTGAAATCATTCCTTTGATATGTACCTCAGCTATCTGGGGCCAATACCTTGGGCTTTCTCATCCTGAGTCCCCTCAGGGTGCACTGTTGGGGGTGGGAATCCTGTTTCTCTCCCGAGTTTCCTCAGGGCTCACCATCATGGCAGCTGTAATGTGATGGCTTGATGGCAGTAGATCATTTGTTTACTGGTAATGGCAGCGATGTTTTCATGGACACGCTCCATTCCTATGGATTAAGTTCCCATACAGGTGAACGCAGTGAATAGAAAGGGCCTGCCATCTCCCTGAGAATAGGAAATCCAGAAGAAACATGGCACAAGGTCCACGGATTGCATCTCCCTGGGGCAGGAGACAGGAGAAAGGTGTGGAAGAATAAGAGGCTACAATCTACCACGAATTCCATGGCAGGTCGTGGTGCTGCTATTTTGTGAGGTATTTATCAGTCATTAAAGATCATTATCAGGTTAATCAGCAGGGGAAATTGTACTGGGTGGTGAAGGACACTTGGCTACTTGTGTGGGGTGAGGATCGTGCAGCTGGGGTGGGTGCATGAAAAGATTGGCTCCTGCTTTTTCCATATGCTCTCATGTAGGTGAAAATATCTGAGTCGCCCAAACAAATGGCTGTGAATCACGCAATTGGGCATTTAAAAAAATCAACTACAGCGAAGAGTGTGGGGATCCACTCCGAGACTCTGATGAGAACATTAGGACGGGGGAGAGTCATCCGTTATGTAAAGGACAGTCTAGGTGGAGAGCTATTCAGGGGACATCTGTCTGTGTAGTACATTCCTGGCTACACTTCAGCCACATCAAGACATCAGCTGGTGGTGCCTATCTAACCTAGAAGTGCTATTTATAGGATTGCTTTTCTGAGAAGTTCTGCATAAGCCTGGTTGCCTGAGGAAGGTGTGCTCTTTGAAATAACCCTTGTGTTAGGGGAGGGATTGCCCCTTTTATTTATCATCCTGCAAATCCAGACTTTGCTGTGTTATCATAGGTTTTTGACAGGCCTGTCTCCCCTTTGGTACAGCTGCATGCTTCAGGCTATATTGAAAAGCCAAGGGAAGGATGATGGTGTCCAACTTTCACAGGAGGTGGGAGAAACGAGTCAGTGTACCTGGCCAAACCTGGGGAGATGGCGGCTGTGGACCCTGGGAGGGGCCTGAGACCTACCTACATGTCCAATCAGGTGGTGCCCACATGAGGAGCCAGGTGAGAAGCTGGGGGCACAGATCAGCAGAGGGCTGGTGGGGCCAGAGATCCTGGGGTCCAGCGGAGGCAGGGAGCTGAAGTTGGTTCTCAGGGAACGCATCCCTGAGATGTTTACTCTCTCCATCTGAAAGAGGGCATGGGGACTTTAGCCCAGAAGACAGGATAATAGCACCAACCAGCAAACACCAAAGCAATGCTAATATGCAGCTAAGAACAAGAGCCAAGACATGGAAACAACCTAGATGTCCATCGACAGAGGAAAGGATAAAGAAGATGTGGTACATATACACAACAGAATGTTACTCAGCCATTAAAAAGAATGAAATAATACCATTTGCAGCTACATGGATAGACCTAGAGATGACCATACTAAGTAAACTGAATCAGAAAGAGAAAGAACGAGAGTCACATGATATCACTTATATGTGGAATTTAAAACATGACACAAATGAATTTATCTGTGAAACAGAAACAGACTCACAAACAGAAAACAGACATGTGGTTGCAGAGGGGTAGTGGAAGCTGGGGAGGAATAGATTGGGAGTTTGGGATTAGCAGATGCAAACTATTATGGATAGGATGGATAAACAGCAAGGTACTATTGTATAGCACAGGGAACTATATTCAATATCTGGTGACAAACCATAATGGAAAAGAATATGAAAATGAATGTATGTATGTATAACTGAGCCACTTCGCTATACAGCAGAAATTAACACAACATTGTAAACCAACTATGTGTGTTCAGTCGCTCAGTAGTGTCTGACTCTTTGCTATCTTTTGGACTGTAGCCCCCCAGGGCCCTCTGTCCATGGGATTCTCCAGGTATGGATACTGGAGTGGGTTGTTCCTCCAGGAGATCTTCCCACTCCAGGGATCAAACCCATGTCTCCTGAATCTCCTGCATTGTAGGCAGATTCTTTATTGCTGAGCCATCAGGGAAGCCATAAAACCAACTATACTTTCATAAAGTTAAAAAAAAAAAAAAGCCACATGGCAGAGGCAGCAATGTCCTCCAGGAGGTGCAATGAGAAGCCACCAGCCCTCATGGAGCTTAGGCTGAAGCAGGGCTGTCCTTCATCATAAAATCAAGATGCCAAGGTCTCCAAGAAAAGCCTCCAAAAAGCCCCCCATCACCTTTCCACTCCTGGAGGGAGGGCTGGCTCTAGGGCCTCACCAAGCCTGCTGGGATCTGGAGTCTGGGGATGACTCACCTGCCCCTCACCTTTGTGGCCAGTTTCAGCATGAACCCTGTGCTCCTTCCTTCACTCTTAATCCGCAGGTGTCTGAAGCTCTGGGGTCCAGGTGGAACAGGGAGGTGTTGGTGCCCCCAAGGATGCAGAGACTTCACAGTCTGCAAGGGAGACCCTTCGAGAGTGCAGGCCAGTTGGCAGGAGAGCCCTACCAAGTGGGGAGGGGCCAGTGGGTGGGAGTGCCCCTCCACCCCGCGAGCAGGCAAGAGGGCAGAGTATTTTCTACAGAGAATTGAAGAACAATAAAGAAACTAAGTTCATCTCCCCCTTATTACCATGTAGAGATGATGTTTCACAATGTCAATGATAAAGTCTCCACCCTGCTGGGGTGGGTGCTCCGTCCTGCCCCCTGCACAGCACTGGGTCCAGGGACATCACATTCAAGGTACCCGTGCCTTTTACGTACCCACCGTCACCCAAGACAGAGTAACTGACCATGGGCTCAAAACCCTTCACAATGCAGCACTGCAGGCTGATGCCTTTGATGGAGCTGTCCTTGGTTCTTAGGAAGAAAGCCCAGGGCCCCTTGCAGTCACTCGGGTCCTGGGTCCCCTGTGAATCCTGCCCAGAATGCACTTTGGGGACATCTTTGGTTCTTCCCACTTCACAGCAATGCTCTCTGTGCACAAAAATCCCCTACCTTGGGTGTCTGAGAATCTCTTCCCCTTGTCCTCTTGTCAGCCTGTGCAGGTTGGGTTCCAAGGCAGATTAATGGCCCGCGTTTGCCTGCATGATTATTTCTAATGGGCTGATTTGAGAAATATGCTATTAATCGCTGTCACATGCTGGGCTAACATCATCTCAGGGCGGCAGGGAACCCAGCATCTGCTACTTGGCTCCATGGAATGTTCCCGCTCCATGGGCTCAGCATCGGCTGCTTTTCACATGTTCCCCTGTGTTTTCAGCCAAGAGTACGAGTGGACATCCAAGGCAAAGGACTGTGGGGTTTGCCCTGCCTTTTGCATCCCCTTCTCCTTTTTTTTTTTTTTTATCATTTTCCTGTTTATTTCCCTCCAAATCATTCTGGGGCCACAGCTAGGGTTTTAAATGGGTTTTAGAGTCAGGGACTTAGGTTTAGAGTCAAAGACTTGGGTTTAAATTTGGCTTGACCCCCTTACTGGCCATAGGATATTCTGCATGTTATCATTTTCTGAGTGCTTCAATTTTCTACCTGTGAAATGGGGTTAATATTCCCTCTCTTCTAGGAGATGTTTAAGACATGGGACATGGGACATATCCTTGGCACTCAGTGAATGAGACCTTCCTGAGGGATTTCCCTACATGATTCCCAAGAATACCGTCCTGAATCTTATAAGGACATGCTCCTTTCTCCTATGCCCTGACACAGCCATGTCTCCCTGTGTGTGGGAAAGGTGGCCTCTTGTTTTCTCTTTTCTTCCCCCTTCTCCTCATCACTAAGATGTCCATTCAGTGCCTCTTCATCCTTGGAAAATGTGCTGGACAGACAGGGATGTGATTTAGGGTGTCTGAGATCTAAGGTTCTGCCTGCCATGATTATGGAGGTCACTGGACATGGTCAGGTCCAGAGGGGTCAGTGTCAAGGGTCTAGCTGGGCAGGAGAGTTCATGTCAGTGGTAGAGAAACAAGAGTGAGAACTCAGGGAAGAGGGCTAAAATGGTGGGGGGAGGGGAGAAAAGGCTGGAAAATGATAGGCCTGAAGTCTATGATTTGTGAGAATCAACTAGAGGAGCCCTTGGATCCCTTGATACTGTTTATTTCCTCTCTTATTCCTTACCGTCTTACATAAGAGTAATGATGCTAAAGTTAGTTCACTATCCATTCGTTCACCTATCCATTCATTTACCCGATCAACCATCCCTCAATCCATCCATCCATTCATCCATCTATCCATCCAGCCAGCCAGCCATCCACCCTTGCTGTGAACCCACTCTGTGCCAAGCACTAGGCACTGTGGGATGTAGAGATGAACACGGCATGCTCCATTTCTTCATCATTGAGAGGGAAACCTGACTGCCAACAACCAATGGTGGTAAGGGCTAGGAACTCTCAGAGAAAGGAAACATTAGTTCCTCCTAGAGGAACTATGGGTGACCTCCAGAGCTAAGCCTTATAGGATATGTGTTAATTCATCCAGAGGAGGAATGAAGTTAAGAAATTTGAACAGACCAAAGCAGGTGGCCTAATGAGCCAGAGAGTGGACAGTGTAGCTGGAGTCCCTATGAAGGGGCCCTATACCAAGCCAGGAGGACAACTAGGGCCAGATAAGGAAGAGTGTGGCATGCTATGCTGGATTAGCCAGGACCACTGAAGCTTCTGAGCAAGAGGAGCGACAAGGTCCATCCTGAGTGTCTAACAATAAGTGCTATCCATCCATCCTATGGTTATCCATCCGACTTATAGAAATCCATCTATCCTGTGGGTATCCATGTATCCTAGATACCCAGACATCCTTTAGGAATCCATCCATCCTATGGGTATCCATCCATCCTACAGTTATTCATCCATCTTATGGGTATCCATCCATCGTATAGGAATCCATTCATTGCGCAACTATTTATTCATCCTATGAAAATTCATCCATCCTATAGCTATCCATGGGGTTTCCCTGGTAGTTTAGCTGGTAAAGAATCTGCCTGCAATACAGGAGACCCCAGTTCAATTCCTGGGTCAGGAAGACCCTCTGGAGAAGGGATAAGCTACTCACTCCAGTGTTCTTGGGCTTTCCTGGTGGTTCGGATGATAAAGAATCCACGTGCAATGAGGAAGACCTGGGTTCAATCCCTGGGTTGGGAAGATCCCCTGGAGAAAGGAACGGCTACCCACTCCAGTATTTTTGCCTGGAGAATTCCATGGACAGAGGGTGCCTGGCAGGCTACAGTCCATGGGGTCATAAAGAGTCAGACAGGACTAAGTGACTTTCATTTTCATCCATCTATCCTATAGGAATCCATGCATCCTATGAATACCCATTCATCCTATGACTCTCCAGCCATCCTGTGGGTATTTACCTATAGGTTATCTACATATGGTTGGTGAGAGGTAGAGGCAGATGCCAGGATGACTATAATGGTTCTGCCTCCACCTGAGGTTGGTGCTTTTCAAGGTGGACCCAAAGAAAAGAGGTACATGAAGCGAAGGCACATAATTGACTTTGTAACCATGGCAGTTACTACATTGTCCATGAAGGAGCTGTGACATGAGAGAATCCTTTAGTCATGCTGGGGTTGGCAGCAGGTCATATCGTCTCACTTGAGGCTGACTGTGTTTTGAAAAGGTTTGACTCTGCAGTGGTTGCATTTTAACAGCCCAAATAAACACCAAAACAGGGAACATCCCCTTGAGTTGAGAGATGTATGGGGTGCTGTGGGAAGCACAAGAAGGAGCCTGCAGCCCACTGGGGCATTAAAGGAGCTCCTAGCTCATGGTTGGATCCAGTAGATGACTTTGGGGAGAGTGAATGGAGCAGTGATAATGCTAATGTTTACTGATCTATCCTAGTGCTTCACATGGATGTTTAAGAGATGTCCATGAGACAGTCGCTATTATAACCCTCCCTTTATAGATAAGCATTTTAGGCACAGAGAGGTTAAGTAACATTTCTAAGATCACACAGCTGTGAAGAGGCAGCTCCAGAAATGGCTCTATGTTATTCTGACCTTCCAACCCCCTTTGAGTTAAAGAATAGGTTCCAGGCTTCCGTCTTTGCTTATGTCTCCAGCCTGGATAATGCATATACTCCCTCCTCCCTCTCCACCTCTTGGACACTTGCCCCCTCTAAGCTGAAACACATTTTACATGGATCCTACATGCCCCAGCTGATTTTCCGGTTTATCTGTGAAGCTGAAGAGCAGGAGGAGTTTTTGCAGTGAACATCAGCGGTGAGGCTGGCGAGGCTAAGTGGCAGCTGCGCCCTCTGTGGAGCCCCGGACGCGGGCACAGCAGCTGTTCCGACGGAGCCCAGGCCGCCTCGGCGCCCTCACGCTGCTGCTAGCACGGTGGCAGGGAACTGTTACTGATTCTAACCAGCCATTTGTTATTGGAAAATGAAGGTGCCGGCATTTGGCAAGCCGCATGCTGTGTGTTTATTCAATTCAGAACCGACACAAACACATTCCTGGCTCCGGAGGGCGTAGCTGGACTTCGTGTCCTCTCCTTCCAAGGAAAGTGTTGCTGCTAAAGCAGACCTCGGTCCCCAGGTGCACCGGCTGAGGCTGGGTTACAGCTGGGCAGAGAGAGAGGCCTCGAAGGCTGACATCCAGATGGGGGAGCCGGGAATAGTCAGGGAAGCGCCTGGGGCTCCTGATGATTGAGGCAGGCAATGGCAAGCCACTCCAGTACTCTTGCCTAGAAAATCCCATGGATGGAGGAGCCTGGTAGTCTGCAGTCCGTGGGGTCGCTAAGGGTCGGACACGACTGAGCGACTTCACTTTTCACTTTCCTGCATTGGAGAAGGAAATGGCAACCCACTCCAGTGTTCTTGCCTGGAGAATCCCAGGGGCAGGGGAGCCTGGTGGGCTTCCGTCTATGGGGTCACACAGAGTTGGACACGACTGAAGTGGCTTAGCAGCAGCAGCAGCAAATGAGATTGCTGTCTGGGTGGGGCAGGGAGAGTTTTCAGGATGCTGTGGATGCGTTCTGTGCCAAGCATGAGGCATTTTGGGATGGAGAGATGAACACAGGCTGAAGAAAGAAAGGAGAGACCTTCACTCCTTCATCTTTCACTTGGTCCTGCAGGCCTGCTGGTCCTGCTCTGAATCGTCACGGAGACCTGGCCACTCTTACTCTGCCAGCGATCCCGCCGTGTCCCCGGTCAGCTCAACCTCCCATGCTTTCCTCAACCATTCCACCTGCTCTGCACACACTGGACCCCAGCCTGCTTGCCCCCACCCCAGCCTTATCCCATAGAGGAAGACTTTATCTTTGCTTACAAAAGGAGAAGGGCTTTCCCCATGGCTCAGCAGGTAATGAATCCACCTGCAATGCAGGAGGTACAGGAGATCTGGGTTCGATCCCTGGGTTGGGAAGATACCCTGGAGTATGAAATGGCAACCCACTTCAGTATTCTTGCCTGGAACATTCCATGGACAGAGGAGCCTGGTGGGCTACAGTTTGGGGTTGCAAAGAGTTGGACATGACTGAGCAACTAAACACACACACACACACACACACACACACACACACACACACAAGGAAATAAAGATACAAAAATCTATGAGATTATCAGCCTGGAGCAGCTCATCTTCCTGGTACAAGGCTGTCATCAAACAGGGACCAGGTGTGGTGGGTGGGACTCTTCATTAGATGGTCTCCAAGATTCCTACCCCTGGTGTATGTTCCTTGTACAATCCCCAGGACCATGAATATGACAGATTCTACTGTGCAGCCAGGGTATGTGCGATGTCCTAGTCGGCCTTAAGGGAGAGAGCTTACCCAGGTGGGGCCTAACATCACCAGGTGAACCCTTAAAGGGGATGTGGCTCTTGCAGGCATGACAGCATCAAACATGAGAGGGAGATGATAGGAGAGCAATTCTCCTTTGCTGGCTCTGGGGATGGAGGGCCACATGGCCAAGACAGAGCGTGGCCTCTAGGAATGAAGTAACCTCTGGATGACAGACAGCAAGAGGACGGTCTGCAGTCTCCCATCCCTAAGGCACTTGATTCTGCCAGCAATCTAAATGGGGAAGTGAGGAAACTTGTGCTCAAACACAGCTGGCTGATGTCATGAGTATGAGACCCTGAACAGAGAACCCATCCACACCGCGTCCCAGCTTTAAACACACAGAACTGGGTATTGTTCCCAGGTGCTAAACTGGTAGCTCAGATGGTAAAGAATCTGCCTGCAATGTGGGGGACCCAGGTTCAATCCCTGGGGCGGGAAGTCCCCCTGGAGAAGGGAGTGGCAACCCACTCCAGTATTCTTGCCTGGAGAATTTTATGGACAGAGGAGCCTGGTGGGCTACAGTCCATGGCGTTGCAAAGAGTCTGACATGGCTGAGTAAGTAACTTTGAAACTGTGGTGATTTGTTCCGCAGCATAGATGACTGATGCATTGAGAGGTGGCCTGTCCTCCTGGAGTGAGCCCCTCCAGCCCCACCGTAGTCTTGATGACTTTGAGGAAGAAGCGGAGCTGGTGCCCAACGCTCAGTCACATGAGCCACAACCACTTTCCTCACGCCCACAGCTGGAACCAGGAGGGACAGGAAACTTCTCATGGTCTGAGTAAGACCATGCCTCTGCTGGCCTCCTTGCCTCCACCCCCAGACCTCTGCCCAGGCCATATGAGCTCCCAGCCTCCCTGCTGCTTCTCTACCCATGTCTGCCTTTGGGATGTCAGGGCCAATCTTACCACGTCCTTCACTGTGGGGCTCAGGACTGCTAGCCATCCCTGGTCCCCCAGACCTGAATCCCCAGGAGGCTAACTTCACCCCCTGTTCTGATCCCATCTCCTGTCCGTCCCGAGATCCAAGACAATCTGCTGTGCTTTTGAAGCCCATGATCAGTCAGGGATCAAATATCCTACATCCTTCCTTTTTCTTGAATGGAACCTTCCCTTTGCCTTTGAACACATCCTGGTTGTCCCTGTTGACACTGATATCCCCCCAGGGCCTCACTCTGTGGCCTGAAGACTGCTCTGTCTCTTTTTCCTTATCTCCCATGCCAGCCATCTCTCCTCCTCTTCCCTTGAATCCCCCTGTCAGCTGACCACTCCCCCTGAAGACCTCTGCGCCATAGACCCTTCCCCCACATGAGCACCCCAGCACATCCCCGCTTTCCAGAAGGATGTTCAGCCCCTGGCTTTCTGTTCCTCTCTCCAGCATGACTCCTGTTGTAATTTTTTGGTGTTTGTCATAGGTTTGGAGTGGATTCTTCAGTGCTCCTAAGAAGCATGTCTTATTTCCTGAACCATGCACATCCCCAGTTCCCTGGTCTTTCTGTGACTCCCTCCTTATTTACATCCCCATCCTTTCTGCCTTTGAGACGCCATGGACTGTAGTCCTCCACGGTCCCCTGTCCATGGGGATTTTCCAAGCAAGAATACTGGAGTGGGTTGCTGTGTCCTCCTCCAGGAGATCTTCCCTACTCAGGGGTCAAACCCAGGTCTCCCACATTGAAGGCAGATTCTTTACCATCTTAGCCACCAGAAAGCCCAAAAATACTGGAGTGGGTCACCTATCCATTCTCCAAGGGATCTTCCCTACCCTTGGTGGCTCAGACGGTAAGAATCCACCTGTAATTCAGGAGACCTGGGTTTGATCCCTGAGTTGGGAAAATCCCCTGGAGGAGGGCATGACAACCCACTCCAGTATTCTTGCCTGGAGAATCCCTATGGACAGAGGGAGCCTGGTGGGCTACATCCTATGGGGTTGCAAAGAGTCAGACATGACTGAAAGACTAAGCACAGCACAACCTTTCCCCCTAAAGTCAGTCTCAGCTGAGCACACGGCCTCCTGTTTCATTGAGAAAATGTCCTCCGATCTTGTCTGTGTGTGTTGGTCCTTCTTCCTGCACATAATCCACTTCTACTTCTGTTGCCATGAAGGACTGCTGTGCTCTGAGCAGTAACCACCACCCCCAGGGCCAGACCTCCACTTCTGCACCCGGATCCCCTCACTCTCGTCTGCTCAAGGACATTGCCACATTCTCCCTCCTCTGTCAGGCGGCACTGTTTTGTCCTGTGCTTTGGACTGCTTCTCTCAGCATGCAGGCAAGCTCTTACCTTTCCCCTCTTCAGAAGAACCATCTCTTGATCAGCATGCCCTTTAAGCTGCTGCCTGTGTCTCTTCCTCCCCATGCTGTGAAAGTCTTCAAAGGAGCTGTGTGCACTTGTCCTCAAAAGTTTCTCTGCAACCCTCTCCCGATCCCACTTCACTCAGCTCTCGTCTTCACCACCACCCCAGCATTGTTCCCTTACGGACAAGAGTCAACGGTGCCGTGCTGAACGCAAAGGCTAGTGGGATGGTAAGTTTTATGTGGTAATTAAGTAGACTGGCCTTGGATGCCCAGATATTTGCTTAAACATTATTTCAGATGAGATCAGCATTGGAATTGGTGGGCTCAGTAGAGAAGATCTTCCTCCACAGTATGGGCTCCTCCAATCTGATGAGGCTCTGATGAGAAGAAAAGACAGGTGAAGAGAGTTCAACCCCCTCTGTCTGATGGAGGGGCTGGGACATCAGTGTCCTGCCTGTGGACTGAGACTGATATAGCCAGCCCCCCTGATTCATAGGACTTTGCCACTGGGTTTCCTGGGTCCCCAAACTGTAGATCATGACACTTCTAAGCCTCCATAATCATCTGGACCAATACCTCAAGTAAATGCATTTGTTTCTATCTGTTTATCTATCATCTCTCTGTATTTCTATATAACTGTCATCTATATAGGACTTCCCTGGTGTCTCAGGCTGTAAAGCATCTGCCTGCAATGTGGGAGACCTGGGTTCGATTCCTGGGTGAGGAACATCCCCTGGAAAAGGAAAAATGGCAACCCACTCCAGTACTCTTGCCTGGAAAACCCCATGGATGGAGGAGCCTGGCGGGCTACAGTCCAAGCGGTTGCGAACAGTCAGACACGACTGAGCGACTTCGCTTTCTGTCATCTGTCTATCTATATTTCCATACATCTGTATTGCTATCTGGGCTTCCCAGGTGGCGCTAGTGGTAAAGAATCTGCCTGTCAATTCAGGATACATAAGAGATGTGAGTTTGATCCCTGGGTTGGGAATATTTCCCGGAGGATGGCATGGCAACTCACTTCAGTAATCTTGCCTGGAGAATCCCATGGGCAGAAGAGCCTGGTGGGCTACAGTTCAAAGAGTTTGGCATGACTGAACCGACTTGGCATGCACACACACATATTTCTATCTATTTATTATTTGTATATATTTCTACCTATGAATCACAGCACGCCAGGCCTCCCTGTCCATCACCAACCCCTGGAGTTCACTCAAACTTATGTCCATCGAGTCAGTGATGCCATCCAGCCATCTCATTCTCTGTCGTCCCTGTCTCCTCCCACCCCCAATCCCTCCCAGCATCAGACTCTTTTCCAGTGAGTCAACTCGTCGCATGAGGTGGCCAAAGTATTGGAGTTTCAGCTTCAGCATGGGGTCGCAAAGAGTCAGACACGACTGAGCGACTGAACTGAACTGATGGGCTTCCCTCATAGCTCAGTTGGTAAAGAATCCGCCTGCAATGCAGGAGACCCTCATTAGATTCCTGAGTCAGGAAGATCTGCTGGAGAAGGGATAGGCTATCCACTCCAGTATTCTTGGGTTTCCCTTGTGGCTTAGCTGATAAAGAATCTGCCTATAATGTGGGAGACCTGTATTCGATCCCTGGGTTGGGAAGATCCCCTGAAGAAGGGAAAGGCTACCCACTCCAGTATTCTGGCCTGGAGAATTCCATGGACTGTATAGTCCATGGGGTTTCAAAGAGTCAGACATGACTGAGCAGCTTTCACTTTCTATATTTCTCTTTATCTTTCTATATTTCTATCTATCTAATTTCTATCTATCTACCTATCTATATTTCTATCTTTCTATCATCTCCTATTGGTTCTGTTTCTGATCAAGACTTATTGGTCCTGAGCCCAATGCTGAGTTTTCAGCCTTTGTCTCTCCTGATTCATCAGCAGAGCTGAGTTCAACACTGACTGTTTCTCTTCTAAAAAACCCTTTACTTGGTTTCCAGGGCGCATGCCCTCTCTGACCTCTCCCCTGCTTCCCTTTAGGATCCGCTCCCTCCTAACTGTCCACTGCCTTTAACTCTGTGTCTGTGACCTCCTGTTGGTCGCTCCCATCGACATGACGTCTTATCACTGGAGTGACCAGTGCTCAGACCTGGGAGTTCTCCCCCTCCATTTATCTGTATATACTCACCCTCATGGTGGTTTCATCTGCCTTAAACCATGTCTGTATGTAGAGGACTTCAGCACCCGCCTCTCCAGCTGGACTTTTCCAGAACTCTGGACCTCTCCGTTTGATTCCTGACTCTTCGTGTCCACTTGGGTGTCCAGCAGCCTTATTGTTACCTGACATATCTCAAGCTGAGTCCTGCTGTCCACTTTCCCCCATAACAACATTCCCTCATTCTGTTATTCAGCTCTACCCCTCCGGATTCTAGGGCCCATGGGGCTTGTCCAGGTCACACCATCTTCCTAGAATAGGTTCTTCTCTTGTCTTCATGGAGCCCTTGCTTTACCACTTTCTGTCTTCTTTGTGGGTTCCTCTTTCTCTACCCAAAATTAAAGGCGGAGGGAGTCCCTAACTGCTCCTGCTGGCTCTGGGACTGAGCAGGACCCCATGGAGACTTCCCCAGACAGGCCTTCCCCCACATACTCTGCTGCAGCTCCTCTCTGAAGCACCTGGATAATACTACTTGGTGCACATTTCCTGAGTTGTATTGCAGATGAAAAAACTCCCCTTCTCCAACAAATGGGCTTCCCAGGTGGCACTAGTGGTAAAGAACCCACTTGGCCACTGAAGGAGATGTAAGAGATCTTCTTGGGTTGGGAAGATCCTCTGGAGGAGGGCATGGCAACTTGCTCCAGTATTCTTGGAGAATCCCCATGGACAGAGGAGCCTACAGTCCACAGGATCACAAAGCGTTGGACATGAATGAAATGACTTAGCATGGCACAACTCCAACAAACGGAAAATGTTAAATACTTGATGACTCTGAGTGCCTAACCCCAGGCCTCCTGGAGCCTAAGGACTGATACAGTTAACCCCTGTGACCCCATCCAGTGACCTTACTGTCAGCCAATCAGAGGATTGTGCACAAGCTGATCACAGACCCTGGGACTCCCCTCCCTCACCTGGATTTAAAAGTGCTTTGGTGAAACCCTTTGCAGAGCTTGAGGCTTTTCAGGGCAGGAGTGACCTGTTTCCTTGCAGGGCCTTGCAGTAAACCTTTCTCTGCTCCAAACTCTGATGTTTCAGTTTGTTTGACCTCACTGCCATCAGGAATATGAACTTGCCTCAACAGCCCCTCTCCTCTCCTCACCCCAGACAACCTTGTCCATAAGCAGACATTCACCCCACATGACATCCCAAGCCTCCCTTCTCAACTTCTTACTTTCTAACCAATCCCTTCCTTGAATAGTCTCCTTGTGGGTTGCCAAGTCACCTTACCTGCTCAGATGAAAACTCTTCTGTTCAGTTCTGTTCAGTCGCTCAGTTGTGTCCGACTCTTTGCGACCCCATGAATCACAGCACGCCAGGCCTCCCTGTCCATCACCAACTCCCGGAGTTCACTCAAACTCATGTCCATCGAGACGGTGATGCCATCCAGCCATCTCATTCTCGGTCGCCCCCTTCTCCTTCTGCCCCCAATCCCTCCCAGCATCAGAGTCCTTTCCAATGAGTCAACTCTTTGCATGAGGTGGCCAAAGTATTGGAGTTTCAGCTTTAGCTTCAGTCCTTCCAGTGAACACCCAGGACTGATCTCCTTTAGGATGGACTGGTTGGATCTCCTTGCAGTCCAAGGGACTCTCAAGAGTCTCCAACACCACAGTTCAAAAGCATCAATTCTTCGGCGATCAGCTTTCTTCACAGTCCAACTCTCACATCCATACATGACCATGGGAAAAACCATAGCCTTGACTAGACAGACCTTTGTTGATAAAGTAATATCTCTGCTTTTTAATATGCTGTCTAGGTTGGTCATAACTTTCCTTCCAAGGAGTAAGCGTCTTTTAATTTCATGGCTGCAATCACCATCTGCAGTGATTTTGGAGCTCAAAATTCCCTCTAAATTCCCTCTAAATTCTCATTTTCTTGCAGCTTTCCTTCCTCTGTAAGTGTCACAGAAAAGACTCCTGGAGGTCAAGAAATCTCCCTCTTCTTCCCCTCTCTGAGCAAAGAGCACTTCCTGCTGACCCTGCCCTCCAGTCATGTCCTGCATCTTTCCATCCATCTCCATCCCCATGGGCACCTGGGTCTGAGCCTCCATGCCTCACACTGGCTCCTGCATGGACACCCATACTTAGCCCCAGTCCTTGATTCTCCCCACCTATAACCAATGTGATGTCCTTAAAATCCAACTGTGACCTCATCCGTGCAGCCTAAACCTCCTCAGTGAGGTCTTACTATGAAGACAAAATCCCACAGGAAGCCTGAGTCCAGTTGCCTCTCCAGGCTCCTCTCCCACCTTGTCCCCGGTCTCCCCTGCTCCAGATGCGCTGACCTCACTGACCTTCTTTCCAGGCCCCTGGACTCCCCATCTCCCACCTTCCAGACTCCCATACATGCTGTTCTCTTCGAAGGCACCTCTGTCTCTGCCCTACTTTGACTGGATTGTGCTCATTCCTCTTCCAGCTCACATCCCTCCCTCAAGGGAGCTGTGTAAGTTTCCTGGGGCAGCAAAGTACCAGACACCAGGTGGCTTAAACCACAGAAGCTTACTGTCTCACAGCTCTGCAGGTTGTGATCCTGAGATCAAGGTGTAGGCAGGTAAATACCATCTGAAGCTGGGAGGGAGCTTCTGTTCCAGGTGTCTATCCCAGCTTCTGGCAATTTGGTGGCAAGTTTTGATATTCTTTGGCTTTGTTGAAGCGTCACCCAGACCTCTGCATTTATCTTCCTGCTTGAGTGTCTGAGTTCAGATTTTCTCCTTCTATGAGGATGCCAGGTATATTTGATTAGGGCCCATGCTGTCTAGCATGACTTGATCTTTTTCAGTCACTAGGTCATGTACAACTCTTTACAACCCCATGGACTGCAGCACACCAGGATTCCATGTCCTTCACTATCTCCGAGTTTGCTCAGACTCATGTCCATTGGGTCAGTGATGCCATCCAACCACCTCATCCTCAGTCATTCCCTTCCCCTCCTGCCCTCAATCTTTCCCAGCATCAGGGTCTTTCCCAATGAGTCAGTTGTTCACATCAGGTGGCCAAAGGATTGGAGCTTCAGCTTCAGCATCAGTCCTTCCAACGAATGTTCAGGGTTGATTTCCTCTATGATTGACTGGTTTGATCTCTTTGCTGTCCAAGGGACTCTCAAGAGTCTTCTCTAGCACCACCATTCGAAAGCATCAATTCTTTGGCACTCTGCCTTTTTTATTGTCTAACTCTCACATCTGTACATGACTACTGAAATAAACCATAGCTTAGTTGACTCACTGGAAAAGACTCTGATGCTGGGAAAGGTTGGGGGAGGGAGGAGAAGGGGACGACAGAGAATGAGATGGCTGGATGGCATCACCGACTCTGTGGACATGAGTTTGAGTGAACTCCGGGAGTTGGTGATGGACAGGGAGGCCTGGCGTGCTGTGATTCATGGGGTCGCGGAGAGTCGGACACTACTGAGCGACTGAACTGAACTGAACTGATACATATATGCATTCCCTCTTGAGCCTCCCTCCCCCAACTCCATTCCACCCACCTTGATCATCGAGAGCACTAAGTTGAGCTCCCTGTGCTACACAGCAGCTTCCTGCAAGTTGTCTATTCTACACATGGTAGCAAATACATGTCAGTCCCAGTCTCCAAATTTGTCCCACCCTCCCCTTACCCTCGTGTGTCTGCAAGTCCATCCTCGAAGTCTGTCTCTATTCCTGCCCTTACAAATAGATTCATCAGTACAACTGTTTCTAGATTCCATATAGTCAATAATGTATGACATTTGTTTTACTCTTTCTGACTTAGATTGGCCCACACCATCATGGAGCTGGGAAGTCTGAAATCTCAACATCTTGAGGGCAGGCCAGCAGGCTGGAGACCCAGGGAAGAACTGATGTTTCAGCTTATTGCAAAGGCTGTCTGGGGGCAGAATTCCTTACTTGGCCTCGGCTTTTCCTCTCAATGTCTTTACCTGATTGTCTGAGGCCCACCTACCCAGGCTATGGAGGGTGATCATCTTACTCCAGGGATACTGACTTAAACATTAATTGCATCTAAAAATGTCTACAGAGACATCTGGACTGATGTTTGACCAAAAACTGGACCCCATGGCTAGCCAAAATGACACAGGAGATTAAGCATCAAATTAAGTGTCATCAGAGGGGGTTTCTGATGGCCACAGTCCTCAGCCTCACACCCACTTCGGTGGGTAGTGCAGGCCCAGAAGCCAGGGTTCCGTGGAAGAGAGCAGAGAGCTCAGCATACGTGGGCAGATAGCCTCTCAGACAGCATGGAGGGAGGAGACGCCCGTGCCCGGGGAGAACCCTGTGTGGGTTTCACAGGCCCGGTCAGGCTGGTGCCCGAGAGGTCACCAGCCTGCAGGATAAGTTTGGACAGACAGGATGAGCAAAGGGCTTGTGGGCAACCCAGCTGGGAGAGCCCTGGGGTGGTCCAGTCAGGCCTGAGGGGGAGGGGTCCCCTCTATGCAATGTGACCCCACTGACCCAGGTCACCCAGGTGCTATTTGTCCTTGGGTGGCAAGAGCAGGGAGAGAGCACTTGGGGGCCCGAGCAGGGGCTGGGTTCAATGAGTACCTCGCACCCTTGAGCCTCCGTGCACACCACTCACCTGCCACCCACTCCACCCTCCTTCCAGAATTGTCTGCTTGGCCAAAGAGGACGTGGGATTGGGTGCCCGAGTTGAGAGCTCCATGGCCATCACCTAAGCCAGCCTAAGACCCAACCTGGACTGGCACAGGCCCCTTCATGGGGAACCTTCAAGGATCATAGTTGCCATAAGGCACTGGTATAGGAGGAGCCCACAGTCAGGCAGTGGACCCTGGCGGGGGACCAGGAAGAGGGGTTGGGCAGGGCTCCTGGCAGTTTTGGGTTTTCCTTTGGGAGTTAATCTTTGATGATGTGCTTTTGTTAGACAGCTGAAGTTTGCATGTGTGACCCCAAAGCTGTAACACACTCCAGGTTCTGTCTCCTGCATCTTTATTTTCAGCTTTCTTTGTGTTCCCTGACCATACTTTTATCATGCTGCATCAGTGCTGACAGCTCACACCCCCTTCTGCCCTCGGAACTGTGCTCCTGGAGGCCGGTAAGCAGGTGCTCTCTCTCCTTTCTCATAGGGAGAAGGCCAGGTCTGCCTGTGATGGTCAGTTGCCCCTACCTCCTGGCAGGGGGTATTCCTGAAGGGCCCTCCATCACACTTTCACCGCAATAGATGCCATGTCCGGGACCAGAGCTGCACCTCCAGCCATGGGTTGTTTATCTGCCCCCAGTCCACATGCCCCACCCCTGAGGTATCCACCATCCTTGGTCAGCCATCTGCCTTTGGCACTAGGCGGCGACAGGGGCAGAGAGGGTGTTCTGTAACTCTGTATTCTGTGGGTGAGCGGGAGTCTAGAATCTGGGCTCCAGTCCAGATCTACAGCGACCTCACAGCCTGACCCTAAGAGGTCCCGGTTCCTCCCACCATTTTCCCATCTGCAAACCTAAAGACTAGATGATGGATTGTCATGTGTGGTCCTTGATTCCACAACAACCGGGAAAGGAGGCATCAGGCTGGAGTATGGGGCACAGCCTTCAGGCAGGCTGGCAGGGAGAGAAAATGGGGAAAATAGTTCAGGGACCACGTTCCTTGTCTCCACTTGCTGCCCTACAAGTGAGAGGCTCTCTGACGCCACCTGCGTTCTCTCAGGGTAGCTGGAGCTCAGTTTTCCACCTGCCACTTAGCACTTTGGGACTTTGGGAAGTCCCCCTGGAGCTTGTCACTGGACTTCTTTGTCTTGCCTTCTGGTGTTCTCCCCAATTCCCCCTGGCTGTTCCTTCACTAAATTAAAAGTTCCCCACATTCCCCAAGGCAATTATCTACCACTTCATGGCTCCCTGGCCTTGCATCCATTTGCACAGAAACATACAGTTCAGGGTACGCTGCCTTAATTAATTTCTCTTGGCTGGATTTCCATTCTCATTTCACCCTTGGAAATACAGACCTGAAGGGAGGCCTGTTGCATCCATGGGGCACCTTGCTCCATCACTGATCTTTCTCTGAGCTATTTGGGTGTCATCTCTGGATGGAGGAGCTGCAGCTGCTGCTTGGCCAGCTCCTCTCTGTGATCTGTGGGAAATGGCCCCAGCTTTGGCCTGTGATACCTGGGTCTGGCCGTGGTGGGTAGTGACGGGATCCTAGACATGCATGCACCCTATTGCCAGCACCCCTCTCCAGAAGCTGGGTGTGGTCCTCTTCTCTTTTCCCACCAGCTCCATCACTGGCTTGGCTTCACAGCTGTGGAAACCCTGAATCTCCCTGTGCTTAGCTCTGCTCAGAGCTGAATGGGTCTTCTGCCCGAGTGACAAGTCCAAACAGTCACTGAATCATGTTGCTGTCACAGAATAGCAATGCCTATCACAGCCACATTGCAACTAAAGGATGCTCCCATCGGGTTCTTTTGTGAGGAAGAGCAGTGGGGCCAGGATTATAGGTGGAATGGATCCACACGATTAGAGGCCAAGGGGTCCAACAGCATCTGATACAGAAGGTGAGGCTGAGACTCAGGCTGTGGGGCAGGGATGGGGGTCAGTGGAAGTCCTAGGGGGGCAGAGCCATAGGAAGCTGTGCGTTGAGCAGGTCCTCAGTAGAGCTGCTCTGTGCTTCTCTCAGGCGTGTCTCCTTGAATCTTCATGCCTTCCGTGAAGAGGAAACTGTAGGCTTCATGAACTTACACAACCTTCCCAAGACCCCTCAGGGAGGCAGTAAAAGAAATGGGATTAGCTAATCCAGCACCCCTGACCCCAGGTTGGAGCAGGAGCTGCCCATCCTGGGATAACGGGGGCTTGTTGGAAATGTCGAGTCCTTAGCCTTCTCTGACCTAAACTGAGTCCTTGGTCAAGGAAAGGAGACCCCAGGACAGCCTCTAAGAAGTGCCCAGGAGCTGCCCACACAGTGTAACTGGACAGAAGCCCCAGCCCATGAGCGTGACCAGAGGAGGATGGGTTGTGATCTGTGGCTGAGATGTTACTGTTCAGTTGCTCAGTCATGTCTGACTCTTTGCAGCCCCATAAATGGCAGCACGCCAGGCTTCCTTGTCCTTCACTATCTCCTGGAATTTGCTCAGACACATGTCCATCTAGTCAGTGATGCCATCCAACCATCTCATCTTCTGTCACCCCCTTCTCCTCCTGCCTTCAATCTTTCCCAGCATTAGAGTCTTTTCCAATGAGCTGGCTCTTCTCATCAGGTAGACAAAGTATTGGACTTTAAGCTTCAGCATCAGTCCTTCCAATGAATACACAGGGTTGATTTCCTTTAGGACTGACTGGTTTGATCCCCTTGCTGCCCAAGGGACTCACAAGAGTCTTCTCCAGCACCACATTTTGAAAACATCAATTCTTCAGTGCTCATCCTTCTTTATGGTCCAGCTCTCACATCTGTACATGACTACTAGAAAAACCATAGCTTTGACTATTCGGACCTTTGTCAACAAAGTGATGTCTCTGCTTCTGATGCTATTCTGCTTTGTGATAGCTTTTCTTCCAAGGAGCAAGTGTCTTTTAATTTCATGGCTGCAGTCACTGTCTGCAGTGATTTTGGAGCCCAAGAAAATAAAGTCTGTCACTATTTCCATTTTCCCCAAAACTATTTGCCATGAAGGGGCTGTGATGGGGTTAACTCTATCTGTGGTGCTGGAGGCAGCTCATCGGAACACATTAGCTGATTCTTCCTAATGAGAGGCATCATTTTCTTCTAGCTGATGGTCAGTTGGTGTCTTTCTCTACTAGGAAGAGGGGCCCCCACATGGAACACCCCTCAGCATCCCCACTTCTCTTACTCCCTCTTTTCCTTTTGTCTTCCCAGTTCCTTTGTTTGGTGCTCACACCCCTGGTTTCACGAGGGTCAAGTTTTCAGCAAGGTGAAATTACAGGAAAACTCTTCCTGAGAGGGCATCAGTTGAGTTCATTTCAGTTCAGTCGCTCAGTCGTGTCCGACTCTCCGCGACCCCATGAATCACAGCACACCAGGCCTCCCTGTCCATCACCAACTCCCGGAGTTCACTCAAACTCATAGCCCCAACTTAACCTGGAGGATTCAAAACAGAATAAAAATGGGACCCTAGCCTCGAGGAGCATGCTATCTAGCTGCGAGGGGAAAAATGTACACTTATAAAGCTGCATGTATGTACATGGTGGAAAGTATGCACGCATGCCCACAGAGTGAGGGATGGTGTTGGAGTCTCACCAGAGACGAACAGCTGCAGAAGTGGTAAGTGAGCTATTGGCTGCGTTTCAGGTCAGCAAGGTGTGAAGGGGGCATTCGACTTGAGTGAAGGGAAAATAGTGTCTCCCCAAGTGCTGGGAGGAAGGAATCTCATGCTAACCATTTGTAGAAATTATCACATGAAAAGTCAAACATGAGACAGACTCCAGACCCTGGCAGCACATGGATGTGATCAAGGACCACCATCCTTTCTCTCCAAGGATAATTCCTCTAAAAACTTAGGGAATCCGCTCCCTGCTGCAGCTCTACCCCCACTCCAGGACCTGTAAGTAATGCCATGTGTATTATTATTCACTCACGTTGATAAATAGGCAATAAAAATGCACAGAGAACTCAGCTGGATCAATTTATTTCCATTCTCTTGACACAGTCATGGTAGTGGCTAAGACAGAGACTCCCGGCAACGCTACTTCCACGGCAGAAGTGGCGTGATGTCGGATGTAAATTATCCTTAAATGTCACATGATAATGAAGCTGCGTTTCCCATGATTTATCTTTTCCTTTCTTACCCGGCAAACACTCCAAGCTGGCAATCAAGCTGGGCAGCGATCATGACACAACCTTTATGGCATGAAAAATGTCCCAGAAAATTTATGAGAGAGGCTGCTTGATGGCTTCGTGAGGGCTCTGTATTTACAGAAGTTCCCTCCCAAGATTTCAAATGAAGGAGCAGGTCTGCAAGGAGGAGACCTGAGTGTGAGGCTCGGGGAGTGAAAAGGATGCTTGAGACATCCCAAGGACTGCAATAGGTCCTCCCATCTCTGTGCTTCCAACCTCTTTGGGCTGAGTTTTCCGTTGCCGGCCAGCATGCCCACCTTGGTATTCCAGAAGGGAGCATGATCTCTAGGAATGCAGGCTATAGCCTGGTTGTAATGGGTCCACAGTTAAACCGTTCTCCTAGTTGGAGATGAGAGCTGGTCTCAAGACTCAAGGGGCAGCCTGGGGTGTTCCGTGTCAACCTCTGTTACTCCCAATGACCATTGGTGCCAACTGCAATGGAAGGAGGGTGATGCCAGTCAAGAGGAAGCAGGGTTCGCTGACATTCCACTCCAGGTTTCCTGCAGCTGGCCTTCCTAAAGTACACTGGGGACCCCTGTGGTGATGTGCAGGCTCTACAATGGAAAGCCGCTCAGCTGTATCAAACTCTGGTGACCCCGTGGACTGTAGCTTGCATCCTTTGTTCATGGAATTCTCCAGACAAGAATACTGGAGTGAGTTGCCATTCCCTTCACCTGACTGAGGGAGGAAACCTGGGTCTCCATTGCAGGCAGATTCTTTACCATCTGAGCCACCAGGGAAGCCCCAGATACCCTACAAGTAATGCTCAAAATCCTTTTATAAAAAAATTTTTTATTTTACAAAATTGTTTTAAACTCATCCACCTTCTGCTTCCCAGTAACTGTGAACACGTCCCCACTACATTCGGACTTCTCATCTCTAGCTCATCTCCTTATTTATGTCCTAAGCAGATTCACTTGGATTTGATTCTGGTGGGGGTAACTAAGCACCCTCCAACTACTCTTCTCACCAGAAGCACCAGGGTTTTTGCAACATTCGATCATGTGCATCCCAGGATATGGTTTTTCTGGGGGGTTCCCCTGATTACCCCGGCAAGTGACAGACAAGCCCACTGATTCAGTGGAAGGACTTCACTTCTCACTGTTTAGGATGGCCTCCAACTTGTCATCTCTTCTGAGCTGGGGCAAGAATTCAAACACAAATTGAAATTGCCGTTCACATCTCTCGGTGGAAATTCAACAAGCAAGGGGCTGTCGGAAAGTGAATTAGTTGTCTGCTGAGAAATCAGAAATCTCAGGCTTTGCAAAATGAGAGGAAATGTTTGACCTTTGCAGGACAGTTTCCTTCCTCTCTCTTCTGGAGTCCTCTCCCTCCCTGGGCGAGGTCTGATGGCTGAGTACCACTCTCCACTCTGAGATGTTAAAGGGAAATCCCAGGGCTCTCCTGTCTGTTTGGGTTTGTGATATCTTCATCTCAAAGAAAATTTCCCTGTGCTTCTTCTTACCTCCCTGTGTCCCTTCTTGCTCAGTCCCACAGTGGTTTCCTTGCTCCTCTCAAACCCTTTGAGAGCTGTTTCTCCACCATGTCTCAGCTGAGCTCAAGGAAAAAAACCTGCAGCCTTGCTGCTCATTCTTTCATCCTTTGATCCCACACACATCTGTTGAGTAGCTACTATGAGCCATGCCCAGGGTTCAGAACTGCATCTCTAACAGTGAACAGACCAGAGAGAATGGTCGTCCAATGGGGTCCTGGATGGGAAACAAATCAACAAAATCATCCTCGTAGATGATGCTGTTGTCTGCAAAAGGGCTGCCTGATGTTGTGATTAAGAATTCTAGGAGACGCTTCCCTGGTAGTCCAGTGGTTAAAAATCTACCTGCCAATCAGGGGACAAGACTTCCATCCCTGGTCCAGAAATATTCGACATGTCACGGTGCAAATAAGCCCATAAGCTGCAGCTACTGAAGCCCGCGTGCTCTAGAGTCCCTGCTCTGCAATGAAGGAAGCCACTGCAATGAGAAGCCCTCTCATCACAACTAGAGAAAGCCCACATGGAGCAATGAAGAGCCAGCACAGTCCTAAATAAATAGAGAAGAATTTTAGGAGAGCCACGGAACACCTATCTCCCACCCCGACTCTGGCACCTGGGGGCTGCACACATAGTTCTGGAAGATGGAGCACCCTCCAAAGGCAGCACCTGAAACACTCAGACTTTGGCAACTGATGGTACCTTTGTGTCCCGCATCATGCTGGTACCCAGCTTTTGAGGGAAGGCACTGCTCTAAGGGCTTTGTGGCCACTCATGGGAGGGAGGACCTCTTACCACTTCCACTTCCCAGTGAAGCTTCACCCAACTGACCTTGGTCATGAGGCTGGCAAGAAGTAGGCTGGATCCACACCTGCCGGCCTCCCTCTGGGGGCTGCAGGCTGGATGTAAGACTTTTCTTTTGCTGCTGTAACAAAGGACAGCAGGTTTAGTGGCTCAACACAACACAAATGTATTACCTGGCAGTTCTGGAGGCCAGAAGTCTGAAATGGGTCTCCCTGGCTAAGTCAAATATAGGCAGGGCTATTTGCTTCTGGCTGCTCTGTGGGAAGAGCCTACTTCTTACATTTTCCAGCCTCTAGAGGTGCCCACATTTCTTGGCTTGTGGCCCCTTCTTCTACCTGCAAAAACACAGCATTTTTTAATCTCTCTCTGACTGACTCTCCTGCCTCCCTTCTGCAAGGGTCCTTGGGGTTGAATCTGAGCCACCTGGATTAGCCAGGGTGAATCTCCACCTCAAGGTCCTCAACTTAATTTCACCTGCAATATCCTTTTGTCCTGTAAGGTAAGAGTTCACAGTCTGGGGGTCAGGATGCGGGCATGCCTGGGGGGTGTATTTTTCCTCTTCTTGGTGCTCTATGGCATCTGCTTCCCATCCTGAACCCCCTGGGGCTGTCACTGCCCCTCTGTTTCCATCGTGATGGGCAGTAGCTGTGGAGTCAGAGGACCCCATCATCTGCCATCATCAGCTGCGTGCTTCAAGGTCAGTCAGCCTCAGTCTCCCCGCTCCCATCCTAGGAATGACAGCAGCTGTGCTGATGATTAATCCAAAGAGTTGTGGCCCCGAGTGGTGCTTTCCTTTCATTGCCATCGGCTACCATCACTCATGCCTGGGACAGAAAGCAGCAGGTGACAGGAGGAGCAGCGGCTGGGGCAGGACTTCCCAAGTTAACACAGAGCAGACACCCAGGGGCCCCTGTCCTGTTTTTAAAGCAAACATCATCACCGAAGAGTCCTCTGTGGATAAGTCTAATTTTCCTGTTCAAATGTGTGTTTGAGAATGTGTTGAATTCATTTCCCCATCTTGTCCTCCTGTCGCCCCTGGGGATTCAGGCTTTGCGACTAGTTGACACTCAAAGGAGCCCAAAGGAAGAACAGCTGTCCTGCCTGGACCCACGACATCCGTGTCTCCCTCCAGCCCAGTGAAGGCAGCAGGCATTGCTGGTTCTGGACCCCAGGGTGATGATAGTCAACTTCCCTGAAAATCCTGTGCCATTGACAACCAATGACCTTCATCACCTGACATTGAGGATGTAGAATATTTCCTGAAGCCCTGTCCTGGCACGTTCCATGACTCACTGACTCACTCAAGAGGCAATCGTATTTGCTTTACACAAAAGTGTTAATTGGGTAACTGAAGGAGAGAACCCTCTAATTTCACAGCTCAGGAAACCGAGGCCCGGGGAGAGGAAAGGACTTGGCTGGGGTCGCTGAGCTTCCAGGGGAGGACTCAGCTTTCTCCATCCAAGGCTGACCCTGTGACTGGGTGTAAGAGGAGGCTGATTTTAAAAGGTCAGGATGGCTCACTCTCCTCTCTTGAAACAAGAAATTCAATTAGCAGGGGCAAAGCTTTCCCTTCCATATTAGGTGCATTATATGTGCTCAGTTGTGTCAAACTCTTTGTGACCCTTTTAATTGTAGCCTGCCAAACTCCTCAGTCCATGGGATTCTCCAGACAAGAATACTGGAGAGGGTTGCCATGCCCTCCTCCAGGGGATCTTCCCAACCCAGAGATCAAACCTGCATCTCCTGTGTCTCCTGCATTGCAGGCAGATTCTTTACCTGTTGAGCCATCGGGGAAGCTCACAGTTAGGACTCAGGGTTAAAGCCAATGTCAATTTGCAAGTGAGTTAGAGGAGCTCAGCAGGATCAATGGGGTTCAGGTACCAGGAGAACAGAAGGGCTTTAAGCACAGCTGAGGACTTGTCACTTCTGGGTTTCCTGATGTTGCTTTTGGCCTCAGTGGGATTTGATGGAACAAAGGACACGGGGTCTTGTAGAGAGAGACAGACAGAGACAAAGAGAAGAGCAAAGGGAGGAGTGGTCTCTGTCTCAGAGGGTGAGGGTGAGCCCCTCTTGGTCTCTGTCCATCCCAGTTCATGCAGATAAGCTACCACTCCAAGGACCGACTATTTGCAAATCAAGGTTCTTAATTACCATCCCAGAAACCACCTCTGCTACTTAAGCAGACCGGATTTACTAGAAGGCTCATGGGTAGCTCATAAAACCTTCTTACTGTTGTCAAGATAGCCCAGGCAATTGCAGAGGCCAAGGAAAGCTGGCTGGACAGAGTCACACACTGGACACGGTGTCCCTGACTACCCACAGCCCGCACTGACTCCATCCCGAGGTTTCAGGATCAGTCACGTGAGAGCCAGAGGCTGGGGCAGAACCAATGCTGGGTGCAGTCTTCATCCTTTGCTCTACCTTCAAGGGGTCAGAGGGTGGACAGGGCCATCTTTTGTTAATTTTCCAAGATGGGAGGTGTGTCTGTTCCCCAGGCTTCCACCCTGAAGGATTCCGCAGCACAGGGTCTGGGATGGACAGCCAAACTTATATCAGGCACAGAAGAGACCAAAGAAGTGGGGAGAACCAGAGGAGGGCTGATGAGGAAAAAAGTCACAATTAAAATACAAGTATAATCACAATGCAATGAAAGTGGTGAAACGTAACAACCATCACTTACCAGGCCACATGCCCTGGGCCCTCTGCGTGTGCTCAAATGTCCTCTGTGTGTCCTCTGCGTGTGCTCACGTGTCCTCTGCGTGTGCTCACGTGCTCTCTGTGTGTACTCACATGCTCCCTGTGTGTGCTCATGTGTCCTCTGCATGTGCTCACAGCAGCTGCATAGAGAGCACACAGCTGTCTTCCCATTTTACAGACTGGAGACATGGCAAGGAGATTACATGCCTGGAGTCACAAGACCATGAGAAAATTAAATTAATCTTAAAACAACAACAACAACTAGCTCTGTTTAGGAACATAGCACAGTTCCAAGCTTTGAAAACTACCTGAATTAACTGGGGGCCAATGTAAAGTGACCCTCGGTGCCAGGGCTCAACTCTGAAGCCCTCTGCCTGGTCAGGCATGCACACTCTCGCCCATCCTGGCAGACAGCTTCTCCCTCCCCTTGGGATCACACCAAGGACTCATCCTAACTTGAAGGGTACTGGTGGCATCCCCAGCATGTCCCTCTTCCTGTCCAGGGTCTGTAAATCAGATGCTTGGTGCTGTTGTAGACACAGGTCTGGGAGCAGGAAGGCAGGTGACAGCTGCCTGTCCCCAGACCTTAACATGTCCTGTGGGCTCCCAACCCATTTGTTGGTTTGGTTTCCTTCCAAGAACCGAAAGGACTCTTCAGGTAATTTGGAGGTTTTAGGGTGAGCAGGGAAGCCAAGGCACCCTCACCTGAGGTTGTATCCTCACCTGGAAGGTGACTGCTCAGCACTTCCCCCTGGACTTACTTTTGTTCCCTAAGTAGACTCCCTGGCACATCATTCCTGTCTTTAGGGGCAGACACGTCTCTGGAGCATCGCCTTCATGCCTCCCCCTCCCATAATGTCTGATTTAAGGGGACGCTCAGTGCCCCAAAACACCTCAGTCCCCAGTTACCTACCTCATGACCCCCATCACAGCATACTCCAATTTCCTGCCTATGGGTCCCCATCTCCCACCAGCCCGTGAGGTCCCTCTCATCCCTGCATCCCTGGAGCCCAGTGAAGGGATGTTTTCATAAAAAAGGGCTCATCTGCATCTTGTTGCAGGAAGCGCTCTCCACATAGAGTCTGTCTCCCCTGAGACCTTGGGGAGATTTCTGTGGTTATTTATATGTGCTGTGTTTAGTCACTCCGTCATGTCCTACTCTTTGTGACCCCATGGACTGCAGCCCGCCAGGCTCCTCTGTCCATGGGATTCTCCAGGCAAGAATACTGGAGTAAGTTGCCATACCCTTCTCCAGGGGATCTTCCCAACCCAGGAATCGAACCCAGGTCTCCCGCATTGCAGGCAGATCCTTTCCTGTCTGAGCTACCAGGGAAGGCCAAGAATACTGGAGGAGGTAGCCTAGCCCTTCTTCAGGGGAACTTCCCAACCCAGGAATCGGACCAGGGTCTCCTGCATTGCAGGCAGATTCTTTACCAGCTGCGCGACCATGGGATGAGGTTGCTACGACCGTTCACTTTTGCCAGATCCCCTGTTTGTTGTGTGTATTAAAGATCGAGGAAACCATGGTGAGAAGAGTGAAACAGAAAAGAGCTGAAGCATCTGCCCTCCTGGGACACCCTGTCAATCCCTCTCTGCCGGCATCACCCCTCAGACAAATCAGGGCTTGAGGAATGCTGGGAGTTTAGGTCTTTCCTGTAACGTGGGGCAAGGAGCTGGCCTCAGGCGCTTTCACCGTAACAAGTAAAATGGTGCTGATCAAGGAGCTGGGCGCGATGTGTGAACGGGCTGTTGACGAGATGTCACCGAGTCTCCTGGGATGTGACGGGGTCCAAGCTTTGATGAGCTTTGGCATGCTCCCGGGGGCACGCTTCACTCGGGAGAATAGATGAAATCTGCATTCTGCACTGCTCTTGCGTAAGTTGCTACATGGGTGAGCAGCCGGAGTCTGGCACTGGGGCTGTGTCTTCCCTTGACAGTACTAGCTTTAAGAGAAACTGTGGCTAGTGGGACCGACCAATGAGTCTGAATGCAGAGAGGCATCCCGAGGCCCCCAGTGACTCTGTTTCAAGAAGAAGGGTCCAAGCAGGTGTTCTGTGCCCTGGCTGCCCTGTGGCAGGTTTCACCACACCTGGAGAAGTAGCCCAGGTGTGGAAGGTGACTTCTTTTTTTTTGTTTTTGATGGGGACCCTTTAAAAAGTCTTTATTGAATTTATTACAATATTGCTTCTGTTTTCTGTTTTGGGAGGCATGCAGGATATTATCTCCCCAACCAGGGATCAAACCTGAACACGCTGCACTGGAAGGTGAAGTCTTAACCACTGGACCAGAGGGAAGCCCTGAAGATGATTCGATCTGAGGAGGTCTACATGGATCAGGGGGATCCAGTGAGGGCTCTGGTGGCCCCCGACCTGGGCTTGTGAACTCTGTTGCAGGAGCAAGCTACCCCACATGGGAAACTTGAGTGGTAACCAGGTCACACATGAAACCTTGGGAAAAACCCCAGAAGTTCGTGTTTATTTGCTCGTGTCTCAGTTTAGTGGCCACCAAACTATGAGAAACTGGTTCTGTTTCTGTTCTTCAGCACAACTCCAACTTGTCCTTCTTTGAATGTATTTTACAAACACAATGTAATGACTTTCTGTCAGCTTTACTGCCCTGTACTCACTGGGGATTTCCAGAGAGATGGTATTTGTTTTCTATCATCCTGTTTGATCTTCCATATTCAATAGACGAGTGGAAATCTGTGCTGGTCGACTAAATATGCATGAACCACGTTGAAGCACTCTGCGGGGGTGCAGATTCACAGCTAGGGTGTGTATTTTCTGGCCATTGACCCCTGGTTACAGTTTTCCAACCTCCTACATTTCATGTCCGATTGGATATTGGCATGCCTATTTGCAGTTTCCTTGGGGAGATCTGCGCAAGGGTTGTTTTTTATTTCCCATGCATGCCCATACCTCCCAGTGTTTAGGACTCACAGGCACAGGCCCACATTCTCAGAAAGGCATCTCAAGACAATTTCTTAGTAACCATCTGCTGCCTCCTGGGATAATTCTCCAGGCAAAATAATGACAATGGTGATAACAACAGCAGTCATAACCATGATGGCAAACGTTTAAAGGGAAATTTAAAAACATGTCAGGGCGCTCAGGCTGCAGTGACGATGTGAGATTCACTCTAATAAGGACCTTTCCCCAGCGGCTCTCATCCAGGGTATCAGTCCTGTAAATTGCCAGATCATCAGAGGCTTTTCTTTTGCCCCCTCTACTTTAGTTTTATCGTCCATTCATTAAGAAAGACAACCTAAATGGCATGCAAACAAGTCCAGACAAAATCCAGAGGTCAGTGTGCTATTCAGAAACTGTGAATGGGTTCACTGTTTGCTAACCAACATCCTAGGTGCAGCTGTGGTCACACACAAGCACACACATAAATGCGTGTGCACACACAGATGCACATGCCCACACATGGGATTAGAATCTGCTCCAAACGACTGATGCATGAAAGACCTTGAGAGTCCGCTTGTGAAGGGTAAACTAAGCACAGAGGGGTAAATCGACCTGCTGGAAGGTACCAGATGGTTAGTGAAGACTCCTGACCTTCAGAGCAGTGTGGGCTGACTTTTTATCAATGCACTATTTTTTCAAGAACATCCATCCCAAGACGGGAAGGCGGAGGGGGCAAAGTCCTTAGGAAGTAGGAGATCTTCATTTTTTTAATCCATATCCTTAAACATTACCATCTAAAAAAGGCAAAATCTCTATGAATAGCGTTTCATTTTGAATTGAGGGGCACCAAGGAAAAAAATTCAAGTAGGCATTAGCATATTAAAAATGGCAAGATTTTCCCAATTTCCACAAGTAGCTCCAATATGTCTAGAAAGCAATCATATTGTGTTCCCTAATGCGGCATGTGTGCATTCCGCCTTTGATTTGTACTTGAACCACTGAAGCTAATGATACAAAATTACTTTGTCAGCAAGAACGGGAGGCTGTAGTAGTTCAGATCTATTTAGCGGGTACTTTATGAAGGTACTCACAAGAAGTCCATTAAACCCTTCCAATGGATGGCAGATAATGATTTAAAGGCTGTAAGAATCTCTGAAAATACAATTTGAACACATCTAAGTGGTTGGGAATTTCCGACAATGTAATTGTCTTGCCGTGCATATGAATGTTCCCCATACAGAAATCAATTACAGCCCTGCACCAAAGACTTTTGTCAAACGGTCTCGCACAAGGAGTTATTCTGGACCTCTGCAGATCCAAGAGTTGGTGCGGTGTGAGCGAGGTCTTAACTGCCAGAAGCCAGGTTGGAGGAGGGCAAGGCTTGTCACACAGGGGCATCCATAGACATGTGCATCTCAGAGCAGGTGGCATTGCCAAGGTCAGCAGAACTCATTCTTTCTCCTTCCTTCTGTCTAATTCAACAGACACTAATTCAGGGCCTACTGTGTGCTTGGTAGCTGTGTGTGTGTGTGTATACTCAGTCGTGTCTGACTCTTTGAGACCCCATGGACTGTAGCCTGCCAGGGTCCTCTGTCCATGGGATTTCCCCGGTAAAAATATTGAAGTGGGTTGTCATTTCCTTCTCCAGGGCTTGGCAGGTGGTAGGGTTTAATGATTAAGAAGGCAAGTTCTGGAGCCAAGCTGCCTGTGTTCAAATCTCAGCCTTGCCACTTAGCTCTTTTTGATTTACAGTTTTATTGAGATATAAATGACATGTAACATTGTACAAGTGTAAGGTCTATAATGTGGTGATTTATATACTATATATTATGAAATGATTTTTTTGCAAAAAGGTTAGCTAGCATATCCATCACCTCACTTGGCTATCCTTGTGTGTATGTGTATGTAGGAGTGTGTGTATGTGTGTGTGGCAGTGATTTAAGATCTACTTTCTCAGTAGTTTTCAGGTGAATAGTGCAGCATTATTAACTGTAGTCGCCACGTTGCATGCTACATGCCCACAAGGTATTCACTATATAACTGGAAGCTTAGACTCTTTAGCCAACGCTTTTCTTTTTCTCCAACTCCAAGCCCCTGAGAACCAGCCACCTACTTTGTTTTGAAGTTCAACTTTTTTAGATTTCATATATAAATGAGAGCATAAATATCTGTCTTTCTCTGACTTATCTCACTTACTATAATGTCCACAAGGTTCATTTGTGTTCTTGCCAATGACAGGATTTCCTTCTTTTTCATGGTGAGCAGTATTGCATTTTAATCCCGTATACATGCCACATTTCTCTGCCCATATGTCAGTCAGCAAATACTTGGGTTGCTTCCATGCCTTGGCGGCTGTGAATAATGCTGCTGTGGACATGGGGGTGCAGATATCTTTTCCAGGGAGTGACAATTTCCTCCAGATCTGCACTCAGATGTGGCATTACTGGATCACAGGGCAGCTCTATTTTTTATTTTTTTGAGGATCCTACATACTGTTTGCCATGGTGGCTGTGTGGTTTCATAGCTCTTTGACGCTGGGTGGCACACATAACTCCCACTCTGCCTTCATTCCTTCACCTGTGAACTGAGTTGATAATAGAAGCTGAAGTGCCTCGAAGAGAGTTAAGAGAATCCCATGGACACAGGAGCCTGGCAGGCTACATTCCATAGGGTCACAAAGAGTCTGACACAACTGAAGCAACTTAGCATGCATGTATGCACACTGAATACTAGCTCTGTTTCCATATCAGGTGTAGAAAGCAGAAAATGTCACTCCTACAATAATAAGACAGAATCAGAAAATCTACCATACTCCACTCTTCTTGAACCCATCAGAAAGCTGAGGTCACAGGGGAACCAATTCCTGTGAAATTGGTTCACTGAAATCCCAGGGTGAGCCTGTCCCCCAGGGAGCCTGGGACATATGAACACACCTCATCATGGCAAATAGATGGGGAAAAAAATGGAAACTGTGACAGACTTTATCTTCTTGGGCTCCACAATCACTGCAAATGGTGACTTCAGTCATGAAATTAAAAGACGCTTGCTCCTTGGAAAAAAAAAAGCTATGACCAACCTAGATAGCATGTCAAAAAACAGAGGCATCACTTTGCTGACAAAGGTCCCTCTAGTCAAAACTATGGCTTTTCCAGTAGTCATGTGCTGATGTGAGAGTTGGACCATAAAGAAGGTTGAGCACCAAAGAAATGATGCTTTCAAACTGTGGTGCTGAAGAAGACTCTTGAGAGTCCCTTGGACTACAAGGAGATCAAACCAATCATAAAGAAAATCAACCCCAAATTTTCATTAGAAAGGCTGTTGCTGAAGCTAAAGCTCCAGTCTTTTGACCACTTGATGTGAAGAGCTGACTCATTGGAAAAGACCCGGGTGCTAGGAAAGACTGAAGGCAGGAGAGAAGGGGGCGGCAGAGGATGAGATGTTTGGATGGCACCACTGACTCAATGGACTTGAGTTTGAGCAGACTTCAGAAGGTGGTGAAGCCTGGAGTGCTGCAGTCTGTGGGATCACAAGGAGTCAGAAGCGACTGAGTGACCGAACAAGAACAACATCCATGGTAGAAGACAGGAGGAAGAAAAAAGAAGAGGTCAGCTGGGTGTCAATGAACTGCTGGAGGCCAAGTGTGGCCAGCTTCACAGCACTGAACACTGGGAGCTGCAGACACCTGTGGAACTCTTTCTATCTCTGCATAGGGTGCTTGTGAGAAAGACTAGTGGTAGGGCCCCGTTGGAAAACACGTTCACACTTTCCTAAATAGTTAAGCATGTACCTGTCATATGATCCAGCCAATGAAATGCCCTCCTAGGCATTTACTCAAGAAAAGTGAATGTACCTGACCATTCATACAAAGGCTTGTTCACAAGTGTTCTTTGCAGCTTTATTTGTGGCAGTTGTTATAAATAGCTTTGACATTGACACTGGGAAAGATTGAAGGCAGGGGGAGGAGGGGACGCCAGAGGATGAGATGGTTGGATGGTATCTCTGACTCAATGGACATGAGTTTGAGCAAGCTCTGGGAGTTGGTGATGGACAGGGGAGCTTGGTGCAGTCCATGGGGTCACAAAGAGTCGGACATGACTGAGTGACTGAACTGAACTGATTATAAAAATCTAATGAAAACTAGAAATGACCCAAATATCCATCAGGAGACAAATGCATAAACAAACTGGTTTGTCCATATGATAGAACACTACTCAGCAAGGAATAGGATCAATCTCAAAACAGAGCAGATCAAGGGGGAAAAAGCCAGACAGAAAAACAATACATACTGTATGATTCCATTAACATGTGACTGAGGTTCTAGAAAATGCAATTTGACCTATTGACCTACATCCACAAGCAGATCGTCAGCTGGGAGGGGCAAGAAAGAAGGATCACAGATTTCTGAGAGTCGGAGACGTGTTCCTGATCTTTATTGATTTTACAGACATATATACATACACACACACATCTTTGTGGGGCTTCCCAGGTGGCCTGACGGTAAAGAACCCACCTGCCAGTGCAGGAGACATAAGAGATGTGGGTTCAATCCCTGGGTCAGGAAGATTCTTTGGCAGAGAAAATAGCAGCCTATTCTAGTATTCTTGCCTGGAGAATCCCATGGACAGAGAAGCCTGGCAGTGTACAGTCCATAGGGTTTCAAAGAGTCAGACATGACTGAAGCGACTTAGCACATGTGCAGGTCCATCTATGTACACGTAAGCTTATATACACACCTATATGTCAAAACTTATCAAATTGTACACTTAAACATGTACATTTTATTTTATGCCAATTATACAGTAATAAAGTTTAAAAAAGCATACACTGGAAATGAAGCAAGCCTCTTTCCATTCAGGACTGTCCAGTCTGGCTGTATTGCAGTGACACCTGTCAAGGTTATGAGGGACGTAACCCAGTTGGAGGATCTAACCCTGGTTGGAAGATCCAGTGGTTGAATTCCCAGGGCTCATCTTGCCTAACCTGTCAGCATCACCTGAAGCATTCTACCACTGCTAAGTCTCACTGGTCTCCCTACCGCCCTTGTCTCGCAGGAGAGCCCTGGGCTTGGGGCTGGGCTTCTGGGTCACTTTATCTATGCTGTACACTTTGTTGGGTGTTCTCATGCATTTGGGGGATTTTTAAAACTCCCACTGATTGGAAAATGACACAAAAATTCATCTCCCTGCCGAGAGTTGTTCCTCTGAACACTGGATGCCTGAACACTCCTGCTTGTTTGATGGTGCTTCAAGCTTAGATTTTCTAGACAGCTCCCTATGTGGTCATCTCCATTTCCCCAGGGGTCCCGCCTGACTCCTCTTTCCCTCACCTAAGTCATCACCAAGTTCTGTTGGCTCCACTGTCATAACGTACCCAGAACCCAGGGCTCCTTCCCCACCACCGCCCTGGCCGGTCAGTATCACCTCCTACCTGCCTCGTCCTGACGGCCTTCTCTTTCCTGCCTCTGTCCTTGACCCCGAAGTCTCTCTACAGCCGTGGGGTCCTAAACCACAAGCTGGATTCTCCACCCCTCTCTCGAAACCCGCAGCTTCTCCACATCAGAGCCACGTCCTTGCTGTGCCTGGGGGCCGTTCACGCTCTGCTCCTGCCCACCCCCGACTCCACGAGGTCACTGGGAGCCTGCAGCCTCCTCCTCATGCCCACAGGTGCGCTTCCTGTTCTTTTGCTGGACAACCTCAGGACACTGGCTCCTTCTCAGGTCATGTCTCATCTCATCTCTAGAATCACACTTCCATCCTCTCCTCCAGCCTCCCCTCCATCTTTCGTCATCCTCCCTTCATCCTCCCTTCCATCCTGCCCCTCCATCCTCCCCTCCAACTTCCCCTGCATCCTTCCCTCCATCTTTCTTCATCCTCCCTTCCCGCCTCCCCTCCATCCTCCTCTATATCTTCCCCTCCATCCTCCCCTCCAATCTTCCTTCCATCCTTCCCTGCCTCCCCTATATCTTCTCTATCCTCCCCACCCCACTCTGCCCTCTCCCTGGCCATCACTGACTTCCCTCCTTCATCTGTGTCTCTGCACAGCTTCTTTTCCATCATCTCACTTGTTAATATAATTTACTTACCTGTTCCTTCATTGCCTCCCCTCAATGGATTTGCCCCATGAGAGGATGGGTGGAGGTCCATGTGGTTCACCCTTACCTATAACAGAACTATACTTGGCAGATGCCATCTGTAGCATTTCAAGGAATGAAGCGTGTGTATCAGTTGCTCAGAAGTGGTTGCTGTCACTGCAGACAAAGAGGAGGATTCCAAGTGGATAGTCCTGCAGAACTGGCCAGCAGTGGGCAGTGGGTGTCCTAGCTCACAAGGGAAACAGGAAGCAGACACTCAGAGTGAGCAGATGATGTGACAGGGTTTGCATCACTCACCTCCTCTGGAGTATTGGAAGGGGCCCCAGGTGGCGCGAGTAGTAAAGAATCCGCCTGCCAATGTGGGAGACCAAAGAGACATGGGTTCTGTCCCTGGGTCAGGAAGGTCCCCTGGAGTAGAAGATGGCAACCCACTTCAGTATTCCTGGAAAATTCCATAGACAAAGGAGCTTGATGGGCTACAGTCCATGGGGGTGCAAAAGAGTTGGATACAACTGAGCAACCGAGAATGCACAAGAACACACACCAGGCAGGAGGTGTGAACACCAAGGGTGGGCGGGTGGTGCCCTCTGCCTCTCCAGAAGTGGATTTCTGCAGGTTAGGGCAGACTCCCACCTGCTCCTCCTGTGCAGTTCAAGATATCCTAACAGGTGCAAAGTGGGCAAACCGCAGAGAGAAAAACACAAATGCAAACATTTTGGCTGCAGCGTTTCTTCTGTTGTCAGGACTGGAATTGGAAGAGCACTAAACAGAGGTGCCTGTGGAAAGCAGGGCTTCTGATGAGCAGTGTTGGAGGGAGCCAGCCAGCTCGGTGTCGCTTGGTGTCTAATTGGCTGCGGTTCACTGGGGTTCGTGTGAATTCCATCAGATCTGACATGCGGAAGAAGGAATTCTCTAGGAGGAACGTGTGTTTATTCTGGAGAAAAACAGATTTCCTGGCAGCACCAACTTCTTAAACCCCCGGTGAAGAGTGACAGGCCACACATGTGCATCTCTGCTCAGCAGAATGTGACACCACTGAATAAATTATGAACAGCCATCCACATGATCATTTAAGTTACACTTGCTAGGGGCTCCTGGAAGCTTCTGAGCCTGCTGCTCCTTGCTCTGCCCCCTCACGTCTATCTAGATCCTCACAGACAAGACCCTCTATCTCTCCTGGGTCTCATGTGCAGTTAAAGGTCTCATTAGGACTTTGCCTGGTGGACCAATTGCAGCCCTATCAGGGGTACCAACATCCTGTCCCCATTAGGTATTCCCATCTGGGAAGATGAAAGAATCTTCAGGAGATAATTTAGGCAACCATCTTGGCTGGATGGAGGGTATTTGGAGTCTTGGCTTCAGGGAAGAATTAAGTTAATGCTGACCATCTGTGCTGCATCAGCTCCATAGGTGTGTGAGGCCAGATTCAGGAAGGGAGAGGCCATGCGCACTCAGAAGTCAGGGGTTGGCCCTTTGAGATGCACAGAGAGAACCTGCCAGGCACTTTAACCCCTTCCCCATGAGAGAAGACCTAAGACAGCCTGAGGTGTCCCTAATAGGAGTTGGCCCTAATGGGATAGAATTCTGAGCAGGCCTTAGGTGGGGACCCCAAACAGCCTTTTCCTGGTTTGGTTTAGGGTTTTCTACCCTTGAAACCTTGAAAAGAGGTTAAGGCATCATTGATTTAACAGTTAGCGAGTCTTTAATTTTTTTTTTCCCCTGTACTATAGAACTGTATTAAGAAATCAAATTCTCTACCAGACCAGAAGGCAGCAAAACAGCCCTGTGGGAAAGTAGCTGCTGTCTGAGATGGGAGGCAGGCTCTTGAAACATCCCCTGGTTTTCTGTAATACTGACCCTGGGCAGAGCTTTTTTATTAAATCAAATTACCCCTTAAGGGAAGTCTTTATCCAACACTCAGCTTTTGCAGTAAAATTACAATTATTATACAGACACAGAAATAAAAGCCCAGGGTAACCCGTGTAATCTGGAACAATTCTCCTGTAAGACCATTATCAGCATTTTTTCCTCCCTGCAATCTATAACTCGGCCAGGCCACTTTTCTCCCCTCTGGTTTCTCAGTTTGTTTGTCATACCCAGAATGCAATCCAATAAAACTCCTGATCTGTGATATTAAATAGGTCATAAAAATGTCAGCAAGAATAACTTATTTTTTTTAACTGTCATTAAAAATGATATACAATTAAGGTGGGTCATAAAAGATGATTAAAATCACAATCCTCTAATAAATTCAAGAGGGCTTGTGTTTTTGCTATTGTGTGCAAAATGGTAATAGCCAGACGTACATTTCGGGGGAAATCATTTCAAAAGAGACAAGCCAGAAACATACTAGGAGAGTTTGCATAAACCATATTTGTCTTTTACAAGATAATGATGAGCATGTGGGGCTGTTGGGAGGGGCTGTGCCTAGAAAAAAAGCAAGGCAGTCGGGCTGCAGGTTCTTCTAAAGGTGGGAGATTATGACTCATGCATCTGGGTAAACTCCCCCACCACCCCATTCCAGGACTTGTGTGTTGCAGATGTTGCGTCTCTAGGGGATTGTTTTAAATGGGTGAAGTGATGCGGTGTGTTAGGAGAATGGACATTCTGGATGTGAGAAGATGTAGATCATGGTCCAGTTCCTGCTGCTCATCAATCAGCGAGTTGCACTCTTCTTTGGGCAATTTTCTCCTCTGTTACCTGACGCTGGAAAGACTGAAGGCAAAAGGTGGTTTGAGATAGTTAGATAGCATCACCGACTCAATGGGCATGGATTTGAGCAAGCTCCGGGAGATAGTAGAGGACAGAGGAGCCTGGCGTGCTGTAGTCCAGGGGGTCACAGAGAGTCAGACGTGACTCAACGACCGAACGATAACACCACCACCTGAGGGATGGGATTATAGTGATAGTCTCCACTTCATCGAATGATGGACGGAGTCACTTGTGATCGTTCACTTGGAACCACGTGCCGCTTGTCCGTGGACTTGGCCTCTTTATGTTGTGTTTCCTGGGCTAAGTCCTTGGCTTCTAGGTGGATATGGTCCATCAGGGCGCAGGCAGGTGAGGAGAAGGTGGGGTATTTCTTGCCCACGCTCTCTGCCTTGTGTTGCATCTCTAGCAGTGGCTACATTGCCTCTGTGTCCGGCACCCTCAGGACAGATACTGCCGAGGTTTCACCTTCTGTCAGGTGATCCCTGTATTCCTTTGTGTCCATGGCTGTGTGTCTGTGCCCGTCTGGGCGCAAGTGACCACTGCCACCCAAGGTTTAAAAAAGATTCTGGGTTAGAAAGTAAGATTGAGAAAATGTTATCATTAACACGGCTTTCCTTCTGCAAATTGGGAAGACACCACTGCTGTTTTATCAGAGCAGTGTTTATACTTAGCTTAATGTGGCCAGAGTGACCTTCGATGTCCTCATCATCCCCTCCTGACCCCAGGCATGATCCTCACACTGTATAGGTCTGGAAGGCCAGACCACAACACTCTGTGAATTTGAAGTGTCTGTTCAGGAAGGGAGGTGGTAGTGGGATGAGATATGCCAGGAGTGGGGACTGTAGGAGGTGATCAAGGTGCAGTGATGGAGCCACTCCACTAAACTGCCACTGTCACCCATGTGCACGCAGACCTACTGCGTGCCAGTCCCACACTGGCTCTGTGGTCTCCATGGGTACCACCCACACCCACACAGGACAGGCAGACAGGCAGACAGGCGATGACAACGTAGGTGGGGCGTGTTAACAGGGACAACCAGGGAACAGGATACACAGAGGGGACAGCTAATCCAGGCTGGGCAAGGGGGTCAGGGGGGTTCCTGGGTGAGAGGCTGGAACATAAATTGAGAAATGAAGACCGACATCCAGTGTTTTTTAGAAAAACTGGAAAAGAAGAAATAAAATTATCTCTGTCCACAGGTAACATGATTCTATATGTTGAAAATCTCACACACACACACACACACACACACACACACACACTTCTACTAGAGTAAACAAACTCCGAGAAGTTGCAGGACATCAGAGCAACACACAAATCAGTTGCATTTCCATCCACCATCAATGAGCAATACTGAAAGGAAATTGAGAAAACAATTGTGTTTTTGATGACATCCAAAAGAATAAAATACCCAGGAATAAATTTAGCCACGGAGGTGAAATGCTTCTATACCGAAAACTGTGAAAAGTTGCTGAAAGAAATCGGAGATCTGAACAGGGAGGAGAATGAAGAGGCTGAATGGCAGATGGGGGTTTTTATTTGGGTTGGTGAAACGTTTTGAAACTAGATAGAGGTGATGTTTGCACAACCTTGAGGATGTACTAAATTGGTTAACTTGAGTTATGTGAATGTTGCCTCAATAACAAAAATATACCAAGCGCCAAGATAAAAGGAAGAAGAGACAGGAAAGGTGGGAGGGAAGCGGGGAACCAGCTGAATGTGTCAGCTCCGTCCCCTTTCCTCCTGGACTAGGCAGGGAGTCTTAAGGTCAGAATCTTTCCCTTCAATTGTCAGGCTCCTTGAAAGCACTCTTTACTTGGTGAAGGATGAAGGTTGGGTGGGGCGGGGGCGGGGGCGGCGGCGGTGAGCAGAGACGGTCAGCTGTCCTGAGCAGGGAGAGACCCAGGTTCCTGGCTTAGATTTGAGTCCCTGTGAATTGTCCCTTTAGCAGGGACAGCCCTGTCCAAACTCAGAAAACAAAATAAAAACAACTTAGTTTTGAGGATTCCTTTTTCTTACCTTGGTCAGCCTTCTGGCTCCTGCCTTCTAAAGTTCATTTCTGTCTCCCCATCTTCAGAGTCTCAAGGTTCCCAGTTTTCTACCTCAATCAACTGAGCAAAACATTTTCTGTGTCGGGTGACTGTTGGCTCCCCAGTCTCACAGGGTGAGTTCACATCACTGGTTTCCTCCTCACCATGTGCTGTGGATCCAGACCCAGGTGGAGTCAGCTCATGGGGTCACTCTCCCGTGCTGAGTGGTGTATGCCACACTGACTGCCGTTGGGAGCCTGCTGCTGGCTTCTTGATTGTCTCATTGCATCTATGGCACTTTCATCTCGGGGGGTGTTTTTCCCATCAGAGCCAGCACATTCCTGGCCTCTGTCTCCTCTACCCTCCAGCAGTCACCCTTGGTCCTGTTCTTGGGAGAACACCAGTTTCCTGTCTTCTTGTAATCATTTGCCTTCATGAATCCACAGAGAAGTGACCATTCATTCAGAAATTCAGAGGATCTAATGGAAAAAGCAAACAGATCTCAAAAAAAGGTCTTCCTCTACTTCCCCCCAGCTCCTGGGTACCACCCTCCCTACCCTGCTTGGGAGGCCACACCAACAGGCTCTGGCTCTGCCTCAGTGGTTCTGATTAGCCCACCTGGGATGCAGCGGGGTGGGATTTCAGAGGCGGCTTCTCCTTAAGGGGTAACCATCAAGGATGACTAGCAGGCACTACTTCCAATTACCCACCCTGTGTCCTGCTTCTTGACATGTTCCCAGCGACAGGGCGGAGCAACCAAGGCTAAGGGGCTCTGGCAGCCACAGCCCTGGAGGCTCTGGTGTGACCATCCATTCACCCACTATCCCTGTTGGCCCTGTGCTAGGAGGACCTCTGGCTAGCATCCCTCAGCTACTCCACGGGGTCTAACTCAGTAACCAGCAGAGCCCTCGGACACGGGGTCACCAGCAGAGCCTCAAACACAGAACAGGCCTGTCCCTCTGGGACTTCCTCTAGCCAGGTAAACTCGGCGAGGCCCCGACTCCTCCCATGCCTGCAGGAATACCAGGGACCCATCATCTCCCACCAGAACCACTATGTCTACTTCTAGGGATTTTGTGTTGCATATGGGTTTCTGTGGCCATTAAGTATCTGAGGCTCAGATCTGTGCTCTGCAGAGATCAATGACTCAGACCAATTAAAATCTTCATCACTGAACCTAAAGTTCATGAGCTGAGCTGAGAGAGGGGCTGTTCTCTGCCAGCTTATGCATGTCAAGCCCTCCACCCCGGCCTCTCTTGCCCCCAGTACCAGCCTCACCACAGCTGAGGGGCTGGGGGTTCCAGGAGGGAATCCCAGCCAGTAGGAGCACAGGACAGACCCTCGGACAACACATCAGAGACCAGGAGCTTGAGGGCCAGAGGGGGCCTCTCCATACGAGACGGAAGGGGTTCCATTGAGGGCTCTGGGGGGTGAGGGACACCGGTGTCCCAAGGAGCCTATGGCTTCCTGCCACCTTGAAGCCTCTTCACCTGTGCCCTTGGTCATTCAGCAAGAGGAGATGCAGGGCAGGGGACCTGTAATACTTATTCAGAGATGTGATGAGATGTGGGCTGAATGTGCTTGGCTCCCTCAAATCTGTACGTGGAGGCCCTAACCGCTGATGTGGTGGAGTTAGGAGGTGGGGCCTTGGAAAGAATTCAGATTAGATGAGGTCGTGAGAGTGGAGCCCCATGATGGGATTGGTCTCCTTTTGTAAAGAGACACCTGACACATGAGGATGCAATGAGAAGGCAGGAAGGCTGTCCATGCCAGAACCCCACCATGCTGGCAGCCCGATCTCAGAGTCCAGCCTCCAGGGCTGTGAGAAATAAACATCTGCTGTTTAAGTCGACCCATCCCTGGTGTTTGTTACAGCAGCTGTAGATGCCTACTTCACTTATTTCCTCTGGATGGCTGGGCCCCAAGACTCTGATGAAGAGTAGGAGTGACTGGAGCATTGGCTGGGGCTCCTGCTCACTGACCAGCAGCTGGGAGAGAACCCATCACCCCAGGTGACCCCAGACGCCCCAGACACATGCCCCCAGCCCTACCCTGCATTCAGGAGCCCAGAATCCACAACTGCTGCAGGAAACCAAAGTGAACAGGTCTTAGTACATGGAGCAATTTACGGGTGAGGATATTCTAGGATGCTCGAGGAATAAGGAACAGCTTGGTTCATGATTTTCTAAATCAAATAAAACCTGCTTTAGTTTCTCCCTCCAGAATCAGGAGGAAATGACATTCCAGTAACTGTTAGGCCTCACCCAAAAGCAGATGACAGACCAGGGCTCTCGGGTCCCATCCTCCATCACTGCCTTGGTTCCAAGGTCTTGCCCAGGCCCCCAGGCCATTGCCCCAACTCAGGAGCCCACGTCCCTGGGCTGACCCAAGAGAACATTCACCTGCCATCCAGCCTCGGCCTCGGGTGCTGGTTCTATCCCTTCCCACCACCGCCTCCCTCCCCGCAACCCTCATGTCCCTCTGACAGCTCAACTCTGGACCTCAACACTGTCTAGAACAAAGGCATCAAGACTCTCTTTGGGGGCAACTACTGGGCTCTCATTCCACGGCTCACTGTCCTCTGGAAAGAAAACAGCTCCCTTCTTTGCTGATACGCTCACAGGCAGAAACAGTCACCTTTAATCAGGGAGCGTGACAGGCCTCCATGTCCATCACTTGTTCTGCACATTCTATTGTTGCATTTGTTGCTGTTCAGCTGTTCAGTCGTGTCTGATTCTTTGAGACACCATGGACTGCAGCATGTCAGGCTTCCCTGTCCATTATCAACTCCTGGAGTTTACTCAGGTTCATGTCCACTGAATGGTAATGCCATCCAACCATCTCATCCTCTGCTGCCTTCTTTTCCTCCTGCCCTCAATCTTTCCCAGCATCAGGGTCTTTTCCAATGAGTCGACCTTTTACATCAGGTGGCCAAAGTATTGGAGTTTCAGCTTCAGCATCAGTCCTTCCAATGAGTATTCAGGGTTGATTTCTTGCTGCATAAAGCTTTGCATGGAGGGGCAAACCCTGAGGGTTTCCTGGAGGCAGAGCCCTTTGACGAAGATTTGGAGGGAGTCCAGGAGGTGCAGTTGGTGGGAGGTGGAAGGCGATGATTCTGGGACTGAGTGGTGTATCTGGTACACCTGGCCATGGGCAGGGACCAAAGGCAGGCAGGGGCCAGAAACAAGAGTCTGTGATGGGGCAGGAGAGTCAATGGGGGCTGCAGCCAGGCTGAGAAGTGTCAGGACGGGCTGACAGCATGGAGGGGACAATCTCACACAGTGTGGTTCTCAGAGGGGCCCTCAGATGGAAGCCTTGCATCTCCTGGGAGCTCAGCAGGAATGCAGAGCCTCAGGGCCCCCATGCCCTCAGAATGGAATCTTCATTCTAACAAACTCCCCAGCCCTTCTCCCAGGGTCAAACTTCTACAGAGTTCAAGCTTGCACTGCTCATCACACAACAGGCCAACCAATCAAAAGATGAGCTGTTGGGACAAGAAATAGTTTATTCAGAAAGCCAGCAGATGGAGAAGAACCATCTTGTCTAAGTTAGAATTCAGGCTTCTTTTATACTAAAAGGAAGAGAATAAAGTCAGACACTTCCTGGACTTCCCTGGTGGTCCAGTGGTTGAGAATCCACCAGATTCCACATGCCGCCGAGCAACTAAGCACAACTACCGAGACTGTGCTCTAGAGCCTGGGAGCCGCAACTACTGACACCCACAGGCCTGTGCTCCACAAGAGGAGCCACCGCAATAAGAAGCCCATGCACCACAACCAGAGACAAGCCCAAGCAAAGCGGTGAAGACCCAGAGCTGCCAAAACAAACAAACAAGCAAATAAATAGTCAAATACTTCCTGGTTCCCATCAGCCTCCTAAAGGGATGTATTAATTTTTTCCTTCTTGTAGCCATTCACAGGTGGGCCTGGTCAAGATATTTCCCGTGAGCCAAACAAAGGCATTTTAGCTTAAGGTTTGTTTCCTGGGAGACAGGGCTCTGGGAGATGGCCCATTTCGTATATCTGAAGCTTATAGGCAACATCCCTTTAGTGATCAACTTGTACAGGATAAAAAGGTTCTTCCCTACTATGGTATCATGTAGATTACAGGACAGCAGGGCAATGAGCCAGAAAGTTGGTCCCCAGTGAACACACCTCAACGAATGGACAAATGGACACTCACTCACTTAGAAGATCCTGAAGCTGGGGTTTGTCCCAGAGCCCAGCACACCATGAGTACTCCATAAACATCTGTGTTCAGAAAGAAACAAATCGATGGAAAAGAAAAATGAGTAGCTTGTTCAGGGCTCCCAGACAGGACTTCATTTTGCACGAGAGTTCGTCCATGCAGGAGCGGAGTTTTTCAGAGCGTGTAAAAAAGAGTGGCATCTGACGTTATTTATAGACAGAGAAGTGAGATGGGTCTATTGGGCATGAATGTTTTGATGCATTCACATCCAGCTCTTAAAAGCCTCCTGGTTCTGAGCCCAGCTCCTGTTCTCACTAGTGAACCCAAGTGCTCCCTCCTCCCAGCTCCTACACTGAGGCTGGGTCTTCCTCGCTGGGAAGGGCCTCGGGGAATCCAGGCTCTGCTACAGAAAAGGTTCACTCAGGTGGGCCAGGGACGTGACTTTGCCCTGAACACCAGGCTTTCACCTTGGCTGTACTTCACCCTCAGAGAAGTACCCTTCGTTGTCTCCCGGGGATGTGACAGAAACAGGGAGGGGGGGTTACAGTCATCTGGAAGGCCAACATGAGGTTACAGGCAGCCAATTCAGAGTTGCTCTCAATTCAGACATTCCCCAAGTCTTGTAAAACAAATGAAAAATGGCAGCTCGGGCCTGACGAGGCCATCTTTGAAAGGAAGGTGTGTGACAGCCCTTTGAAACTGGGGTAATAACTTCAGGCCAAAAGGCAAATAAGGGAGAATGAGTGACAAAGGCAATCTTTATATAAATAGTACTTAAACCTGGAATGATGAGTTGGCATATGAAAGCATAATCCACACAATTACATCCCAGGTAGAGAGGTAAATCTCTGCATCCTGGCATAAGGGGAGGGCTAGAGACCACCAGTATGGGCAGGATAGAAATGTCCAGGGAGGGCAGATGGTCCAGGGTACCCCTGGGAGCTGGAGCTGCTGGGCCTGCAGTTGGGTGGAAAGAGAAATGGGTGGAGTAGGAGAGAAACCAAGTCAGGGATTACAACTTCATGGTGGTTTAGTCACTAATTCATGTCCAACTCTTGGGACTCCAAGGACTGTAGCCTGCTAGGCTCCTCTGTCCATGGGGTTTTCTAGGCAACAATACTGGAGTGGTTTGCCATTTCCTTCTCCAGGGGATCTTCCTAACCCAGGGATCAAACCTGGGTCTCCTGCACTTCAGGCAGATTCTTTACCGACTGAGCTACAAGGGAAGTCGAACAACATCATGGCAGGAGTGCTAAGAGCAGCATTGCTCCACATGGGCCCCAACCTTGAGCAAGAGAATTAACAACTTGGTGTAGGAAAAGCAAGCAAGTCAGGGATTGCAACAGGGAGGCTGAAAGCAGCACTGCCCTGCATGGGCCCAACCATGAGTAGGAAGGTTAATAACCTGGTTCTTGAGCAGCAAAACCATAGCCCAGGGCAGGGAGCTGGTGTCACCAAGACCCGAGCTCCCTTGCATAGAAGCATCATGGAACTGATGGTGTCACTGTGCTTCCCTTCTCCTTTGTGGAACCAACTCCTTGATGCTCCTGAACTCTTTTCTGTTGGCCCAGGGTGCAGTGGATGTCAGCCATGGCCACGGCCAGGACCCAGGGTAATGGCCCGAGGCTGCTTCTGTCCTGGCAGCTCATTCTTAGCCAACACTTCCTCTCTGCCAGGCCCGGTTCTAATCACTCTGCTCCTTAATTCATTCATCCCTCACAATACCCTGACCAGGGAGCCCCACATTACAAGAGCAATGATCTGGGGGTGATCATTCCTGCCTGAGGTCTCTTCTGCCATGGGGAGGGAACCAGCTCCCTTTGGCATCTCTCCATTGCTCCTGCAACTAGGTACCTGACCATGCGTGCACTCTGGTTTGCTTGCGTTTGGTCTCCTGGTCTCTCTGCTCCACTGACCCAGGGCACTGTTTTTAGAAAGTTGCCATGCAGAGAAGGCAGTCAACTCTACTAAATGGCAGCTGCCAGCTTCTGGATGGCCTGGCAGAGCATTCTAGAGGGTGATGCCTGGCATTCTCCTAGTTCTTCACATCACAGACCAGCAGAGCTCAGAGCTCAAGCAGGAACCAGTCACATGAGTGACCCGTTCAGGAAGTTGGGAGGCTTCTCAGTCCACGGGAGGGATGCTATTTGCATTCAGCCTTGGACAGTGGCAGGGCAGTGGAAGGAGGAAGCCTATTCCAGTGGCCGAGGAGACAGCCGAGAGCAGAGAGCCCCAGTCTGAGCTGATGGGATGGAAGGGCATCCGCGTTTGCCCAGTGCTGCTTCTGATTCTCTGGTCTTTCCCATCAGGGTCACCTTCACACCTGCACGTTCTGCTCTGAGCTCCCTCCTCAGATGCACACAGAGTGTGGAAGTCCCAACCCTGACCGAGCTCCCAGTTGAAATTGGACACATGAGTCACCCTCGATGGTACATGGGTGGGGGAGGGATAAGGATATCCAGCCATGCCCAGTCAGCCAGCAGGACCATGAGAAACAACACATGGTTACTGCTTAGACCTCTCTGTTTGGGGCTGGTGGTTATGCAGCCGGGGTGGATGCCCACACCTGGGTGGAGGAGCTGCTGGCCAAAGGCAGGAGGGAAGAACGTGGAAGGAGCTGTGATCTGACACTGAAGTCCTCCGGAACTGCTTCCAGATCACAGAGAGCTGCTATATATAGGGTTTTCTCTCCCGGAGAGAAGTATCGAGTTCCCTTCTTTTCTCTACCCGCTAAGAACTCAAAACAGCGAGTTGTATGGGCGTTACATAAGCCTTTTTGTATAGAACAGAAATAACCCTTGTGCGAAGTGGCCAATTGAGTTATTTATGGCATTTTCACAGCTAGTTTGCATAGCTCTGCAGTGGATCCAGATTCCAGATGATTATTTCTCAATCAGCTGCTAACACAGGCAAGGAAAAAATAAAATAAAATCAACGGCTGCGCAGCAGATGAGTAACCACAAATAGATGCAGTCAGGCTGAACCCAAAGTGGACCCCACGTGACTGCCGACACCCAGGCAGGGCCAGGGGTCGGCCCGTGAATGTCCACGTTTGGATTTTTTTCCTTGATCACCCGTGTTGGGGATCTATTTGCCTTTTCTTGTTGATGTGTCTATGAACAATGATGCACTGGTGAATACAAAGGGTCGGGGTTTTCTTTTCCAATTTATTCAAAAGACAAAAAAATGGACGCTCTTGTTTCCTCCCCCTCCCTCCCCTGATTTTAGACCTTAAGTGCACACAGTTGGGTAACTACATGCTCCAGTTCACCTCATGCTGCCATTATTGTTCCTTGCAAGGCACCTCTCTTGGTTTACGTTATGTCATTTTATTGTAATGTTTCCTCTTCTCGCTCACTCTCAGGTCCACACCCACCCTTGTAGGCAGTGACTCTAATGGATTTCATGTCTGTCCTCGGAAATACCACAGTGTTCCTTGGGCACTCACTTTGCCAAACCTCATCTGACTAATGCCAGCTACTGCACCTCTGTACCTGGGCTCAGAACACAGAGGAGGGAGGAGAAGCAAAACTGCATTCCCGGTCAGGCTGTCCAGAGGCAACCACCATCCTGAAGGGGTCCTTGGTGGGTACCGTAAATGTAACTCTGTGCTTAGTTACTCGCTACCCTAGTTGTGTCCGACTCTTTGCTACCCTGTGGACTGTAGCCCACCAGGCTCCTCTGTCCATGGGGATTCTCCAGGCAAGAATACTGCAGTGGGTTACCATGCCCTCCTCCAGGGGGAGTCTTCCCAACTCAGGGATTGAACCCAGGTTTCCCTCATTACAGGCAGATTCTTTACCATCTGAGCCACCAGGGAAGCCCCAGTTCAGTTCAGTCGCTCAGTTGTATCCGACTCTTTGTGACCCCATGAATCACAGCACACCAGGCCTCCCTGTCCATCACCAACTCCCAGAGTTCACTCAAACTCATGTCCATAGAGTCGGTGATGCCATCCAGCCATCTCATTCTCTGTCGTCCCCTTCTCCTCCTGCCCCCAATCCTTCCCATCATCAGTCTTTTCCAGTGAGTCAACTCTTCGCATGAGGTGGCCAAAGTATTGGAGCTTCAACTTTAGCATCAGTCGTTCCAATGAACACACAGGACTGATCTCCTTTAGAATGGACTGGTTGGATCTCCTTGCAGTCCAAGGGACTCTCAAGAGTCTTCTCCAGCACCACAGTTCAAAAGCATCAATTCTTTGGTGATCAGCTTTCTTCACAGTCCAACTCTCACATCCATACATGACCACGGGAAAAACCATAGCCTTGACTAGACGGACCTTGGTTGACAAAGTATTGTCTCTGCTTTTTAATACGCTATCTAGGTTGATCATAACTTTCCTTCCAAGGAGTAAGCGTTTTTTAATTTCCTGGCTGCAATCAGCAATCTTCAGTGATTTTGGAGCTCCAAAAAATAAAGTCTGACACTGTTTCCACTGTTTCCCCATCTATTTCCCATGAAGTGATGGGACCAGACACCATGATCTTAGTTTTCTGAATGTTGAGTTTCAAGCCAACCTTTTCACTCTCCTCTTTCACTTTCCACAGAAGAATAAATTTGACTCCCTGTGGATCTGTCTCTTTACTTTAAACTTTGCATTCTATTGCTTTTGCTACAAGTTAAGAATGTTCCCCATGTGGCTTCCCTGGTGGCTCAGATGGTAAAGAATCCACCTGCAATGCAGGAGACCTGGATTCGATCCCTGGGTTGGGAAGATCCCCTGGAGAAGGAAATGGCAACCCATTCCAGTATTCTTGCCTGGAGAATTCCATGGATGGAGGAGCCTGGCAGCTACAGAATGTTGCCTATAGCATGAAATATATAGGATAGCCCATTCTCAAGGCTTTGACCTTTAAAAAATATAACTCTTTTCCATTTATAGAAAGGTAAAAGGTTGCAGAGTAGAAAACAAGAATTTGTCTTGTTGGAGGAACATCTTGACCTGACCTACTTGGACAGCTGCAAGAGCAAAGGCCTGAAGCACTAAGATGCCCACAACAGCCAGCTGTATCCCCTACCCTTTGAGTATAAAAGAAGCCTGAATTCTAGTTCAGGCAAGATGGTTCTTCGCGGCACTAGTCCACCATTTGCTTAGTTTGCTGGCTTGCTGAATAAAGTTGCTACTCCTTGCCCCAGCAAGTTGATTTATTGGCCTGCTGTGTGGTGAGCAGTATGAGCTTGGACCCAGTAACACAAATATCTAGTCCATCTATTCCCTGGTTCCAGGAAGGATTATTTTACACCTTCCTTTGAAATTCTCCCTTGATAGCAATGACATTGTTCCCAGTTCATGGAGAAGTCAGAAACATCCAGAAGCAAATTCCACATGCCCCCACCTTCAAGGATTGTTGGTTTACCTGCATCGATTCTGTCTCCCCTCCTGTTAGGATGAGCAGTTCTTCCTTACCCTCTGCCAACTCCTAAACCCTCTCACCCACTCCAGGACATTATCCAATAATGGCCACATTTCCCCTCTCTTCTGGGTCATTTCCATGAGCATAAAAACATGCGATAACGTCTCCTATTGTTTGTCAGAAAATATCATTATGTCACACACACATATAAGCATCCTGCAGTTTTGAATGACAGTATCAAGGTGAGAATCATTTGAAGACTTTATTCCGCTATTATCTGGCTTCTTCTTTTTTCTCTATTATAAAACCTACAATTTATGTGATTTTTTAAAAATAATCTCCTTATCTCTAACTGATTTTAAGATTTTCATGTTCTTTGATTTCAACACAGTGTTTAGGTGTGGATTTCATTTAATACTTCTTGGGATTCACTGCACTTTCTGAGACTGAGACTTGAATGTTCAAATTTATTCTGCAAAATTTCTATCTACTCTCATTTTGAACGTCTTTATCGTTACTCAAAAACCTGTTTTTCTTCTTCTGAAACTCCTATTAGAATTTTCACTAGACCTTTCATTCTGCATTCTTTGTTTTGATCATGGAGTCTCTTATTCACATTTTTTGTGTCTTTCACTCTGTACTGTACTCTGAATAATTATTTCAAGTCTATTTTCCGGTTTACTTCCTGGTGGCTCAGTGGTAAAGAACCTACCTGCCAATGCGGGAGACTTGGGTTCGATCCATGAGTTGAGAAGATCACCTAGCAGGCTAAAGGCAACCCACTCCAGTATTCTTGCCTGGGAAATCCCATGGACAGAGGAGCCTGGCGAGTTACAGTAAAAGAACTGGACACAACTTAATGACTAAACAGCAGCAACAAGTGTCTTTAGCTGTGACAATTTTAAAAACCAATCTGTTGAATTTTTAATTTCAGGTATTTTAATTTGAATTTCCATCTATTTGGTCTTTCTTCAGTTTTATGTAAACATTTTGATCATTTCTTTTACTTATTCATGTCTTCAAATACTTTATTTCATTTTATACATGTTTGCTTCTTATTCTATACAAGGCCATTCTTATACGTACGTGAAACCATTATAGGTCTAATCATGCTGAATATTGTTTCTGTTGACTCTGATGCTTGGTGGCTTGTTCCTGTGTGTGTTTTGTAATTTCCAATTGTGAGCTCATGTTTAATTGAGGAACCCTTAGGATCCTGGGATGGGATGCTTTCCTCCAGAGAGGGTCTGTGTTTACTTCTGCCTTGCACCTGGAGGCACTAAAATCCAGGACCTTATTCAGTGTTTTCCCTCAACCAAAATTCTGTATAGAGCTTCCTGCCTGGGAGACACTGTATTATTTACATCCTTCCTTGGAGAAGGAAATGGCAACCCATTCCAGTACTCTTGCCTGGAAAATCCCATGGATGGAGGATCCTAGTAGGCTACAGTTCATGCGGTCCCAAAGAGTCGGACACGGCTGAGTGACTTCACTTTAAAGATGGGGAAATGGAGATAAAAGGAGATTAAGAAATTTGAGCCAAGTCACGTAGAATGTCTAGGCAGAGCTGGGTTTGAACTCAGGCACCTTGGTGCTAACGACTATGCTTTCAACCACTTTGCTATGATGTGTATCTCCTCTGCAGAGGGTGTGGAGTCAAACTGCAAACCCACATGGGGCCGTGGTCATCAATTCTCACCTAAGGCTGAGAGAATTTTTTGCCTTGTATCTGAGTCTCTTTGGGCTGCTTTAACAGAATAACATAGTGGTATTAAACAATGGTGGAGAAGGAAATGAATACCCACTCCAGTATTCTTGCCTAGGAAATCCCATGCACAGAAGAGCTTGGCAGGCTACAGTCTGTGGGGCTGCAAGAGTCAGACATGACTTAGTGACTAAACCACCACACCACCATTCGTATATTAAAATCTGAAGTTCTGTGGCTTTGGTTGCTGAGTGTGAGCTCTTTCACAGAGATGTATTTTTTTATTTATTTGGCTGCATTGGGTTTTAGTTGGAACACATGGTATCTTTGTTGTGTCGCTGTGGTGCCCAGACTCTCTAGTTGTGGCATACTGGATTAGTTACTTGGCAGGCATATGGGATTTTAGCTTCCTGGCCAGGGATCAAACCCTTGCCCCCTGCATTGCAAAGCAGATTTTTAACCACTGGACCACCAGGGAATTCTGAGCTTGGATTCTTAATGGTTACTGTGTGGTAAAGGTTCTGAAGTTTCGTATTCTGCCTACACTTACACAACAGCTTGTCTGTACACAGAATCCCAGGGTTGTAATTCTTTTCCTTCTACTTTTGGACTTCACATTTCTCAACAGCAGATTGGAGTCACATAGCTATATCTTTTATCATGGCAGGTTATCTGCTTTACCCCTTTGAAAGTTTTTACAATCTTCTCTTTTCTTTGATGATCTTAAATTTTACCCTAATGTGTCTGGGTAAAGTTTATTCTTTTTTTATTTTGTTCTGTAGTTTTAATCTATCCAGCTGGGCCCTCTGTGAGCTCTTTTCAGCTAAGAACATCTTTTCCTGTCTGTGAAATTCTTGATTTTTTTCTTACTTTTCAAAAAAGTTTCTTTCCATTTGTCCCTCTCTCTCCCAGTGGGGCTTCTATTATGTGGTTGTCTAGAGCTCCTTCTGCCACATCCGCTGTCTTCTAACCCTTTTACCCTCCTCATCCTTCCAGAAGGTGAACTTCTCACCTGACCTCCCACCTCTTCTTGTTCCCTCTGGTGTTCTGGTGTGCCATCCACCTACTGAGTTCACTATGACTCAGGGAACTTAAACAGGGGCTCTGTGACAGTCTGGAAGGGTGGGATGGGGAGGGACATGGGAGGCAGGTTCGCAGGGAGGGTAGATGTGTTTACCTATGGCTGATTCTTGTTGATGTGTGACAGAAAGCCTGTGAATCAATTATCCTTCAATTAAAAAAATAAAAAAAACTGACAAAATATTATTATTTTAGATAACACTTTCTCTGATGCTTCTTCAGAAATGCTTGAACCTGCTTCATGTTTTTAATATCTTCAGTAACTACTTGAGGACGTTTTTAAAATTTTTATTTTTATATTCTTGCTCTGTCTGATCCATTAATTCTGTTTCGTCTGGCACAAGCTGTCTTTCATCAAGTAGCATGTATGCATCTCAAACATCTCCCCACTTTTCCTTTAGAACTCTCAGCAGCTTTGGCTGATAGGTGCGTGTGACAGGCAGGGTAGAATCTTCAGCCCTCACTTGAGCTCTGCTCAGAGGGTGGGCTTGGTTTTTTTTTTTTTCCTTTTTCCAGTGGAGGTGCGGGTAGTTGGAAAGAGAGACCCTCCAGGGTTGTACAGTGGGCTCATCTATCCCTCTTTTCTCTACCTCTCCACAAGGCTTGTCTGCAAATATCTCAGTCCTAAGCCAGGACACTGTTTTAGTTGGGAAGTGATCCCAAGGTATTCAGCTTCCCAGCTCAGAGCATGGAAATGGAGCAGAAGGAACACAAAGGTCTGGGAAGCCCACCCAGTGACACCCTTCCCAGTGGGCAATGGTGTGGGGTGGGGCGCAGAGCTCAGAGGGCTCCAGGGGTGCAAGACATGTCAAGAGCAGTGTACTGATGGCCAGGAACCTAGTGAAAGGTTTAAAGATGGCCAGCAGCTTCCCAATCTCCTGGGCATTGTGATGCTCACCATTATTACAGGGGATGGTGCAGGAACTGGGACCTGTGTTCTGATGAGAGTGAATAAATGGAATGGATGTCATTTGGGCAAAGCAGAGAAGTTGTGACACTCCTTTAGCTAAAGGAGGACAAGTAGGTTTGAGTTTCTGTACCAGCAGAGATGAAGTGGGAGTGGCAGTTCTTTTCTTGCAAACGAATCACTGGAAGATGTGGCCAGAATGCAGACTTTGACTCAGTAGGTCCTGGTGGAGTTGAATTTCTGCATTTCCAGATAGCTGCTATGTAATGACTATGCTACTGGTCAATGCCCATGGACCACACTTTGAGTAGCAGGGTTCCCAAACCCTATGTCCATATGGGTGATGAGGCCTCCATGGGGTCCAGCAGGAAGACTGGGTCACATGGTTATGTCTGCAAGATGGTGGGGGAGGAATTTCAACATGTAGCAATTTTTATCTCTGATTTGGTCATTTGGTCTTTTTATTCACAATTAAATATGACTTGGAAAAAATCCTTTTTTTTATTCTATGAGTTTTCTCTGTGGTTTTAGGCCACCTTCCATTCACTTCACAATGCAATCAATCTTTATTCATTTATTGATAATTCATCCATTAGTAATTAAATCTTTCATTCATAATTTCATTAATGCAATCAATCATTATTCATCACTTTATCTGATAAACATTTATTCAGTGCCTACTCTACGTTAGGCATTGGTCTAGTGCAAAGAATACAGCAGTAAACAAAACAGACGGCACCTGTCCCTGTATTTTTGTAGGAGGAAAAGACAACGGGTGAATGATAATGATTAGATATAGGAATGAGTGAAGGCATACATAAGAAGCACATGAGAAGTATGTAGGAAACACACAAAGGAAACGCACAGACTTCAAAGAAACTGCTGTGCAAGTGGTTAGAGGGCGTGGCAGTGCACTCAGGCTGGGCCTGCCTTGTGAAGCTGACATTGAACAGGAGACCCAGGCACTGAGGTCCTGGCGAAGAGCTCTGGGCATATTCTGGCCACAACAGGAGCCCGTGTGTAGCTGGAGCATAGCAGCAGAGGGGAAAGTTGCTGGAGATGAGGTCAGATCAGTACTGAAGGCAGGTGATGTGCAGCCCTGATGGACATGAAAGAACTTGGGCTTTTACTCTGAGAAATGGGGCACAACTGAATGGCCTTGGGCAGAGGGGTCCCCTGATGTGATGTTATTTACATTTTAAAGAGACCATCCAGCTACTCTGTGAATAGTCTGGAGGCAGGAGAAGGAAGAAGAGTAGAAGCTTGTAGTCAGTTAGGTCATTAATGCTGCTCAAAGGACATGACAGTTGTGTGGGAGGTAATAAGAGGGTGGAGCTTGTGTCTGAGGAGATGGATTCCAGTGGATTCAATGTGGGGTGTGAAAGAGAAGACGAGGGGTATCAAGGATCACTCCAAGACACTGGGCTAGGAAAGGAGAAGACTCGCATTTCTAGGGACTGAAATGTTGGAACAATAGGTTTAAGGTTGAGGAGTCTGTTAGATATGTACATGGGCATGTTAGTAGGAAGCTTGAGCAGCACGCCTGGAATTCAGCATGGAGGTCCAGGGAATGGAGAGTTACCAGCCTAGGGAAGGGATGGAAGACATAAGGGCAACTTTACAAGTGAAATATACATTAGGCATGGATTTTATTTTTTAAATTAAAACATTTATGTATTCATTTGGCTGAGCTTCCCTGGTGGCTCAGTGGTAAAGAATCTGCCTTCCAATGCAGGAGACATGGGTTACATCCCTGGGTCAGGAAAATCCCCTGGAGAAGGAAATGGCAACCCACTCCAGTATTCTTGCCTGGGAAATCCCATGGACAGAGAAGCCTGGTGGGCTACAGTCCATGGGGCTGCAAAAGAGTCGGACATGACTTAGTGACCAAACAACCGTTTGTTTGGCGCTGTCAGGTCTCAGCTGTGGCTGCAGGATCTCCCTTGCGTCACCCAGGATCTTTCCTTGCACCCTCAATATCTGTGGTGTGCAGGCTTCAGAGGGTTCGGGCTCAGCAGGTGTGACAGGTGGGTGTAGTCGCCCCTAGGGTTTGTGGGATCTTCCCAGGCGGCAGTAGTGGTAAAGAACCCACCTGATAACGCAGAAGACATAAGACACTTGGGTTCAATCCCTGGGTGGGAAAATCCCCTGGAGGAGGGCATGGTGACCCATCCCAGTATTCTTACCTGGAGAATCCCATGGACAGAGGAGCCTGGTGGGATACAGTCTATAGGGTCACAAAGAGTTGGACACGACTGAAGTGATGTAGCACACACGCATGTGGAATCTTAGCTGCCATCCAGGCATTGAACCAGTGTCCCCTGCATTGCAAGGTGTTTTCTTAACCACTGGACCGCCAGGAAAATCCCTAGTGCAAATCCCTAGGCATAGATTTTAGACTTAGAGCTTGAGGTTCTGTAATATCCATGAAGATCCTACTTCAGTGTTTTTGTAAATTTTGGATTTTGTATGTTGAGTTTACTTAAAATAACACAAACATGCAGAAACACACAATTACTTTCAAATGAGTCAATTTCGTATTAAAATCCTCAGTATATATGTATCCACATGCACAGAATAGAAATAGCACTAACATTTGTTTTCTCACAACAAATATTCTGAATCTGAAATTAAACTTCACCACCTCTTGGGTTTTGGATCAAAATCTTGAGATGATTTCTTTGCTCCATTTCCAACTCAGTTCTTTGCCATGTTTCTGTAATTGGCATCCCAGATTCCATTTTGCAAGGTGCAGATCTTTGTGAAATTCCCCCCAATTGTTTCCCCTCTCAAAGCCAAACTTTGAAAGGGTGGTATATGAGTAACTTGGCAGGGGCAATCTAGAGTAGCTAAAACTCTGATGCTGGAATTCTACTCATTAACAAGTTGCTAAATAATTAATAGGTTTGTGTTTAATTGCTTCTGTGTATATAATCTTGCTTTTTCTGAAACCATCATTAATTTTCAGTTAGTTCCACTTGAAGTAACAAGGCCTAATGCTTCCAGTTGGAAAAAAAATGAATATTTATGAACATTTATTCTATCGGAAACAAGAGGAAAACTAGGATTATTCAGCTCCTTAATGTTGAAAAAGCAGGGTACAGGAGGGAGAAACTTGTCCATCTTAGTCTCTGACAGTATGTTTATCTGGCAAGTTTAGATCTCTGGCCTCAGCTAATTTCTCTAGAGAGCTTGTTAAATTTTATTTTAAGTGGAAATTCTATTCTCAAAAATCTGGTTTTCAAAGACTGCACTATGGCACACCTTTCACACAAATGGTGAGCTATGAAGCTGGTCTGACTTGGATGTCAGTGGCACAATGTCTGTCACCTGGGCACAAGTGAATGGTCATTTGACCTAAGCGTGTGAGATCACTGATGAGAATAAATTGACTCTCTGGAGCCAGGGACCTTGCAGCTCAAACTGACAAAAGTCCTCTTGCAATGCAGTTCCGATGTAGACATCTCTCGCCTTAGCTCTGCTCTCACAACAGCTGGAAGACATCAAGGGGATGCAGACTGACATTTTTCAGTCTTCAAAACAGAAGACAGTCTCCCATCAGAGAGGCTTTAAAAATATGTCAGATGATTGGTAATGCTATTTCTTCCTTTTTAGCTCTTGTGTTTTCCAAATGATTTATCATTACTAGGTAACACAGTAATACAGAAATAACCACTCACCGAGGCTCTTAAGAAAAAGATGTTCAAAAGTCATCCTGCGGTTATCTGGTTTTGCTTCACTGTTTCACTGACTTTTGTTAGAGACTGGAAGGAAAGCAAGATAATTCCACATGTGGGTCTCTAACCTGTATATTGCTGAGTTTTGATAGTTTCTGATTTATATAAAAATGGTAACCTATTGGATGTGGTATTCTGGGATCTGTATTTTCATGCAACTTTATGTTTCTAAGATTTATCTTGTTGCATGTATCTATGTGGGCTTCCCATGTGGGGCTAGTGGTAAGGAACCTGCCTGCCAATGCAGGAGATACAAGAAATGCAGGCTCGATCCCTAGGTCGGAACGATGCCCTGGAGGAGGGCATGGCAATCCACTCCAGTACTCTTGCCTGGAGAAGTCCATGGACAGAGCCTGGCAGGCTACAGTCCATGGGGCCGCAAAGAGTTGAAATGACTGAAGTGTCTTTGCACGCATGCATGTGAGTGTATCTATGTATGTGTGTGTGCTCAGCCATGTCCGGCTCTTTATGGCCCCATGGACTGTAGCCTGCTAGGCTCCTGTGTCTGTGGAATTCTCCAGGCAAAATACTAGAGTGGGTTACCATTTCCTATTCCAGGGGATCTTCCTGACCCAGGGATGGAACCCATACCTCTTTTGTCTCCTGAATTGGCAGTCAGGTTCTTTACCATTAGCACCACCTGGGAAGCCCTGTATGGATCTATAGCTCATTCCTTTTTAATGGTACTTCACACAGAGGCTTGTTTTCTCACAATATTATACTATCAGAATCACCCATGTTGTTGTGTTAACTAGAGTTCATTAACGTTGAATGGTATTTAATATCCTACTGTGTGAGTATACTACATTCTTTACCACCATCCTATTAATGAACCTTTGGGTTGTTCCCAGGTTTTTTTTTGCTAATCTGAACTGTGCTGGGTCCTGGTGCACCTGGGCAAGAATTTCTTTTTTTTTTTTTTTAATTCATTAATTTTATTTATTTACCTTGGCAAACACAAGCTCTTTGTTGCGCTGTGCAGACTTCTCTAGTTGTGGCTCAGGGGCTTAGTTGCCCTATGGCATGTCGGATCTTAGTTCCACAACCAGGGACTGAACCCATGTCTCCTGCATTGCAGGGTGGGTTCTTTATGTCTGGACCACCAGGGAAGTCCCAGGCATTTCTTAGGGTACCTAGAAAAGTATATCACCAAGTCCTCACATATGTGTATGCTCAACTTTATAAGATAATGCCAAATTGTTTCCACAGGGACTATACAAATTTGCACTGATCATTGTTTCATACGTTTAATGAGTGTATGCGTGCTAAGTTGCTTCAGTTGAATCCTACTCTTGGTGACTGTATGGAATGTGGCCTGCCAGGCTCCTCTGTCCATGGGATTCTCCAAGCAAGAATACTGGAATGGGTTGCCATTTCCTTCTCCAGGAATCTTCCTGACCCAGGAATTGAACCTGCACTTTATATGTTTCTTGAAATAGCAGATGGGTTCTTTAACTCTAGCACCACCTGGGAAACCCCATCATAAGTTTATTAGCAGCTGCCATACCCCTGGGGGTAAAACAGCCTATCACAGTATCTGAATTTGCATTTGCCTGGTTTCTAATGAATTATTCTCATTGTTTTTTTAAGACATATGTATTTCTACTTCTGTGAAATGACAGTTCTAGTCCATTAAACATTTCTCTTCTGGTTTCTTTTCTTCTTGTTGATTTAAAGGATTTCCTCATAGATTCTAAATAATAAAACCTTTTTGTTTTCAGTTATACATGTTGAAAATATCTTCTCTCCAGTTTTAACTTTCTTTACAGTAAGTTTTAATAAGTTTTAAATAGCAATTTAGGCAGAAGTATCCATCTTTTAAAGGTATTTAATATTTTTGGTTCTATTTAAGTGTTCCTCCCCTTTTCCAAGGTCAGAAAGATGTTATTCTGTATTTTCTTTTAAACACTTAAGAGGTTGCATCATTAAAAGATCTCCAATTAACAAAGGCTGGAGAGAGTGTGGAGAAAAGGGAACTCTCTTACCCTGCTGGTTGGAATGTTAAGTTAGTGCAGCCACCGTGGAAAATGGTATGGAGATTCCTCAAAAAACTAAAAATAGAGCTACTATATGATCCAGCAATCCCACTCTTGGGCATATATCCAGACAAAACTGTAATTCAAAAAGATACATGCACCTGTATGTTTCAGTTCAGTTCAGTTGCTCAGTCGTGTCTAACTCTTTGTGACCCCATGAATCACAGCACACCAGGCCTCCCTGTCCATCACCAACTCCCGGAGTTCACTCAAATTCATGTCCATCGAGGTGGTGATGCCATCCAGCCATCTCATTCTCTGTCGTCCCCTTCTCCTCCCGCCCCCAATCCTTCCCAGCATCAGAGTCTTTTCCAGTGAGTCAACTCTTCTTATGAGGTGGCCAAAGCATTGGAGTTTCAGTAGCACTATTCGCAACAGCCAAGACAGAGAAACCACCTAAATGATGTCCATCAAGAGAGGAATGGATAAAGAAGATGTGTATATATATAGCACTCAGACATAAAACAAGAATGAAGTCATGTGGTTTGCAGCTGCATGGATGGAACCCAGAGATTATCATGCTAAGTGAAATGAGCCAGATAACAGAGAAAAACAAATACCATATGATATCCCTATAGGTGACATCTAAAATATGACACAAAAAAACTTATCTACAAAACAGAAACTCACAAAAAAATATGACTCACAGTCATAGAGAACAGACTTGCGTATCAAGAGTGAGAAGGGTAGGAGAGGGATGGACGGGGAGTTTGGATAGTATATGCAAACTATTACATACAGGATGGATAGACAACAAGGTCCATAACGCAGGGAATTATATTCAATATCCTGTGATAAACCATCATGGAAAAGAATATAGAGAAAGAATGTATACATGTATAACTGAATCACTTTGATGTACAGCAGAAATTAACACAACACTGTGAATCAACTATATATTAATAAATTTTAGAAAATTTAACATTTTAGGGTTTTGATTTTCACTTTTAATTTCTAAGTTTATTTGAATTTTTTGTATAACTTGAGGTAAATAACCTAGTTCACTTTTTTAAAATATGGATAACCAATGGAATTAGTGCAAGTTCCTCCTCCCCCGTTATTCTGCACTGTCATAACTTTTTATCATGTGTGGGTATAATTCTAGACTCTCCATACTTTGTGTCCAGCCAATTTATCACCTTCCTTGGCAACACGACCTTGCCCTACTTGGGGCTGCTTTATGGTATTGTCAGGTGGTGGAAACCCTTCATTCTTGTCTTTGTTTTTACCGTTATTTTTGGTTTTCCACACTTCCATGTATATTTTAGAGTCAATTTGTCAAGTTCCATAGAATTCATATTAGACTCTGAATTGGCAATATATTGCACCCATACATCAATTTAGGTAGGATTGATGTCTTTTTGATGTTGAATTTTCTTACTAGGAACATGGGCAGATAGCACTCCCTAAAAAGAAACTATTAAGAAATAAGAGTGGAAAGACTTCTAAACAAGGTTTCTAAAAGGAATATTCTATAGACAGCTAGAGAGCAGAATGAAAATGGCTCAGAGCCATCACTGAGTTGGGAGATGAAACGAGGCAAAGAGAGAGACAAGGAAGAAAAAATTAAGAGATATGAGTAATACATCCAATTTATCACCCAACTCCGGGAGTTGGTGATGGACAGGGAGGCCTGGTGTGCTGTGATCCATGGGGTCGCAAAGAGTCGGACACGACTGAGCGACTGAACTGAACTGAACTGAATGGGTGATCCAGAAAACAAGAAAGACAAAAGAGTAAAAAATCAATAAGAAAACAACAGAAGAAACATCTTAATATTAAGAAAGATTTGAATCTAAAGGACCCATTGAATGCTAAGCAAAACACGCAACTGTACATAGCCCTAAATACAGCTAAACTTTTTTGAAATTCAAGTAAAAAAAAAAAAACTAACCTAAAAATGCATAGAAGAGAAGCAGACTATTTTCCAAATATCAAGAATTAGAATGGCATCAGTTATCAATTTTTTGGCATGAAATTCAAAGAACAGTGGGCCTGTTATCTCTGAAGTTCTAAGGGCAAGGGGTCTTAGAATTCTATAATAAGCCAGAGTCAGTCAAAAAAAAAGGGCAAAACTCTCTCTCAAATATGCAGATCTTTTAAAATTGCAGCACCTACAAAATATTCCTGAAAGGAAATTGTCCAGCATTTACACTAGCAGAGCAAAAGTTGGATCCAGGAAGAAGCAGGCATATTGCACAGGGAAAAGTACAGCTACAAGGAAAAAAAAGTGAGATGAAGAAGAGAGAAATAAAATGCAACATTAGTCAAAACTTTCAAAATAGTGTTAATAACGTCTAATTTTGAATAAAATTATTATGCAAGGTTAAAAAGACTCAAAAAGTTAAAATGAATTTTTAAACGTTAAGCAAAAAAGGTTAATTTTTAAAAAGTTTAAAAGGTTTGAGTTTAAAAGTTTAATTTTTATGTGAAAACCGTTTGAAACTAAAATTTGACAAAACTTTGAATAATACCGAGTTTACAAAGAGATGGAATATAGAAAGATTTAAGCTGTCTTATAAAGACGTTATAGAATCTGATTAATTTTAGAAATTTACAAGAAAAAAACATATATAGGTTTATTGGCAAAAATTTTACAGGTAATTACTAGTTTACCAGAAATAGGGTGCAGATATTCCCAATTTCTGGGGGGGGGTCAAATAAAACAAAGTTAATAAATAATAGAATAAAGCAATAAATAATAATAAATAAATAATATATGATAATAATATTTTGGCTTACCTGGTGGCTCAGAGGTAGAGTCTACCTGCAATGCAGGAGACGTGGGTTTGATCCCTGGTTACGGAAGAGCCCCTGGAGGAGGGCATGGCAACCCACTCCAGTATTCTTGCCTGGAGAATCTCAGGGACAGAGGAGCCTAGTGGGCTACAGTCCTTAGAGTCACAAAAAGTCGGACATGACTGAAGCGACTGAGCACATGTGCACAATAATAATATTTAAAATAATAATTAATAAAGCAAATTTCAAGAGGGAGGAAGAATTGAGATAGAAATACCAAGATGCTAGGATTGAAGGAAGATGTGATTTCAATAATTGTGAAAGAGTGAAAATTCAGGTTAAAGCCAAAAAAATGTTCTCTACCCCGTAAATGTTCTCTACCCTGTAAACGTCCTCTACCCCATGAATCAGAGCTCCTGGGAGAACCACGGTTCTGTGCCCCCTTATCCATCTCTCCCTCCTTGTTTGACAAAGTTCTGGAACCATAATCTCTCCTGGTCCTCCATGGACCACCCCATGACAATCTGACTATTTCAGAGAGAAAAGTCCTGTTGTCAAGTTCAAGGGATAGTGAAGGCTCCAACTGGTGTCCAATTGGACTTTCATACAAGAAAAGAAGGTTGCATGGGAGCAGAAACTTTGTTTCCAAAGACATCCAGAGCTACCGCCCAAAGCCATCTCAGAAAGTGTGGTAATTATCTGCTTGCTTTGCTAGGGCCTTTTAGCCGCAGTGTGGTCCATTGTCCAGGCCTCTGTCCCTTGTATCCAGAGGCTGGTGCTGTTCCTGTGCTCCTGTGCTGCTGATCTGGGACCACTGGGAGGCAGAAACAATGCCCTGCTCAAACAGAAAAGAAAGAATCCCAGGTATCAAGCCATGCCTGTTCCATTTAACCACAGGCAGGGAGACACATGGTGAAGCATTGTGAGCTGTTGTTTCCGAATGCCGGGAGGTTCCCGCAGCTCAGCTCCAGCACAGCATTGTAGTTATTTTAAGACGAAACAAGTCACTGATTCTGCGACAGAGAAAGAATGTCCCCAGGATGCAGCACTGGCTGGCTTGCCTTCTCTTATCCTGCACAATCCTTCTTTTCAACCACAGTTCCCACAGAGCAGAGTCTAGATCCGATGAAAACTTACCCAGAGCCCTTCAGGTACTGTAAGGTAACTGTGATGGGCAGACCGGACTCATGGGATGGGCACCGAGGGTCCCAGGTGCTGACCTCAACTGGGCAGCCCCGCTCATCACCTGCACTTCTCCATCCACAACCCTCTGCCTGTGCTTTTTTCCTCTAGACTTTTTCCATCTTTTTTTTCTCTGTCTACATGGCTTAACCTACCCCTTATCCTTGTCCCTTTGGAAATCTCCAGACAGCAAGGAGATTCAGAGTATAGAAGTTAGGATTAGAATCAAACGGCAGGATTCAAACTCAGCATTGACTGGGTTGTATGGCCACAGTTCAGTTCAGTGCAGTCGCTACTGTCATGTCCAACTCTTTGAAACACTATGGATGGTAGCCCTCCAGGCTCCTCTGCCCATGGAGTTCTCCAGGCAAGAATACTAGAGTGGGTTGCCATGCCCTCCTCTAGGGAATCTTCCTGACTCAGGGATCGAACCCCTGCTTCTTTATGTTTTCAGCATTGGCAGGTGGGTTCTTTACCACTAGCGCCACCTGGGAAGCCCTACAAGAACCATAACCACCATTTATTCTGTGCCTGGGTAGTTTGTCATTAAGCATTCATTCACCTCAGTGCTGAGATTGGGTATATTATCTCTGTTTCACAAGTGAGTTAAATGTGTGTCCACGAGTTCAAGGAAGACCTCATATTGTATGATTCCATTTGTGTGAAACTTCCAGAATTGGTAAATCCATCGAGACAGAAAGCAGATTAGTGTTGGACTTCCCTTGTGGCTCAGCTGATAAAGAATTCGCCTGCAATGCAGGAGACCTGGGTTCGATCTCTTGGTTGGGAAGATGCCCTGGAGAAGGGAAAGGCTACCCACTCCAGTATTCTGGCCTGGAAAGTTCCATGGACTGTATAGTCCATGGGATTACAAAGAGCGAGACATGACTGAGCGACTTTCACTTTCAGGGGCTGAGGGAGGGAGGATAGGGAGTGACAGCTTAGTGGGCAGGGCTCTCTTTTGGGGTGAGGAAAATGGTCCAGAACTGGGAGGTGGTGATGGTTGCACCATATGATAAATTTACCAAATGAAATTGCTCACTGAATCTCTCACTTTAAGACAGTTAAAATTGTCAATTTATGTTGCGTGTATTTTACCATAATTTTTTAAATGTTCAGGAAAATCCTGCAAGTCTGAGTTCAAGGCACATGGTTTTACTCATTCAGGTTGGGTTCTTCCTTAGCTGCCCTGGAATCTGGAGGGTACAATGCCTCATGGGTATCACATCTTTTTCTGGGGCCCATTGCAAAATGAAAATGCAGGGTCCCTTGTGAGAAAATTACTCAGAGTATCAAGACAACAATGACAAAGCCTTAAGCTTAGTGCTGGGGCCTTTTGAATGTGGGGCCAGGTGTGGCTGCATGAGAAAGGCACCCTGAAGCTGCTTCACATGAGCTAATGTGCGTGAAAGTGTTATGTTGGGATCTCGATGTGCATCATTGCTGAACCAAAGGCTGCCACCCTGGCATACCCATCCTGGGCACCTGTACCTTCCCTGAAGTTGAGGGGAGGGTTTACCTGCTCCAGACGCCTAACAGTTCCTGAAAGGGTTCTTTGTGTCAAACATAACAAAGATGGTGGGAGGAGAGAGAAAAAGAAGTAAACATCCATCATTAGCCAACTGGCAGTGGGCCTGTTGTAAAGTAAATATTAATTCACTTAATCCTGAAGCTGAAACCCTAGCAGGACCCTGTGGGGCTCCTGGACACAAAAGCCTTTCCACAGGGTTTCATTCACCCTCCTTGACCTTGCCTGAATTCCAAAGGGCAGGTTCAAACAGTTGCCAATCAGGGAAGGGAGGGGGTGTGAAGACAACAAGGAGCAGAAAAGAACAATAATGCAGCCTTGGGGCAGACACTGGTTCCACCTCAAGGGATACACAGAACAATATCTTTGAGTTGTTCTGCAGAAATAAAACCCCCACCAAGTGGAAAATGTTAACTACTTAATGAAGCACTTTTCATTCCAAGGAGAAGGTCACAGTTCAATAACCTCAAGAACCGCAGAAGCCCATCAGGAGGCCACCTGATACCGGATTATCTCTGGATTGAAGGAATGCAGACCCTGCCCGCACCCTGATCAAAACCCACTGCCCCTAGCTGCCACCACCACCACCTGCCCTGGGTTGGGACTTACAGTTTTGAGGACATTAACCTGCTGTGGTCCCTTTTGCCTGGCAAATCAATAAATCTATTCTATTCTAGTTCCCCCAAATTCTGTCTCCAAGATTAAGTTAGGTGCCAGTGTACAGATGCCAATTTGGGGTGTCAAAGCCACCTGTGAGATGGTTCTTGTTAGGATAATACAAGGTAGGCAGCTGCTTAGCATCACACTGCTGGTCAGTCGTGGAGCGGAGGTGTGAGCTTATCACAGCACTCATGCTCTGATGGCCATCAAGTGAAGCCCGAGACAGAGTCTATGTGACAGAAGGACACAGATAAAGGCAGTTCTATGGAAGAGCTCTGCCATTGACATCTGACTCCTCCCAATTGGAAACTGGAGGAGCTCTCAGCCAGGTGCTGCTCAAGAGAGCATCTTTGCTTTGGACTTAACCGTGTCAACTAAAACAGATGCACGGCATGAGAGTTGCAAGTTAAATTTTATTTGGAGCAAAATGAGGACTGCAGCCTGGGAGACAGCACCTCTGATAGCTCTGAGAGACTGCTCCAAAGAGGCAGTGGGGAAAGGTCAATACATAAGATTTTGGTGAAGGGGGAGTTCAACGTAATCTAGCCCTTACTTTACAAAAGGTTTTCTGCTAGTTGCAAGGAGCTAATGTCACCATGAATGGATTTAGTGCTTTTCTAGATATGAAGAGGAAATGACAACCCACTCCAATATGCTTGCCTGGAAAATCTCATGGACAGAGGAGCCTGGTGGGCTGCAGTTCATGGGGTCGCAAAGAGTTGGGCACGACCGAGCGACTAACACTTAACACTTAAGGATTGGGATCAGGAAATCAGTTCCTGAAAATATCTAACTGTCTAAAGACCTTTCCACCAGGAGCACAGAATGCCTCACACTCCACCCTGAATTTCCCTCAGGGGGTGTTCAAGTGTGGTAGCTGGGGCAGCACAGAGCTCAGTCTCCACAGAGGCAGACAGCAAACACCCTTGCTGTTGTTCAGTCACTGGCAAATGCTCCCGGTGAGAGCCAATTTGCAGTTGACACCTGGATATTTCTTCTCTACGTCCTCCCTGCCTCACACCTCTGCGTTGCATTTTACCTTGGGGTGTTTCATGCCACATGCAACATTCTTGATCTCTGAATTTGCAGCTGTTCAAAGTTAGAGCTTGAGTACAAACTTCATCATCTCTCTCCACAGGGAGTTGTACTTAGGCTAAAGTGCCTTCTCTGAATGGCCCAGCACCATCACCAGTTTCTCTGAGATCCTGGAGTTAAGGGTGGGAGGGCTTTGTGCTTCCATTTTCCTTGGTCTGTCCCAGAGAAGAGGTGTCAGGTTCCTTGATTGTTGCAGGAGAGATCAGCACTGACAGTGTGGGGCTGGATACAAACTCCTCCTACTCCTCCCCATGTGGAGTCCCCACATTGTCCACTTTCCAAGGTTACAGCAACCTGTTCATCCAATTGCACCCAGTCAGCCTAGGAGCCTGCAAAGCATTACATAATAGGCATTTCTCCAAAGAATATATACAGATGGTCAATAGGCAAATGAAAAGATGCTCAACATTGCTAATTATTAGAAAAATGCAAATCAAAACTGAAATGAGGTATCACCTCACCCAGTCAGAATGACCATCATCAAAACGTATACAAATAGTAAATGCTAGAGAGGGTGTGGAGAAAAGGGAACCCTCCTACACCGTTGGTGAAAATGTAAATTGGCATAGCCACTACAGAGAATAGTATGGAAGTTTCTTAAAAAATCTAAAAATAGAGCTACCATATGATCTAGCTATCTCACCCTTGGGCATATATTCAGAGAAAACCATAATTCGAAAATATACACCATATGCTTATAGCCAACTTCCAGAACCCAGATCAAATGCTCCCTTTTTCTCATTGTTTAATTTCTCTTTGCAAGGATTCTGGCCCATGACAGGTCCTCAAGGAAATGAAATCGATAAGCTTTGGGGAAGAAGAACAAATAGAATGCCTAACCAAGAAGGTGTTAAAATATGCGTTGCAATCACACATTCTCCAAAAGACCCTAAATGACATAGTAGTAACATTGCTTCTGGAAATATAAGGTTTGGGTTTTCCATCATGTGGAGCAAAAGTGAGAATTTTTGTATAGGAACAGGGTTTGCGTGTTGGTCTTTGCTGACAGGGAGTGGATCCCGCTAAAAAACCTTTTTCCATCACTTGCTGCTTAAGGAACCATGGAGATTGGCAGAGATCACTTTTGATAAAGTGTGCACAAGTCCATGCTTGAGCCTGACTGACACTAAGTTCTCAATACACAGTGGATCTTCAGAGAGTAGATTCAAGTGTCAGGATGGGTAAATGCTCTGCGGGACTTTGTGGGGCCGCCCCTGAGCGACAGCCTTCCTCCATCTGCTGTCAGGGTTGTGTGGTCCTCCCCCATCCATCCTCTGCAGCTGGGCAGCCTCACGGGCCTCCCTCCTTCCCTCTGCTTGCCTGCTGCCTGTCAATCATTTGTTCTCATCCGAATCCACCTGTGTCTTGTGTGCTCCCAACCTCACCCTCTGCTCTGTTTTTTGTGTTGGTCTGTTTTCAGTCTCTCTCTTCTTGTTTGTTGCTCCCTGGAGATGTTTCACATTACCCCAGTGGGTTATTTCTCATCCTGTGAGGACGAACAAGGCTCACCTCATGCATAAAAACAGGTTACTGTTCTCTAGACCCGTCTCTGTGCAGCTGTGGGCAGGTCTCTCCTTTTCTGCATCCCTGAGGATGCTCTGGCTGTGGGTCCTTCTGCAACAGCAGATCTCCCTCCATGTTCTTTGTTGTCAGCCTTGTGTCTCCCTATAGCTCCAGAGACACCGGGATACTCCCTCCAGAGTATCCCTCCACCCAGTCGGTGGGTCGTGCACTGCATGGAGTAGGGGTCTCCCTGTGGTAGATCAGTGCTGCTGTCTCCAGTTTCTGGACATCTCCATGTGCTTTTTATGGTACCTTGTCCTTGCTTCTCTGGCCAATGTCATGCTGACATTCTCCCTGACACCCAGGGAGGTTGCCTATAAATTATGGATGATGGGCATCCTTTAATTTGGGGGGAAGGGCAAAAGCAGGAACAGCTTTATGCAGTACAGTGCTTTTCTAATGCCTGTGTTGCTTTCTCAAGGAGTTGAACATAGTATCAAGCATCTCATCCTTAGGCAATCCTTTTCTTATTTTTGGTTAAGAAACCAGGGGAATAAATAAGCTATTCCTAGGAAATAGAACTTTAAAAACTCATGAATTTCACTTACCAGTTAGAAAAACAGTGTGCTAACTGGTAATATTTTCAAGTATCATTGATAAGGATATCATTGGTAGGGATCTGACCATGGCGCTAATGGTAAATAATCCACCTGCCAATGAAGGAGATGTTAGAGACACAAGTTCGATCCCTGGGTCAAGAAGATTCCCTGGAGAAGGGCATGGCAACCCACTGCAGTATTCTTGCCTGGAGAATCCCATGGACAGAGGAGCCTGGTGGGCTATAGTCCATGGGGTTGCAGAGAATCGAACACGACTAAAGTGACTTGGCACTTGGCACATCACAGAATCTGCCTGCAATTCAGGAGACCTGGATTTGAATCCTGGGTTGGGAAGATCCCTGGAGAGGGAAATGGTAACCCACTCCAGTATCTTTGTCTGGAGAATCCCATGGACAAAGGAGCCTAGTCAACTACAGCCCATGGGTTCAGAAGAGCCAGACATGACTTAGCAACTCAACCACACTACATCATCGATAGAGCAGGCTTAACAATAACAAGAGGGCTTCTCTGGTAGCTCAGATGGTAAAGAATCTGCCTGCAGTGGAGGAGACACTGGGTCCTGGAGACCCCTGGAGAAGGGAATGTCTATCCATTCCAGTATTCTTGCCTGGGGAGTTCCATGGACAGAGGAGCCTGGTGGGCTTCATCCATGGGTTGCAAAGAGTTGGATACAACTTTCACTTTTTCAACAGTAACAAGAAAAACGAAAATAATGATAACCCCATGCTGGATACATGGTAAGCCTCTCCTAAGCAAGCATCCCTAAATAAATATTATCTAAGTGTGGAGGAGCAGTAGATAGCTATTAGAGCGAAATCTAATAGATGTTAAAAGAGGGTCTGCAGTGAACTCTTGACAAGCAGAGAGCTTCCTTGCTTTCCTGGGAGAGACGGCAGGAGCAGTTTGGGGTGGTCAGGCGCTGCATAACGATGCTCTTCGGTCGCTCACTAAAGTTCGCCCAGCGCTACTGTCAGGGCTTCCGGGTGAGCTTGGGAGAGTGGGAAGGGAAGGTGTTCTTAGGAATATTTAAGATCTAGTGTTTGGGGCTGCGTGCAGCTGCTCCTGGCAGATTTGAAATATCAAAGGCTAGAACAAGGCCCTGGATTATCAAACAGAGACCCTGCAGGAGACAATTCAAAAGTCGCAGACACAAGTTAATGAATCCCATCTCACGACTGAATACCCCCCACCACGTGTCAATAAAATTTTCAAAGTGCTGGCGAAGATGTCTCAGATGTATTTTTTATGGAAACTCCCTTTAGCTGGGGAAGCAGAGGAAGGACAGAGAGGAGTTCTGGAAATAAGGACACTAAGCCCTTGATATATATTAGATTATTCTGCTCTCATAACAACCCTAGGGCATCCCAATTTTACGGATGAAGAGACTGAGACCTAGTGAAGTCCCACAACCTGTCCAGAGCCCTGCAGCCAGCAAGCTGCAGAGCTGGGATTTGAGTACACGTCTGTCCGCTCTGAGACGGGCTAGGACCTGGGACTCAGCTGCAGTGCTACTCCTAGAGATATGTCCCCTCAAGCAACAAAATACAAACGACATGAGTGAGTGCTAAGTTGCTTCCATCGTGTCTCACTCTTTGTGACCCTATGTAGCCTGCCAGGCTCCTTTGTTCATGGAATTCTCCAGGCAGGAATGCTGGAGTGGGTTGCCATGCCTTCCTCCAGGGGATCTCCCCCACCCAGAGATTGAACCCGTGTCTCTTATGTCACAGGTGGGTTCTTTACCACTAGTGCCACCTGGAAAGCTCAGAATACAAACTATAAGGGACTGAAAATAACTGTGTGCACGTGCAGTTGGGACAAATTCAGGACAAGATACAAAAAGATCCCCACCCCCACCCCCAAATGGCAACTACCACTTCTTAAGAGCTCAGAGCAGAAACAGGGTGTCAGGAGCAAAATCAGGGTCCTGTACACGCCCCCTGCACTCAATACCACCGGAGGGGTGGGCAAACCACATAAGCCACCTGCTCTGGCCCGACCCCTGGACCGGTACCTACTTTCACCCCATTTAAGAAACCAGCTTGACCCCCGACCTGAGGAGCCAGCAAGGGAAACTGTTACTTGTTCTCACTCCCTCCTGTGGCCTCAGGAGCCCAAAGAAAGCCTTGTCTGAATTTCTTGACTGGCATCTAATCAATTTCTATTGATTGGGGAAGGCCCAGGACCCTGGTAAGTTTCATCCCCAAAGCCTGTGCTGCTTACCATCCTCTAAAGGACTTCCATGGGATGGCTTAGTTCCCAGGCAGCATTAGGCCTTCTGTAACAGATTGCGGGAAACAGACACCACCCGTGTGTTCGCCAGAGTTAGCATGGCACGTCCCAGAATGCACTCTTGGAGTGTTTAACTTTTGCCAAGTAAGTGGCTGCGAAGAGCTTGGAGCAATTTGTTTCTCGCTGTGACTTCACACCTGCACCCAGGAGCCCAGACATAACACAGTTCAGTCCCGATTGCAGTTTTGCAGATCCCTGCACGCCCCACTCAACAGATGTCTCGTGATTCTCAATATTTCCAACTGTCAGAGCTGAAAAAGCAATAAATAATAATGTTTGTACATTTACATAGCAATTGAACACACCGCATAGTAGAATGACTTTGTTCCTTTCCATTTCAATATTTTGTAATGCCTTCTGAGTTCTTGGGACATTTGCATATCATTCCCAGGATGCTTGTGGAAAGCAAATATTTAGACTACGGGGACATTTACTCAGTCTTAGACTGTATTTTTTTCTGGAGAATAATTGTTACTTAAAGCAGATGGTGCTACTGTCTCTGGTGTACAGCTCGTAAGCCTCCTTAATTTATTTCTACATTCTTGGTATGGTGCTATCTTTAAAACACTCCTTACGGCAGCCACAGATGTGTGTGAATTTTTGACCATCTCCGCCCCCCTCCCCTTTTTTTTTCCTGCTGAAGGTCTGTACTGTGCTGTGCTTAGTTGCTGGGTCATGTGCCACTCTTTGCGACCCCATGGACTGTAGCCCATCAGTCTCCTCTGTCCATGGGACTTACCAGATAAGAATACTGAGTGGGTTTCTGTTTCCTACTCCAGAAGGTCTGTACAGAAATAAATTAATCCCAAACTAGTCCCAGTGTGAGTATTCCTTGATTTAAAATGTGCTCTCTGTTATATGGCCATCACGACAAACACTCAGGAAGCTGCATGGAGATTTTGTTGTGCTGGCATGTCATACCACCCAGTGCTGGGATGGAACAGACATGATTCTGCCTGGAAAACCTTATGATTTTTCTGAAACTTGGTTGGAAAGTTGGTGGTGACTTAAGACCTTTGTCATTCCAGGCTTTGCAGCATTGAGTGAAGGTGAGAATTCAACGAGAGGCACGAACTTGGTGGTATTAACTGTGCCTAAGTCAGAATCCACGAGTTTTCTCCAATGTGGTGCAAACTTGTGTATTGGGAGGAACACAGGGGTGGTAGCAACATAAAGAATTGCAGCCTGGGGCCGGGCGTGGTGGGAAGAACTGAGAGATTGAGACTGACACACGCACACTATTGATACTATGATAAAATAGATAGGGCTTCCCTGGTGGCTCAGTGATAAAGAATCCGCCTGCCAATTCAGGAGGCGCAGGAGATGTGGGTTCTATCCCTGTGTCAGGAAGACCCTCTGGAGGAGGAAATGGCAATTCACTCCAGTATTCTTGTCTGGAAATCCTATGGACAGAGGAGCCTGGCAGGGCTATACAGTCCATGGGCTTGCAAAAAGTTGAACATGATTTAGCAATTAAACAACAACAACATAAAATAGATAACTAATGAGAACCTACTGTATAGCACAGGAAACTCTACTTAATGCTCTGTATTGATCTAAATGGGGAAGAAATCCAAAAAAGAGGGCATATATATGTATGCATAGCTGATTCACTTTTCTGTACAGCAGAAACCAATACACCATTATAAAACAACTGTACTCCAATAACAATTAATTTAAATATTTCCTATTGCTCAGTTGCTCAGTCATGTCCAACTCTGCGACCCCAGGGACTGCAGCGCGCCTGGCTTCCCTGTCCTTCACCATCTCCTAGAGCTCGCTCAGACTCATGTTCATCGAGTCAGTGATGCCATCTAACCATCTCATCCTCTGTCATCCCCTTCTCCTCCTGCTTCAATCTTTTCCAGCATCAGGGTCTTTTCCAATGAGTTGGCTCTTCACATCAGGTGGCCAAGTATTGAAGCTTCAACCTCAGCATCAGTCCCCCCAATGAATATTCAGTATTGATTTTCTTTGGGATTGACTGATTTGATCTCCTTGCAGTCCAAGGGACTCTCAAGAGTCTTCTCCAATAGCACAGTTATTTAAGTAAATATGTATATGTATTTAAATATAAATTAGATATAAAATAAACATATTTAAATGTAAATAAAAACATGGTCATAAGAAAAAAAGATACAAATGGACCATTGAAAAGGCAGCTTAGTACTTGTCCACCTGAGTGGATATCCTTTGGTAAGCAAGATGCTGGGCTTAATCACAAGGAGTTGCATATCATTTAATTTAGCTTCCCTGATTATTGAAAAATGGTTACAGGAAGATTAAGCTGTAAAAGTAATGGCATTAGCAAATAGCTAAGGGATGTGGTGATCCATCAATCCACAAGGCACTGGGCACCTCTGCTTCCTCTGACTCGATTATTAATAATAATGAATCATCATAGTGGGACTTTCGGAGCAGCTCTTGCTCTGGAACTCCGAGGTGCTATCCCAACATTAATCTGTTTACTCACATCCCTTTGTAATTTTGAAGTCCAAGGTAAAAGAGCGACACACACGTCAGTCGTGAGCCCCATGGAGGGGGAAAGACAGCTCACAGGTGAATGTGAGATCTCCAATCTAAGGTCTCTCGAGATGCCCATTAAGGGGTGCTGGGGCTCTGTGCAAGCCGCCCATGGCCTTGAAAAGGGTCACAGTCTCTGGCTTTCAGCACTGGCTCTGTCACTTCCTAAGTCTCAGCTGACCCATCTATTAAATGGGGGTGACTGGTGGGGCAAGATTAAGACCTTGAGGCTTTACCAGTTGCAGTACATAAGGTGTGCAAGCCACGGCATTTAGAAAGTGATCGATAACTCTGCATTCCACACCTTCTATTTGCAAAATGGGAAGTCTAGTCTTGCCCTTTCTCACATGAGTATCCCGAGGGCCAAATGAGGACCAGCAGAGATTTATTGAGCAGACATTAACCTGGTTTCCAAAAGGTCTTTGGTACCAGAATGAAGCCAAGCACCTACAGCCAGGAGCCGAGCCCTTGAAACTCACGCCTATGTTGGCAATAGAGGAAAAAGTCTGTAACACTCTGTATGAGAGGGGAGGGGTTACCAGGGATTCCACAGACTCAGTGTGGGCAGAAAGGGAGCATTCTGATTCATTCATTCAATTATTTACTCCTTTGTTCACGCAAGAAATTTAACTGAGCACCAGCTATGCATCTAGACCATAAGGAAGCCTGAGTGCCCCAAATTGAGGTTTTTGAACTGCGGTGCTGGAGAAGGCTCTTGAGAGTCCCTTGGACAGCAAGGATATCAAACCAGTCAATCCTAAAGAAAACCAACCCTGAATGTTCACTGGAAGGACTGATGCTGAAGCTGAAGCTACAGTAGTTTGGCCACCTGATGCGAAGAACCAACTCATTGGAAAAGACCCTGAGGTTGGGAAAGATTGAAGGCAAAAGGAAAAGGGGGCGACGGAGAATGAGATGGTTGGATGGCATCATCAACTCAAAAGACATGAGCCTGAGCAAACTATGGGAGACAGTGGAGGACAGAGGAGCCTGGCGAGTTGCAGTCCACAGGGTCACAAAAAGTTAGACACGACTTGGACACAGAACAACAGCAGCAATAGGCACCATTCTAGGTGCTGAAATTAAAGGAGGAACCAGATCAGCTCTCTCATGTTGACTTCCTTCTCAAAAGAGGATAGGCAGGAAATTGAAGCATAAAGTTCAGGTATGTGGTTGCCCGAGAAAGCTTCCTCCACCAAGGGGATCGTGAGTGACCAGCACTCCTGCTGCAGGGTTCTGAATCTGTCACTGAATTTGTGCCCAGGTCACTTTTCCTGTGGGTTGCTCCTCAAATCTGAATGCTGGGGTCCTAATGCAGACTGGGTGCTGAGAGCTGAGGGACCCCCCACTTGAACACTTGGGCTCAAGGACTCTCCAGTGGCTTTGCTGAACCCCCCCACACCCCGCCCAGAGACCTCCCAGAGTTCTAGGCTCTCACCTGCCTTCTCACTGCTCCCACTCACCTGGGTCAGACCTGAATGGGCCCCAGCCATGCTCCCAGCCTTTTCCGGCTCCCTCCCAATTTCTTTCACTTGCATTTCTCCTAATAAAATGCCGCATGCTTAATAACCTCTTGGTTTCTGATAGTACCCAGATAACTGCAGATGTTTTGTAGAATAAAGCAGGGAAAGGAGGAAGAGAGGAATAGCATGTGAGGAGCTCAGGGAACTGGGCATTTGAATATTGGAAGCAAGAGGGTCCCTAGCAGAGAGAACGTCAAGGCAGTGCTCCTGAGAGACGGTCATACCTGGTGTATATGTGGCTCAGGCAGAAGCCCAGTGTGGTTGGAGCAGAATTAGTGAGAGGGAGGGTCAGGGAAGGGACTGACCTGCCCTATTATTTTTTTTAAACATTAATAAGTTATTTACTGATTTACTATTTTTTTTAATTTATTTTATTGGAGGCAAATTACCTTACATTATATATTGGTTCTTGCCTGGAGAATCCCAGGGACGGGGGAGCCTGGTGGGCTGCCGTCTATGGGGTCACACAGAGTCGGACAAGACTGAAGTGACTTAGCAGTAGCAGCAATATATTGGTTGGTTTTGCCATACATTGACACGAACCCGCCCCGGGTGTACATGTGTTCCCTTTCTTGAACCCCCCTCCCACCTGCCTCTTCCCCATATCCTCCCTCCAGCTCATCCCCGTGCACCAGCCCCAAGCATCCTGTATCATCAGATTCTATAAAACTCCTAGAGGAGAACGTAGGCAAAACACTCTCCGACATAAATCACAGCAGGATCCTCCAAGACCCACCTCCCAGAATATTGGAAATAAAAGCAAAAATAAACAAATGGGACCTAATTAAAATCAAAAGCTTCTGCACAGCAAAGGAAACTATAAGCAAGGTGAAAAGACAGCCTTCAGAATGGGAGAAAATAATAGCAAATGAAGCAACGATAAAGGATTAATCTCCAAAATATACAAGCAGCTCCTGATTTACTATTTATTTAATCACCAGGTCTCAGTTGTGGCACACAGGATTTTAGTCGCAGCCTGTAAACTCTTAGTTGTAACATGTAGGATCTAGTTCCCTGACCAGGGATGGAACCCAGGCATCCTGCGTTGGATTCTTGGAGTCTTATTGATGAACCACCAGGGAATTCCCTACCCTTAAGTCTTTTAGACCAATAGTGGCAAGGATTCTGGATACCATCTGAATGAAAAAACAGCCATTGGAAACCGAAGTGCTTTTGTTTGTGTGTGAGTCATGTCCAGATCTTTGCAATCCCATGGACTGTAGCCCTCCAGGCTCCTCTGTCCATGGAATTTTCCAGGCAAGAATACTGAAGTGGTTGCTATTTCTCCTTCCAGGGATCATCCTGACTCAGGGATTGAGTCTCCTTTGTCTCCTGCATTGGCAGGTGGATTCGGTACCACTGAGCTGCCTGGGAAGTCCAGAAACTGAAGAGCATAATGCAGATGCGATCTTGGTAAAGTTTTAGAAGATTCTCTCTGATGTCTGGCTGAGAAGAAAGCTGTGCGTGATGGGAGAAGGGGGAGTGAAAGGGAAACAGAAAACTAGTTCGAGGTCCACTGCAAAACCTCGGAGCAGAGGTGAAGGTGGCTTGGGGCAAGTTGAAAGGATCTATTTGGCAGACAGAGTAAGCTGCAGTTCCTGATGGTCTGGGGACAGAGTGCATGAAAAGGTGGTCAAAGTGAATCAGTGGGAGCCCTGTTCATTAGTTCAGGGACACTGAGAAGAAGCAACTTTAGGGGGATATCAATGCCTTTCTTTTGGGGATGCTGACTGAGAAGCCTCTAAGACATCCACATAGAAATGTTTAAAGGTAGAGGAACACCAAATCCAGACCTCAGGGTGATGTTGGAGCTGGAAGGACAAAGGAAATAGGTGGTCTTTGGAGATGAACCATGAATGAGGGTGAACTTCTCATGGCAGAGCACTGGTGGGGCACAGGGCAGGCCATAGGTAGGAGGCGGTGCAGCAACTGTCAGGAGAGCACCTGGGAGCCCGCTAGGCCAGGTGAGACCTGATGACAAAGAGCTTCGGGCATTGGCTTTGAAGCTGCTGGCTCTTCTGTCGGTCTCCAGAGCCACTGAAGTTCCACAGAAAGGAAACCGCGAGTTAGAGACAGGTTGGGGGTTGAAGAGAAAAGGGTGATCTTAAAGTGGTTCTAACTGGTTGGTGACAGGAAGATTAAATGGAATGTGGCTTAACCTCCTACTTGGAAGGGTCTATCAGATGAGGCAACTGCCTGGGATTTAAATGATTGAGGCCAGAAGAGCTTGGGAGGTGAAGATGGTTTAGTGAGTGTGGCCAGCATGAAGCTGAAAGTCATGTGAACAAAACTGAGAGGATTAAAAATGTGAGCGTCCTCAGAAGAGGCTCTTAGAGACCTAATCCAGTGTAGGCTCTGAAGAATTAGAAGTCAGGTCTAGGAGAAGCTGGACAGAGCCCAGACAAGAAACACAAGGGAGGGCTGTCTTTGCAGGAGGTGAGGTGTTGATGTTGTTATACATATAGAGGTAAAAAAAGAGGTGAGAATTCATTTCTTCATTTGACTAAATTTATAAAATGACAGCAAGACAAAAAACTCAGTTCTGTGTGGCGTCCTTCCCTGAAGAGTCTTAGATTTTCTGGTTAGGTGCATTTATTTTTCCCTATATTTGATGATTAAAATTTTCAACCATGGATATTTGAAAGAATTATCCTGTGAACAGGCTACTCTGGTGGCTAAGTGGTAAAGAATCTACCTACCAATGCAGCAGACGAGGTTCAATCCTTGATCTGGGAAGATCCCCTGGAGAAGGAAATGGCAACCCACTCCAGTATTCTTACCTGGAAATCCCTATGGACAGAGGAGCCTGGTGGTCTACAGTTCAAGGGATTGCAAGAAGTCGGACATGACTTAGTGACTGAACATGCTGTGAACACCCATGTACTCATCATCTTAATTCTACAATTAAAATTTTGCTATTTTCACTTTATTATCAATGTATCTATTTATTTATCTATCTAAAGTTCATCTTACCTTTTGTGTATTTCAAAGTCAGTTTCAGACTTAGTCATGTCTGACTCTTTGTTACCCTATGGACTGTAGCCCGCCAATCTCCTCTGTCCATGGAATTTTCCAGGCAAGAATATTGGAGTGGGGTGCCATTTCCTCCTCCAGGGGATCTTCTTGACCCAGGGATCACACACATGTCTCTTGCCTCTCTTGCATTGGCAGGTGAATTCTTTACCACAATAACACCTGGGAATCCAGACATCAGTGTACTTTCTCCAAAATATTTCAGCGAAAATAGTTAATGATATTAACTAGAGTTGAATATTCATTTATGAATCATTTTAAGATGGGTATTCCCAGGTGGTGCTGGGAATCTGCCTGCCAGTTCAGGAGACATAAAAGATGTGGGTTCGATCCCTGTGCTGGGAAGATCCTCTGGAGGAGGACATGCAACCCACACAAATTTTCTAAATGTTTATACTCATATTTCTTTTGGAGAACTTCCTTTTTCCTCCTTTTCTTTTTATTTTATTGTGGTAAGAATATTTATCATGGGACCTGTCCTCTTAACACGTTTTTAAGTGCACATAAATGATTAACCAAAGGCAGTACAGTAGATCTCTATAACTTATTTATCTTGCATAACTGAAACTTTGCATCTGTTGGACTGCAGCTGATATAAAGCCTTCCCCACCATCGTGTGAGTATAGTAAACTCTAGTTAGCTCTTTTCCTTGTGATGGGGCTATTTCTAGTTTTTGACTATGATGACTCAACTACTATGAACATTCACACACAATTTTTTTAAGGTCATATGTTTGTATTTATCATGTCAACAAACCCAGGATTGAAAGGTTGGTGGTTTTTCAAGTTTTATGAGAAAATGTCAGACCATTTTCCTAAGCAGTTGTGCCATTCCACACTCCCATCAATGATGTGTGAGCATTCTAGTTTTTCCCCTTTCTTGCCAACATATCGTGTTGTTAGTCTTAATTTCAGCCACTCTGATGGGTATGCTAGCACATTGTGATTTTAATTTGCATTGATAGGATATTGATTGATACTGATACGATGACCAATGATGTTGGGCACTTTTTTCATGTGTTTATTGACCATACATGTATCTTCATATATGAAGTGTTTGTTCAAATAGTTCTTTCTTTTTAATTAGATTACTTTCATTTTTCTTTTACTTTTAAATTATAGGAGTTCTATAGTCTATACTGCATTTTCTATTTTATTACTTGTCCATTCATTTTATTAACTGAGTCTTTTTATAAGTAGGAATTTTAAATATTGATGAAATCTAGTTTTTTTTTCTTTTATGGTTATTGCTGTCTATGTCCTACTTAAGAAAATGTTGCTTTACCCTCATTTCACAAAATATTCTTCTATAATTTTTTTTTCTACAATTTTTTCCTTTATAGTTTTATGTTTAAGTCTATTTCAAACTTAAAGTTTGTGTAAAGTATAAGGTGGGCTTTTCTGGTGGTTCAGATGGTAAAGAATCTGCCTGCAATGTGAACTATTCAGGTTCAATCCCTGGGTTGGGAAGATACCCTGAAGAGGGGAATGGCAACTCACTCCAGCATTCTTGCCTGGAGAAGTACACGGACAGAGGAGCCTGGTGGGATACAGTTCATGGAATCAGAAAGAGTCAGATATGACTGAGCAACTAAATAACACTTTCATTTTCACTTTATCAAGGTATGAGGTAGAGATGAAGATTCATATTTTATAGTATGGATATCTATTTCAGAACCACTGGTCACAAAGGACCAATTCTCCATTGAATTACCTTGGCACTCCTGAATATCAGCTGACCATCTATGTGTGGGTCTAGTCTAGACTTTACATTCTGTTCAATCCATCTTATGTCTATCCATATGTCAACACTGCACTAACTTGGAATCAGGTACTGTAAGTTCTCTTTTTTTTTTTCAAATTCCTTTTGAAAGGTTCTTTGCATCTTCAAACAAATTTTAGATTCAGCTCTACATATCTTACCTTAATGCTTGCTGGAATTTAGATGATGATTAGATTGACTCTATAGATGGATTTTGACAGAATGAATATCTTAATAATATTAAGTGTTCTATCCCACAGACATCTCTATTTACTCAGATCCTCTTCCATTACTTTTAGCAATAGTTCATAGCTTTCAGTGCACTGCTCCTGCACATCTGATATTAAATTTATACTGGATATTTTATAATCCCAAAGCTTTTATGAATGAGATTGATTTTTTAATTAAATTTTTAATTGTCCACTTCTGATTTATAAAACTACAATTGATTTGTGAGTATCTCCACAGCTTGTCTCCTGTGACATTGATATATTTAATTATTGCTATGGTATTTGCCTATAGATTACTCATTATTTCCTATTAAGACAGTCATATCCCTGTGAGCAGAGAGAGTTCTTTTTTCTTTCTAATGCTTTTGCCTTTGTTTTTCTTGACTCATTACAATGGATAGAATACCTACTAATGCCAAATGCAAATGACGAGAGTGAATAGCCCTCTCTGTCCTTAATTTAAGAGGAAAGCAGTCAGTAACATTTTATTTTGTGTGAAGATAGCTGTAGATTTTTTTTACAAGTCCCTTTTCAGATCAAGAAATGTTTATATCCTCATTTGATGAGTTTTAGAATGAATTAGTATTGAATATTATCAGATATTTGATTAAACATTTGGTTTTACCTTTATGGTGAATTCTGTTGATTTTTCAAATATTGAATTCACAGTATAAGCTAACATAATGTATTATCTTTTTATATATTGCTGACTTTGATTTGCAAAACTTTGTGGATTTTTTTTTCCTTTTGTAATAGATTTTCATATTTTAGTATCTCAGTTAAGCTACCCTCATAAAACAAATTTGCATGTATTTCCTGCTTCTCTAGTTTCTGAGAGAGTTTATGGAGGATTAATGTAATTTTTACCTTGAATGCTGGATTGAATTGGCCATGTGTAACCATCTGAGCATTAAGCTTTACCTTTTAGATTATCAAAAATGGAATCATTTTGCTTAACAGATACTGGGCTATTTGAGTTTTCTATTTCATCCTATAAGAGTTTTGTTAAGTTGCATTTTTCAAGAAATGTGTCTGTTTCACCCAAGTTTTTTTGATTTATCAGCAAAAAAATTACTTTTAGTATTCTATTGCCATTTATGTAATGTTTGTAGGATTTGTAGTAATATACTCACCTCTGATCCTGATATTAATTTTTGTTATATCTCACTTATTTCTCAATTAGTTAGCTTCAGATTTATGATTTTCTTGGTTTTTTTCAAAATATAAACATTTGGTTTCATAATTTTTTCTGAATTTTGTTTTCTATCTTGATTTCTGCTTTACATTTTTTATTTCTTTCTTTTTAATATTCTTGTTCAAGCATTTTTAGATTGAATCATAGACCACAGATATTAGACCTTTGTTTCTTTCCAGCATAAACATTTAAAACTGTATATTTCCTTGTATTACTGCTTTTGCAGAATCGTACAAATTTTGTCACAGTGTATTTTAGTGATCACACAGTTTCTTTCTCAGCATGGTGGGGAGAAGGTCAATCTGTGCTTAGGCTCCTTGGACTTGACTGGCTGTCATGCACATTGACAATTCAGGGGTCATCCAGAGATTTTGGTAGCATTTGTATGCAGAATATTTTGCTCCCTCTTTGAGGCTCTCTTCCTTCTATGACCACCCCTTACATCATTTTTCTAGTTTTTGCTATTGCCCCAAATTCTTCCTTTGGCTTTTCAAACCTGCAGGATGTTGGTTTCTCAACCTAAAGTCAGTGAATTAATGAGAATTCTTTCAAGCACTGTGAGACTTCTGATATTATATTTCTCTCAACCTCACAGAAGCTAATCTCTGCTAGGATTTGAGGAGTCTCACCCTGGCCAACTACTCATGGGGAATCCCTTCTGTGCCTCTGTTGTACCTCTTTGCTCTCCAGGGTCCTGCCCCACAAATTCCCTCTGCTCCAGCAGCACCAAACTCCAACCTCTACATCTTCAGCTCAGTGGGACCACTGGGCTCTGCCTTGTCCCCAGGAAGAGAGCTGGGCTGAAAGTCAGATTCACCTCATATGTTTTCTTCTCTCAAGAGATTTTGTTCCTTCACTTTTTTCCAATGCCTGAAAACACTTGTCTCATATGTTTTGATTTGTTTGAGTTTATAGATGTTGACAGCAGGAGAGAAAGTTCAGTACCACTTGCTCTTGCCAGAAGCAGAACATTCCTAAAGTGAGCACAGACAAACTCTCTCTAATCATGGCCCCATAATGAGTCTTATCCAGACAGGTACTTGGTCACGAAATTAAGACATTGTATAAGATTGTCGGTTGTGTCCTTTGGAAATCAGCTCCACAGATTTCCCTTCCTCACTTTCCCAAAGATATCATCTGCCATTTAGAGGGGGAGTCTCTCAGAATTTGACCTCTCAAACAAGAAGTCCATCAACCTCTGATTCCCATCTCCCTTCCCAACCTTATTTTCAATATCTCCATTTGGGAAACAGATATTAAACTCATTCACTCAATGTCTCTGCCTTGTCTCCACATTTCTAATTGCAAGATGATACAAGCATCCTTGACTACCCTCGACTGAAGCAATCATTCTCCACTCTGACCTCCTGTCATTACTGTCTGAACAATTCACTTGGCAATTAATCATATCTTGCCTTAGGTTATTTCTTTTCTCATTGTCTAGAACTGACATTTGAATCTCTTATTATATAATTGTTCACAGAAATATCTTACTTCCCCATTACAATGTAAGCTTCTTGATGGCAGGGCCCATAACTCTATAGCCAGTACCCCACCTAGCATAGGGATGTTGTGGGTCAAAGAATATATCTTTATATTGATCATGGTCACATGCTTGCTAATGAGAATGTTAACTTGTTCTGGGACACAGGAAATTACATTTATAGAAGAGCCAAATTGGATGTTAATGCACTAATTTAACAGGCCTAGTGCATGTTTAGACCCAAATTACTTGTCCCTTTGGATCAGGAAAGGAGGCTTGTTTATCACCCCTCCTCTTGAGGTTTGCATTCAGACAGAGGAAGCTTTGACTTTCTGGACCCTTATCCCAGGACATTAGAGATTACCACACACTATCTGGGCTAGTCCTGGATCCCTTCTTCACTTTTCTCCCTTAACGGTGGAGTTTCTGACTTACATAAGCAGACAGGAAAGACCTGCTTCTCTGCCTCCTTCTTTCTATCAGTCTTTTAGGGTTAGGGTTCCCCAGTGATGGTGCAGGTGTAAAAGGTGATGCGGGGAGAGACAAGTCGGGAGAGGGAAGGAATCTGTTCTTTGAATCTGGGCTGGGGTAGAGATTTCAGAGAGCAGGGAAGAGGTTTGGTGGTATCTGAAAGTTTCAACAGCTGATGGAAAAAATCTCTAACTCGAATCATGATCATTTGTTTTAGCTATGGATTCTTATATAGCCATCTCAGAATGGTTAGTGGTAAATGTAAGTCCTGAAAATATTTCCCAGATCCCTGAAGGCTTTGCTCAGCTGATCAAAGAATATTTTCTTTGAAATTTTAAAGACATCATGCAAATGTAGGAGAGATTAACAGAATGTGGGGATGGACCCAAGGTGGGCCTGTCTGTCCCATTCCCTCTGGCTCTGAAACCCATGACCTGGGCTGCAGGCTACTGGTGGTCCTCGTGGTGAGTGGGGAGATGTGTTTCCTCATGTTCTGACAGGCATTTGGGTTTCCTGCAGCATGTTTAAAGCCAATCGTTCCCTTCCTCTCTCTTTCCTGGTCTTCCCGCATCCCTTCATTCTCATTCTTTCTCAGCTGAGAATACCTGAAGCTGTAAGCCTGAATGTGAGACTTAATCCATGTGACCGACTGTCCCAGCTCACAAGAAGCCTGTAATAAGTCAGGACTCTGAGCCAGTGGTCTTGGTTAACTTTTGAATTTTGTCTTATGGTTTGAAGATTGACATATATACACTACCATGTATGAAATAGATAACTATTGAGAACCTGCTGTATAGCACAGGAAGCTCAACTTGGTGCTCTGTGATGACTAGAGAGGTAGGAGCGGGGGCATGGGATTGGGGTGGAAAGGAGGCTCAAGGAGGGGATATATGTATACCTATAGCTGTATGCAGGTCAGGAAGCAACAGTCAGAACTGTACATGGAACATCAGACTGGTTCCAAATAGGAAAAGGAGTATGTCAAGGCTGTATATTGTCACCTTGTTTATTTAACTTATATGCAGAGTACATCATGAGGAACGCTGGGCTGGAAGAAGCACAAGCTGGAATCAAGATTGCTGGGAGAAATATCAATAACCTCAGATATGCAGATGACACTACCCTTATGGCAGAAAGTGAAGAGGAACTCAAAAGCCTCTTGATGAAAGTGAAAGAGGAGAGTGAAAAGGTTGGCTTGAAGCTCAACATTCAGAAAACAAAGATCATGGCATCTGGTCCCATCACTTCATGGGAAATAGATGGAAAAACAGTGGAAACAGTGTCAGACTAATTTTGGGGGCTCCAAAATCACTGCAGATGCTGATTGCAGCCATGAAATTAAAAGACACTTACTCCTTGGAAGGAAAGTTATGACCAACCTAGATAATATATTAAAAAGCAGAGACATTACTTTGCCAACCAAGGTCCATCTAGTCAAGGCTATGGTTTTTCCTGTGGTCATGTATGGGTGTGAGAGTTGGACTGTGAAGAAAGCTGAGCGCCGAAGAATTGATGCTTTTGAACTGTGGTGTTGGAGAAGACTCTTGAGAGTCCCTTGGACTGCAAGGAGATCCAACCAGTCCATTCTAAAGGAGATCAATCCTGGGTGTTCATTGGAAGGACTGATGCTGAAGCTGAAACTGCAATACTTTGGCCACCTCATGCGACGAGTTGACTCACTGGAAAAGACTCTTATGCTGGGAGCGATTGGGGGCGGGAGGAGAAGGGGACGACAGAGAATGAGATGGCTAGATGGCATCACCAACTCTGTGGACATGAGTTTGCGTGAACTCCAGGAGTTGGTGATGGACAGGGAGGCCTGGGGTGCTGTGGTTCATGGGGTCGCAGAGAGTCGGACACGACTTAGCTACTGAACTGAACTGAACTGATAGCTGATTCACACTGTTGTACAGCAGAAGCTAACACAACATTGTAAAGCAATTATTCTCCAATTAAAAAAAAGATGGCAGCCAAGTTCCAAGTGTTGCAGTCTCACACAACTGTGTTCATCAGGGAGAAAGGGGTAGAAAGGAAAGGAATAAAGAAACATCCCCCCTTATTTCTCTCTCCTTTATTGGGAAGACCTTTCCTGGTAATCTCAAAAAGTTGTTGTTGTTTAGTTGCCATCAGTTTAGTTCAGTTCAGTTCAGTCGCTCAGTCGTGTCCAACTCTTTGGTATGCTGCAGTCCATGGGGTCACAAAGAGTCAGACATGACTGAGTGACTGAACAACAAAAATTCTACAGTGAAAGTTAGCTGTGTGTGCCATCAGTTCAGTTCAGTTCAGTCGCTCAGTCTTGTCCAACTCTTTGCGACCCCATAAATCACAGCACGCCAGGCCTCCCTGTCCATGACCAACTCCTGGAGTTCACTCAAACTCGTGTCCATCGAGTTGGTGATGCCATCCAGCCATCTCATTCTCTGTCGTCCCCGTCTCCTCCCACCCCCAATCCTTCCTAGCATCAGACTCTTTTCCAGTGAGTTAACTCGTTGCATGAGGTGGACAAACTGTATCTCTTTTTTGATCCCATGGACTGTAGCTCACCAGTCTCCTCTGTCCATGAGATTTCCCAGGCAAGAATACTGGAGTGGGTTGCCATTTCCTTCTCCAGGGCATCTTCCTGACCCAGGGATTGAACCTGCATCTCCTGCATCAGCAGATGGATTCTTTACCACTGAGCCATCTGGGAAGATCAATGCCAAATAGATCTCCTAAATCACTGGAAACAGTTGGCAAAGAGGAGCTGGAGTCCCAGGATTGGCTTAGAGCAAGAATGATGCATCTTTAGGCTTGGGGAAAGGACCGCTGACTCATGAGCGCATGAATATATGTGCCCTAACCTAAAAACACTTAGTATAATAGAACAAAATAGAGAATGACCAAAGGTAGAAGTTATTACTTCATATCTTTTCTCCTTCTTACTTCAAAGAAGGCAGAGAATCAGGCTTAACACAGTTGACAACTCTACTGACTTGAAGTGGGCTCATGATAGCAGGTGATTGTATGAAAGAGAGCATGCAGTGTGGAATGAGAAGTTTCTGCCTCAAATCCTGGCTTTGCTACCAATTAGCTATAAGATCTTGAGCTGGTTACTGAACTCATCTTGGCCTCAGTTTCCCAGTATGAAGTAGAGATAATGTCCTTGATGAGGATGCAAACAAGCATGGGTACCACTTGTTTGAGGCTTGTGTGTGTTTTCCAGGCACTGTGAAAGGCAGAATCCTAAAATGCGCCCCCCCCCGAAATTCTCACCTCCTGTGTGAATTGCAACCTGTACAAGGCCTTCCTCTAGAGTTCCAGCAGGATGTCACTTCTAAATGATATTATGTTGCAAAGGAAAAAGGATTTACTTAAGGCCCCTAATCAGTTGACTTTGAGTTAACCAAAAGGGAGATTCAGTTCAGTTCAGTTCAGTCGCGTCTGACTCTTTGCAACCCCATGAATCACAGTATGCCAGGCCTCCCTGTCCATCACCAACTCCCGGGGTTCACTCAAACTCATGTCCATCGAGTCGGTGATGCCATCCAGCCATCTCATTCTCTGTCGTCCCCTTCTCCTCCCGCCCCCAATCCTTCCCAGCATCAGAGTCTTTTCCAGTGAGTCAACTCGTCGCTGAGGTGGCCAAAGTATTGCAGTTTCAGCTTCAGCATCAGTCCTTCCAATGAACACCCAGGATTGATCTCCTTTAGAATGGACTGGTTGGATCTCCTTGCAGTCCAAGGGACTCTCAAGAGTCTTCTCCAACACCACAGTTCAAAAGCATCAATTCTTCGGTGCTCAGCTTTCTTCACAGTCCAACTCTCACATCCATACATGACCAATGGAAAAACCATAGCCTTGACTAGATGGACCTTGGTTGGCAAAGTAATGTCTCTGCTTTTTAATATACTATCTCGGCTGGTCATAACTTTCCTTCCAAGGAGTAAGTGTCTTTTAATTTCATGGCTGCAGTCTAGGTTAAGAAAAAGTAGTCATTCAGTTGTGTCTGACTCTTTGTGACACCATGGACTGTAATCTTCCAGGCTCCTCAGTCCATGGAATTCTCCAGGCAAGAATACTGGAATGAGGTACTATTTCCTTCTCCAGAGGATATTCCTGACACAGGGATTGGAACTAGGTCTCCTAAATTGCAGTCAGACTCTACCATCTGAGTCACCAGATGAATCTGACCCAGGCAGGTGAGTTCTTTCAAATAGGACCTTCCTTGGCTTTGTCATGAACCTCTAGGAAATATATTCTGCCACCCATCTGAGGGAGCTTGATAGTGGGTCCTGTCCTGGTTGAGCCTCCAGATGAGAACCCAGACCATCAATACCTTGAATAATTTTTTTTTAAAGATTTTTTTCTTTTTGTGGGACATTTTAAAAGTCTTTATTGAACTTGTTACAATACTGCTTCTGCTTTATATTTTCAATTTTTGGATGAGAGGTATGTGGGATTCTTAGCTCCCTGACCAGGGATGGAACCCACACCCCCTGCACCGGAAGGCAAAGTCTTAACCACTGCACCACCAAGAAAGTCCCCAAGAGTACTGTTTAAGCCTCCAAATTTGTGGTGATCTATTACACAACAGTCAAAAAGTAATGTGGTTGGCAGGCCTTTTACAGATCTTACCCACTTAAGGCTCACCACATCCCATAGGATTAATATCATCATCTCTTGGATCTATGGATGGATGAATTGCAAGCATATGATATCAGCTGTGTAATAAGCACACTATCCAAGGACCAGTCTGTTTCTCTTGTTACCCGTCTTCAGGTCTGCCTCTGTTTCCTGGCTCCTTTAACTTTGAGAAGACAGTTGGATGAAAGTAGGTGAAACTCCAGCTTGGTAATGGGATTTCTTATTGACCGCATGGCAAGCAGCACGGTTACAGATACCCTGGCCTCACCCTTTATGTCACGAACTACATCTTGGCACCCAGTAGGCCTTCAGTCTTCATGGACTGAATTAAGTTTTGGGAAGTGAACTGAGGAAGCTGCTTGAAATAAAACTTTTAAATTGTTTGAAGTTGCTCCTTTGCTCATGCTATGCTGAGCTCCAACTGCAGTGTGTAATTGGGTTTTGATGATGCCCTACTCAGCATGAGCATTTAGATCTGCAGTTCCCTGTCTGGGACAGCAAGGACAGAATTTTCCTGGGCATTGTGATTCTTACTGACCCAAGCAGTGTTGACTCTAATCTCAGGCCCCTGCAGTTCAGGGTCACTGGGTTTATTAGCGCAGACATGAGTAGAGACTTGGGGTTGGCAAGATCTGGAGCACTGGGTCCTTGCTCTCTGTTTTGCATTTTCACAGTGGGGGGCATTTGGAGTGGACTCAGGGGCACATGTATCTGGCTCTGACATCTTGCAATCAAAGAGTATTTTGCCCAACCACCTTTTCATGGAAGACTTGATAACATCTGATTTGGAAGTGAATAAACAGGAAAATTCTTTTTGAGGGAGAAACAAACAAAATTAAGATAAGCCAGGGAGGCTGGAGACAGATGAACTGCTCCTATGGAGCTCAAGAAATTAACCCAGCGTGGAGGTGATGTCTTCCCAAGTGCTGCGTGCATGCAGCCCAGAGGAAGTCTGTCCCTTGCTGACTCTGAAGTAGAGAAAACACTCTTTTTTGGAAATTTGCTTGCACTATCAACCCTAATCTCTTCTTCTGTGTGGTCCAAACTTAGATGCAAAGGGGATTCATCAGATAAGTTCATTTCATCATCCTAACAACTTCTTGGCCTTTCAACTCAGTGAATCTGGTGAGCTGCCCTCAGCTAAATAAGTGGGGCTAAGGCTTTTGCAGAGATTTCGCCTGCGGTTCTGTCCACTCAGGGCAGCTCTGGTCCTCCTCTGAGATAAGTTTTTAAATTCCCTGTCAATATCTTCCCTGGCATGACATACTTGCTTTGGTGCCACCTTTCTTAATGAGCATTGCCCGCCGTCAATTGGAAATCAATCCTTTTTTCCCAGGTGAACTGGAATGGAAATTATGTTAAGTTTTGTGCAGAACTTTCCCCATTTATTATTAGTTTTATTTAAGAGTCATTTTTTTTCTAAGAAATTTTTCATAATTCTATAATGCTTTGTTACATTTAAAAAATATTTCATATGAACTTATTAGAAGTATTCTTGTTTGAGAGTTGTGTTGTTATTTATGACATTTCTGGAAACAAGAGGATGACATCAGATTGAGTTGCAGGTGAAGGAAGCCTGTGGCATTTGAAGGTGATGCATTTGGTTCCCAACCAAAGGATCCCAGTAAGCACAGAAGCAGGAATGCAGAATGCCACCCAGTTTCCATATAGCCAGTCTGTTAACATGCCAGTGGTCTCCAAGAGCTGTGTCTTGCAATTCCAGGAGAAGATAACGCTGAAATTGGTGAATAAGAAATAAGAGCTCTTTTGAGAATTTAGCAGAGCTTTGTTCTGTGCACTCGGGAGCAACATCTATTGTCTGTGCCTATGCTAGGGGAAGTCAGGACCTCTCTGCAAAGTGAAGGTGGCCAGGTGCTCTCTCCAGGTCTGTCAACATCTTGGCTCCAGACACTGGGCTCCCACGTGTGGAGTTTGGGCTCTGGTTGGGCCACAGCGGACTCTCCCCACATAGAGAAGGAAGCAGCTGGTCCCATCAGGGGCTCCCTTGCTCTACCATGGGCCTGGGATGGGGATGAAGACAGGAGCCACCATCAAGTAACACAAGAGGAAGCAGTGATTCTACAGTGGGTAAGATGCTCCATGGAATTTTTTGTTGGAAAGGCTGCAAGTTTGACTAGCTATTTAAATAGCGTAGGCAGAAGTGCAGACAAAATAGCTTATGTAAAATTTTCAGGGGGAAATGAGACATTGAGTGGGTGAGTTTTCTCAAAGCCTTGAGGTCTCCTGGTGCCCCAATAAGCTCAGCACCCCATCCTCGCTTGGAACATGGGTCTACCTTGGACTCATCCTTCCTGTGTTAGTTCATACACTTCCCTTATTTGAAGTTGCTCTGTTCTCTGCATAAATCTATCTTACAGACATTGTGGTTCTAGGACTCTGAATTTATTTAGCCCCACTCCCCCCCAAAACCCACTTCAGCCGATAAATATTCAGTAGGTGTCCACTGTTTGCACTGTATGGCACGTGGGCAGGGGAGGGGACCAAGTAGCAGACGTGTGTTTGTGATGGAGATAGGGTAGGGTGAGACCTCCAGATACAGGGAGTATAAGACCCAGCCCCTCTGGGGGTTGTTTGCTGCAAACTCTGGCTAGGGAAATGAGACAAAGACAGTCACATGAGTGAATCTGAGGCATCAGCGCTCACCTGCTCATGCTATGGTTGATTCCAAATGCATGGCTCGGTTAGGTGCATGGAGTTAAAGGTGGTAAAGTTACGATAGGGGTGGGAGGTGTACGGCAGGCTGTGGTTGGGAGGAGGGGTATGGACCAGATTCCCAGGCAAGATGAGGCTTCAGGTCTTGAACAAAGGATGGAATTCAGAAACAGGGGAGAAAACACCTTCAGGGGGATAATGTGTGTAAAAGTATGGAGCGAACCAGCCTTGAAATAAGGGTGACATTATCCAAGATCAGCAGCCCCAGTGTTGTCCTCCATGATGCTGGTGTGCTGTCCTGTGTGGGATTAGATCTAGGTTCAAAGTCTTGGATCCCGGAAAGCCTCTTCCAAACCTGCTATTTGTCTGAACAAGGGCATTGCTAGGAGATTAGAAGCATCCTGCACTCCTTCTAAGGGTTTCCCCGGTGGCTCAGATGGTAAAGAATCTGCCTGCAATGCAGGAGACATGGGTTCGATCCCTGGATTGGGAAGATCCCTTGGAGGAGGGCATGGCAACCCACTCCAATACTCTTGCCTGGAGAATCCCATGGATAGAGGAGCCTAGTGGGCTACATTCCATGGGTTGAAAAGAGTTGGACACAACTGAACGACTAAGCACTCACACATGAGTCCCTCCTGTTGCATCACTCAGGCTTCCTTCCCTCTGGGTTTGGCAGTGGTTTAAGGAGAAGGGCAAAGGTGAGAAATCAAGCATGCTTCCCGCCTCTCACCCGCTGCTTTAGCATCATAGCAGTTGTGAAAATGGCTGCAACTTCCTCCAGCTGATCCCTTTTCCTGAGTTCCTCCTCTCATGGGCTCTGATGACACGAGGCCGTGGCTGGTAGAGCCTTCTACTCCTGTTAGTCCCAGCTAGTTCCTTTGCCTTAATCTGTCCCTGCTTTTTGTTTCCTTCTAGGACCTGACTGATACAAATTCCTTTCCCATCTATTGAGCACCTGTATCAGACAAGTGTTTTTCTGTATAATAACAGAAACCATTTTTAAATATCTTATCAAGCAAAGCGAATTTGTGGCCTTATGAAGCCAAAGAGCTCAAGGTTTGTATCTAGCTTCAGGCATAGTTGGATCCAGGTGGCCTGCATTTCTTGGCTCTTCATTTTACCATGCTGGCATCATCCTTAGTTAAGTTCTTCTCTTGTAATGGAAAGATGGGAATCAGTGGTTTCAGGCTGATGACTCCACCAGCTGAGCAATCACACTGTAAAGATTTCTGTTCCTTCCCCCAGAGTTCCAACAGATTTTTGAGGTTCACTCTGGTGAAGCCTTGCTCACATATTCTACTACTCAAGTGGAGGTGGGAGGGGGAGAAGAAGTGGGAGGAGAGTGAACAATGGACACTCCTTCCCCATCACATTCAATGAGAATGGGGGAAGTATACTTCCCACTGGAAAACAATGGAGAGGAGAATGCTGGGCAAAAGGTTAGGCCATGAACTGAGCTGATGTACTGAGCCATCTCAACACCATGTTTTTTATTCTTTCGAACCTCCTTCAATAACCATGCTCTGTCAGACCCTCCTTTCTTTACTTAATGATGTCTTTGTAGATTTAATGGACAGATCTAATTTCTACTCACTATTGTTTATGAAAATCAATCCAGTTTTGTTTAAAACTCTCTTTTGGTAAATGTTTCAAGACACTTTCTGATCCTGTGTGGGCCAGACCCTCACATAAGGGGCTTAGAAAATGTGTATGCTTATAGTGGGTGGGGTGTAGGGGTGCTCGCTCCTGCTGCTTTGTGCTTTTCTAGGTGCTAACAGATCTGAAGTGGAGGATCCCAGGGAAAGAGATAGCAACACAGTGGTCATTTAATGCAGGTGGCAGCTATTGGTTGTGGGTGAGCTGTCACTGGTCTTGAAATGCTTCCCTTGGATTTTGTCAATTGCTGATGGCCTCCCTGATGGCTTGGGAGGTAAAAAATAATCTGGTGCAATGCAGGAGACCTGGGTTCGATCCCTGAGTAGGGAAGATCCCCTGGAGGAGGGCATTGCAACCCCCTCCAGTTTTCTTGCCTGGAGAATTCCATGGAGAGAGGAGCCTGGCAGGCTGCAGTCCATGGGGTCATAAAGAGTTGGACACAACTGAAGCGACTTAGCCCTGAAACAATAGTTACTGTTCCAAGCAAACCAGGTTGCACTTCTGACCTATTTATTATCTATAAGCAATTTTTCCATAGCACTCCACTCTCTATTTGGTTTTAGGGAGAGTAGGGTGAAGCTCTCATCCCTATTGGAAGGGGAGGAAGGGACCTCTTCCCATAGTCCCATGTTCCTGCTCCTCGGCTCCAGCCTGACCATCTTGATGACTCTGGCTCTGTTTCCTCTATTTATGCTCAAGGCAACAAGTTGGTGTGGCTGCTGATGGGAAATGGCTGTATTGTTTGAGTAAGCTCAGGTGAGGTGCCTTTATGTCTTCCCAGTTCTCTAACTGTGCTGGAGTCTCCTTTACTTGGCTTTGAGGCCGCAGCAGCAACTTTGAGACCACAGGAGCACTCCCGCTTGGCATGTACTGACCATCTTTCTCACTAGCAAGCAACAGGAGAAAGCCTTTTGCCAATTTAAGTAGAAAATGAATTTATCCAAGGACATTGCCTACTGAGCCCTCTGGGAGGGCCAGAGAACCAGGCTGTGAGCTGCATGTTGAAATCACATCCCAGACCTGGTCCTGCAGCACCAACCCACTGATCCTCCTCCATGGCTATGTTGTTAAAACCCCTGCCACTGAAGCTGCTCAAAATGTGACACACATGCTGCTCCTCCCCTCTTGCTGAAATCAGTTCCCCACTTCCCTGCTTTAAAAAATAATAATTGGAGGATAATTTCTTTACAATGTAGTGTTAATTTCTGCTGTACAACAATGCAAATCAGTCATATGTATACATACATCCCCTCCCTCTTGACTTCCCCACCCCCCAATCTACCACTTTAGGTCTTCAGAGAGCACCAAGCTGAGCTCCCTTGTGTTATGCAGAGCTTTCCACTAGCTACCTATTCTGCGCATGGTATTGTGTATATGTGTCAACGCTACTCTCTCAATTCGTCCCACTCTCTCCTCCCTGTGATGTGTCCATAAACCCATTCTCTACATCTGTGTCTCTATTTTTGCCCTGCAAATAGGTTCATCAGTACTATTTTTCTAGATTCCATATATGCACATTAATATATGATATTTATTTTTCTCTTTCTGACTTACTTCATTCTGTATGGCAGGCTCTAGATTCATCCACCTCACTACAATTGACTCAACTTCATTCATCTTTATGGCTAGTAATAATCTATTGTATATATGCCTCTCAACTTCTTTGTCCATTCTTCTATCAATGGACATCTAGATTGATTCTCTGTCCCGACTGTTATAAATAGTGCTGCAACGAACATTGGGTTACATGTGTCTTTATGAATTCCGTCTATGGGGTCACACAGAGTCGGACACGACTGAAGTGACGCAGCAGCAGCAGCAGCAGCAGCAGCAGCAGCGTTTATGGGCTTCCCTGATGGCTCAACTGGTAAAGAAGCTGCCTGCAAACCTGGAGACCTGGGTTCAATCCCTGGGTTTGGAAGATCCCCTGGAGAAGGGAACAGCTACCCACTCCAGTATTCTGGTCTGGAGAATTCCATGGAATGTGTAGTTCATGGGGTCACAAAGAGTTGGACATGACTGAGTGACTTTCACTTTCACTTTTCTTTCACAGGGTTTATGTCCAGTAGTTGGATTCTTGGATCATATGGTAGTCTTATTTCTAGCCTTTGAAGGAATCTCCCATACTGTTCTCCAGAGTGGCTGTATCAATTTCATTCTCACCAACAGTGCAAAGAGGGTTCCCTTTTCTCCACATCCTCCCAAGCATGTATTGTTTACAGACTGTTTAATGATGGTCATTCTGACCATGCCTGCTTTTATGCACCATCAGTTGCTGAATCAAACCTGGGTGTGTGTATGTGGCTGCTGGAGCCTGAGTCCTGGCATCAGAGGAGGAGGGAGGGCAAAGATGGTGAGCCTGCATCTTCTGGTGGGAGCCTGGCTCTGCATCCCGGGTGGTGTTTCCATGAGCACAGAGAGAAGGTTCAGATTCTGTGTGATCAAAAGTTGTGCAGCATCCACCCAGCCAGGGTAACTGGCTGAAAGATGGCCCCCAAGAATATCAGAACTTAGTCCCTGGAATCTGTGACTATATTGCTTGGTATGTCAAAGGAAATTTGTAGATGGAATTAGATATTTATGGGGAAATTGCCCTGGATTATCTGGGTGAATCCTAATGTAATCACCAGGTTCCTTATAAGAAGGGGGCAAAAGGGGAGGTAACCACCAAAGAAAGAGGTTGGCGGTATATGAGGAAGGGGCCATGTGAGCCAAGCAAGCAGGCAACTTCCAGAAGCTATTGACAGAAATGTCAAGGGAGAAGATTATCACTGAGAGCTTCCAGAAAGAGCTTTGATTTTAGCCCCAGCAGACTTATTTTTAACTTATGGACTCCAGAACTGTAAAAGTATAAATGTATATCAATAAAGAGAATAAATAAAAGCCACCCAGTTTGTGAACATTTGTTATAGCAGCAAATATTCACATCAAGTAAATATGTGTGGACTGAACTAAAAGCAAGAGAGTGTTTTTTCCAGCTATTTGAAGGCACACAGTAGCTGAAAACAGCAAAGTCTGGGGCCTCCAGTTACTGCTGCAGGAGAGAGTAGTCTGAAAATCATCCTTCTCTCACGCTCTGTGGCCTTGGAGTGTCAACAGTAAAAGAGAAAAAGATCTTTCCAAACCTCTCCTGGAGAAGTCAGAGAAAGGAGAATTGTTTGGAAGCAGGAAGCCATTCTCAGGCCCATGATTGAAAAACAACTCATGCTCA